>NC_137969.1:128794572-128812072 GCF_963924665.1 Micromys minutus
ATGTTTTTGTTTTAATCCCTGGACTGGGATATGAGGCTGTTTCACATTGTTACAGAAGCTGTGATTCACTTCATGCAGGGATGTAACTTTTGCCAGCTGCAGACAGTCTCTGCTATTATGTGACATTTGGAATTCTGGGGACTTTTCAGAGGGTGTATAAATGCTAGGGTCCTAAGAGTGGGTTGTTGGTGTTGGTTGGTTGCTGTCAGTCCCGGTTGGTTGGTTACTGTCGGTCATGGTTTGTTAAGTAGTTGTTTGCAAAGAGAGAAGAAATTAGATATCCTGATGGTAAAAGTTAAACTTGCCCCAAGGATCCTGATGCCCCTAATCTGCAGGAAATGCAGGGGGTTGGAAGGGAGAAAAAAGGATGGAGACCAGAAGAAGAGAGAAAAGCCCACAAAATAGCAAAAGATCAACTACAACAGAGTCTCGCTATGCAGCTCTGGTTGGCCTAAAACGCTCTATGTAATTCATTAGGCCTCAAATGTGAAAGGCATGCACCACCCTCTTCTGTGTCATAGATACCTATTCTCAATGCTAGGAGAAACTAAACTTTTGTTTGGTTGTTGCTGTTGTTTCATGAAATGTAAGGCAGGATCTACCCATGGTAAAAGGAAGAGCTGGGGGAGGGGTACCACACTGTGAAGGGAGCAAATGTGAAAGGTCTGAGCACGTGTGAGCTCTCTCATGTCATACGATCCAGATCACTGGGTACAGAAAGATGCCAGAAAGGCCCAGCCCTAAACACATAAAGAGAGAAGGCTTAGGATTACCAAAGAATTCTAGGAAGATCTTAATATCAAACACATAGGACACAGGGCTGTGACATGGGTAAAATAAACAATAAAGTATCCAGTGGAGGTGGGGTGTGGGCACTGGAAATCAAGACGGTGGAAACCAAAAACTCAGGAGAGTCGAAATGCAAGCTGAGGAAGTCTCCCACGAAAAACAGAAAGTCAAACAAACAATGAATTGGGGGAAACATGCAATAGCATTAGAGGGCCCACCCAGAAGCCCAGAGCGTGAAACTCAAGAGTTGTAGAACAAAACCAAACAAAACAATGAGTAGAAAAAAAGCTAAAAAAAAAAAATAAGTCATGTTTTGCCAAAATCAAGGTCGGATCCAGATTAAAATATAACCAAGTCAAAGCACATCTTTTGAAATTTCAAAATTATGGGAAGAGACAGAAGGTTCAAAAGGAGAGCAGGTCCTGCACCATCTCGCCTGCATCTCCCCTGGGAAGGGCCATAGGGCTGGCCCTGGATGTGGGGGTTGCAGGTAAGAGGTGTGTGAGAGGCAGACTGACCTCTCAGGAGAGGATCCAGGGCTTTGAATTGGCCTACTCCAACATCTACCCCACTGATGAGCGGGCCAGTCCTACAGATCCAAAACTACAAGACCTCCATGACACAGGGCAATAATGTGATATCCAAGATGAATCCCAGAAAAGTTCCAGTATTCGTGGAGTAGCAGAATCCAGAGGCCTATTCCCAGACCAGCAAGTCATCGCAATGAACATTTGCAAGCAAAAAAAAAAAAAAAAAAAAAAAGTGTAGACATAGGGCACACTGGCACACTGTGGGACACACTGTGACTTCCACAGTGAGATTTTATTTTTTCTCTGTTGGGGAGGCGTTCCAAGGGTGAAGGGTGGGTAGAGGAGAGGGGGAGATGAATGGGATTGGGGTGCATGGTGTGAAATTCACAAAGAACCAACAGAAAGTTTTTTAAAAAGAAAAACAAGAAGGCAAAAAGGACCTCCCAACCTCCCATCACGGTGAAGGAAAATCCAAGATAGGTGACAGACGGTGACAGACAGCAGTAAGCTGAGACCGACCTGTCCAAATGATCAAGTTAGGAGCTTCCCCGGAAGAATTCTTATAGAATGTAAAACTGAATGCATGGGGGAAGCTAAACATTATAGATATAAAAATAAATCTACTTAATTCCAAAGAAAATAAAAAATACAGAAGAAGCCATACAAAAGCACCCACAGTACATCCTGAGCACAGCTATCTAAACAGAATCCACAGCATCTCAATAATATAAATAATAAGTAATAATCTCGCTACTATTCTAAATGTTTTTAGAGGGCAGGAAGTGTTTTTCTGTGTGGGTGGGAGGCCAGCTTGTGCAAGAGAGCCGAAGAGGAAGTAAAATCGAACCTAAATTTGAAACACCAAGTAATACAAGCGATCGTGATACTTAGAGATCATCAAGACATAAAATTACACCACAATTGCGTAGATAAGCTCAGCTTCTCCATGGAACTGATAAACGAACAGGCAAAGTCTACTCTATAAAATAGGATGAGAACTGCCTTGGAAATTAACAGAACAACGGCCTTAGGACCATGAGACACGGAAGCCAATTAATAGATTTTAAACCATGACACTGAAATCTCGCTTGTTCTGATTAATTTTTAAAATAAAATTTAAAGCAAGAAGGACAGTTCCTCAAACAAAGATCTCCTGTTTTCATGGAGAACTAGCCAGCTTAGGGATTGGTGTGCTCACAGTCAGTCTGCATGTTCATTATGTGGCCCTGTAGCACAAGTGACTCCATTTTGATTTTCTTAGTCTGGTCTGTTGGAGCCTAGAACAGAAGAAGCCCAGTCAAAAAAAAAAAAAAAAAAAAAAAAAAAAAAAAAAAACCACAGCTTCCCAGGATTTTTGTTTTTAAAAGATACCAGACCTAAAAAGTTTGACAAGGTACAAATGCTCATCTCAAACCATCAGAAAACAGGCAAAGACAGTGGAGTGACAAACATTCTCTCTTCTTCCCTAAACTATTAAAGCCAATGGCAGATCCTCTCACTACCAATATAACAAACTTACAAAAACACCAGAACACAAGCTTTGATGTCCCTCTCCATCACATGCTGTGGAATCTAGATCAACACAAGGAAGGAAGCTGAAGACAGATTTCTCTAGAAATACTCATCCGTGTCCTGAAAGGTCGTCCCAGTGGCCTTTCAAAGGTACCTGTGAAATCCAGAAGGGTGAGCAGACCACAGAAGAATGGCCCTCTACGCAGAAAATACATTAAAATTACAAACATCAAAAATAAACTTCTACCTGCTTTGTGATTTTAGTTCCCCCTAGGGTGCCTAGGCTAGTCTTGAACTCCCAGGCCTCAAGAGAGCCTCCCGACTCAGCCTCCTATGGGACAGGCAACGCAGGCACACAGCACCACACCTGGTATAGCTGTCACAGTCAAACTACTAAGCCCTCGAATGCATCGTACCATCCCTTCCTCTCAACAGTTTTTCTGAAGCACCTACACACTAGCCACAGACTGGGAACAAGAGCCGAGCCTTAATTCCTGCAGCTTCAGGACCAATGCCACTCACTGCACTGTCCAGAAGAGGAAGGCAGAGGGGACGGAAAGGCCAGCGAGCTGCCTCTCTGAGCAGCTTCATTTAGAAATATTATTGAAGACAACTGTTCATCTTCAGATGGATCACAGAGACAGCCTATGACTGAAAAGGATCTTTTGATCTCCAAAACTAAAAGGAGCTGTCTTCTTCAAATAAAGAATCAAGCACGTTGATTTTCTGTGAAACGGGTTGTTCTCCTGTGGTCTGCTCACCCCTGTGAATTTGACAGGGGCTGGGGCAGGGATGACAATTTCTATGAAAATCCGTCTCCAGCTCCCTTCCCTGTGCTGGTCCACAGCCGTTGAAAGATACGAATATCATAGTTTGCATTGGGGGTGGGGGGGTGTTGAAAGTATGAGCATCCTCAACACTCCAGACCCATCTTCCAGATATTCTATGACTCTGGGTTAAAATTATCTTAGCTTCTCTAGGGGACAGAGAAACTATCATCATGTTGCCCAGGATAGCCGGGAACTCTGCAGGAAGCCCACCTAGACCCTGGGTTTGCAGGCATGTGTTACCACACCTTGTTGCCTACAGTGTCTTTGTATAAAAACTGCCTTTTTATACAAAGTGTCCCTTTTCTGTGTCTCACTGTGTCACGGTCTCACTGGAGCCAAAGACAACTTTACCCTTTACCTTGGCTCCTATTAAAAGCTTAAAAAAGACATTATCAGACTTTGAACAGATATGTCCTGAGGCAGACAACTGAGAAATAATGTCACCATCTCAGTAGTGACAAACTCAAGCCACCAAAGTCATATTCTCTGTCCAGCATTGTGCAAGCCGAAGGCTTCAGTTTCATGAGTTCACGGTTGTAGTGAACAAATCTTCAAACCTCATTGATCATGAAAGACTGCCTGGAAAGAGTAAGCTTTAAAAACCAAGCGGCCCCAAGGGCAGCCCATCCAGAAGGCGGGCAAAAGGCAGAAGGAAAGCAGCTTCTATCCGATTTTAGACATTACAATTAGTGCCACTCTCTCCATTGGTCAAAGAAGGGTCTGTTTGCAGCCAGCAATGACAAATGCAGACTTGTGACTAGCAATGTCCAGAGGAGTGACTATTAATTCTCAGTCTCAAGTAGGGTTTCTAGAACAGCCTCTGCCAGACTCAGGAGCAGGAGGAGGAGGAAACAGGAAAAATGCAAGGGGTAGACGATAGGTAGGAGCACTGTAAAGCTCTCCCACCAGGACATGGCGTGGCTACGAACTCCACATCAGTGGGTACCTGTGCAAGACCTGCAGAAGATGTACAAGGACTGATGGGGTCCATCGACAGACACCCCAGCACAGATGGGGACCATTAGGTTCCACTCCCCACTGAGGACCTATGGGCAGTTAACAGTTACTGGGGGTGGGGGGGGAGTAATAGTCCTTGGTGGTGTATGCCCTTGCTCTGGTAAATAACCCCTTAACCCGTGTTCATACAAGCAACCCTAATTAAATGCAGTGGAGGATACAAATGGGGGTAGTAGGGATAGGGGAAGAACTTTCTGGAAAGAAGAAACTTGGTGAGGTGAGGATAAGAAAGAACAGGAGGGGAGATATGATGAAAGTGTATTATGTATGTATGTATGTATGTATGTATGTATGTATGTATGTATGTATTTATATGTATGTGTAGTGGATATTTTTGGTTATCAACTTGACCATATCTGGAATGAACCACAATCCAGAATTGGGAGGCCCACCTTTGATCTTGATCTTGAGGAAGTTGAGGAAGTGATATTCAGCTGTAAGGCATTTTCTCAACTAGTGATCAAGTGTGAAGGCCCAGCCCACTGTGGGTGGTTCCATCCCTGGGCTGATAGATCTGGGTTCTATAAGAAAGCAGGCTGAGCAAGCCAGGGGAAGCAAGCCAGTAAGTAACATCCCTCCATGGCCTCTGCATCAGCTCCTGCTTCCTGACCTGCTTGAGTTCCAGTCCTGACTTCCTCTGGTGATGAACAGCAATATGGAAGTGTCAACTGAATAAACCCTTTCCTCCCCAACTTGCTTCTTGGTCATGATGTTTGTGTAGGAATAGATACCCTGACTAAGACAATATGTATAAAATTATGAAAGAATTCTTTAAGTCATCAAAATAGAACATGTCATAGTTTCCTCATTATAGTGGTTTAACATTTTTAACTTCCTTTATAAATGCTAAGAAAAAAGTCTAATGATTTTGAAGGGGAAAAAAAAAGAAAACAAACCAAGCTTTCTTCCTATAAAATGGTACTAACAAATCCAAATTAAAAAATGAAAGAAGTTTTTTAGCATGTATTTATGAAGAAAAAAATTGTGGAAAAAAGTAAAATACTCTGTTAGGACTTAACAGCAATGATTGAAATGAGGGGCTAAACATGAGATAAAAATCAAAAATATACTTATTTTTCAGAATCTGCCTGAATCACACCGACTTTGTTTTTGTTTTACTGGGAAGGTCAGGTGGACCCATTTTCAATGGTGATATTCAAGTGTGAATTGTCAACGGGTCAACCGGACAGTAAATTATACTGATGATATCAACCGGATAGTAAGTTACGGTGGGGATATCAAAGTTTATTGGCATACCGTTCAGTTCTCCGTTGCTATACTCAAGTAGTACCTAAGTCCAACTTTATAAATAAAACTGGCTCATGTGGGCCACAGCTTTGGAGGTTCTAGAGCTGATGCCTACATGGGTTCAGTTCTGTGGTTCTCTCAGCAGAATCCATATTTCCAAAGAGCAGGGTGAGGGCAGGCTCTGGTTTTTATAACAGTCTTAGAACTCTAAAAACTACTTCAATCTTAGACCCCTAAGCCCTACCTCCCCAAGACCTTACCTCCCAACATCACCACACTGCAGACCATCCCTAAGCACAAGATGAGCAGAGACAGGCATCCCCCTGCCTCCTGTGCTCTACCCAGCTGTTACCCACAGAAGCTATGAGTGGGACGGTTGCTCTTACTTCCCCTGCAGTGTTGGGGGCAGTTCTCACCTGGCCTCAGATAACTGGAACACACTTTCTCACCCGGTCTCACATAAGTAGAACACACTGGCCCTTGCCGACCTCACCGTTCTCATTTTTGTTCACCACCTCCTTCCTCCCCCAGCTTCGTCTCTTCGCTGGTCCAACTTTCCTCTGTACTCAGTGTGTGAACCAATCTGTTCACAGGAATGCCTTCAGACATGAATGCAATCACTCATTCTGACATTTACTGCACAGCCAGGATGACAATGAACCACTCACGAGGCACGCAGGTGGTTAGAAAAACAAACGAGCCATGATCTGAGCAATGAGGAAAAACAGACAAGAAGAAAGAAGGCCACCAGAATCTGTGAAGGGCTATGAAAGTGATCTACATGAAATATATGGGAATTATTACTAACCCATATTGTTCTCCAGACTGTGGTCACCAAGGAGCAAACCATTAGACCCTTTGGGAGCATAATGAATTACTTCCGAGAGGAAATGTCATACTAGCAGAATGTGACAGAAGTTTGCAGACACATCAACAGGTGAATAAAGTAGGCATCAATGTTCAGATCTTAATGAACACATCCTGACACAGAAGTTCCTTCTAAAGATTTTGTCAGCATCATACAGAGAACAGGCATGTTTTTACTAGTTCATCTTCAAATGTCCGATAGTGAATTTACTTTTTTTTTTTTTTTTTTTTTTTTTTTTAGTTTTAATATTTAAACTCTGGGATGAGTTTTCTTTTCTTTTCTTTTCTTTTTTTTTTAGTAGTGTATTGTTATACGAATGAAGCTAAACAGAAAAAAAAACAAGAACCTTAGCTAAACAACAGTGATCCTTTCAATTATGATAATTTAAATGTGACAACTTTACCAGAGGCCACCAGGTAAGACCCTGCCCATGCCCTGTGCCTGCCAACTCCCTTAAAGTACACCTAACAACCATAAGTTGTACCACGCCCCTGGATTCTATTTTCCAGCCCACAACTCCACCTGCTGTCCCCACACTGTCACCAGCCACAGCAGGCCACACTGACACTAGGGACCCTGGCAGCAATGTTGTCACCCAAAACCCCATGGAGGTCATGCAGGCCACAAAAACCCCATGACAGACACCCAACTGAACCTGAAGACTGGCTGGTCACCAACAATCCAGGCCACTCAGGCCTGAAGATCTGAAAATGAAAATAGAGGCAATGAAGAAGACACAAGCTGAGAACTCCTGGAGGTGGAAAACCTAGAGAAGTGAGCAGGAACTACAGACGCAAGCATCAGC
This sequence comes from Micromys minutus, assembly GCF_963924665.1. Lineage (NCBI taxonomy): Eukaryota > Metazoa > Chordata > Mammalia > Rodentia > Muridae > Micromys > Micromys minutus. Next base: position 128,802,172 of record NC_137969.1, read on the forward strand.
AACAAAATACAAGAGATGGAAGAGAGACTCTCAGGTGTAGAAGACACAATAGAAGAAATTGATACATTGGTGGAAAGAATTGTTAAATCTAGAAAGTTCCTGGAAAAACATCCAGGAAATCTGGTACACTATGAAAAGACCAAACCTAAGATTAATAAGAATAGAAGGTTATCAGCTCAAAGGCCCAGAAAAGACTTTCAACATCATACAAGAAACATTCCCTAACCTTTAGAAAGAGATGCCTATAAATATACAAGAAGCTTCTAGAACACCAAATAGATTGGAACAGAAAAGAAAATTCTCCCGCTACATAATAATCAAAACACTAACTGCACAATATAAAGAAAGAATATTAAAAGCTACAAGGGGAAAAGGTCATGTAACATATAAAGGCAGATCTATCAGAATTATACCTGACTTCTCAAGAGGGACTCTAAAGCCCAGAAAGGTCTCTAAGAAACCACAGATGTCAGTTCAAACTATTCAGCTGGCTTTCCATCACCACAGATGGATAAAACAAGATATTTCATGACAAAGTCAAATTTAAACAATATCTACCCACAAATCCAGCCCTACAGAAGATACTAGAAGAAAAACTCCAGCCTACAGAAGTTAACTACACCCAAGAAAACACAGGAAATTAATAGCATGTATTCCTCACTTTGTGAAGTAGAGGTAGTATAAGCATGTGGCTGAAATTAAACTGACTAGAAGAGGTTTTGTTTTGTTTTGTTTTCCCCAACTTGGATTTACTTCTATGATCCAAAAGCATTCCCATGGAGGAAAAAAAAAGACCTTAACACACATGAGGAAAATGCTGAAAAAGAAACAAAGAAGCCCAGGACATTCTAGATATTGCAGACTAAGTAGAACCCACAGAACCTCCAGTATAATAGAAAGGTTTGAGCAGGTCTCACATTTTCTATGACTTTCCATTTACCACCATCGCAGAACTGTCATCCCCAAATCAAAGTTCTGTCACTCATAACTTCTGTTAAGATTCACTAATCCGCAAGTTGGGCACTTTTCCTTCTGTACATCACCTAAACTAAATCTCTATACCGCATTCTGCCACCATCATCTGAAATTTCATGAGGATTTACCATATAGTCCATAAAATAAATAAATGCCTATGTATGCTATGAAATTCTTATAGGCAAACTGCTTCCTGTTCCAGTTAACGGGAACTAGCACAATTGGGAATGTTCAGTGACAGACCTTGAGACACTGGGTCCTAAATGAGATGTCTTCATCCATCCCTCCTCTCGGGACTCAGGGAGCTCTGCTGAAGAAAAGGCAGAAAGACTCTGAGCCAGCGGTGGCAGGTGAGTCCCAGGAAACAGTGGCCTCCAGGCACAACAGGACTAACATGGATTGGCAGTGTGGCAGCATGCACAAGTTCAGATGAGGTCTCAGAACTCAGGGGGGACGTGGACAGAAACTCCCATCCCTAGCCAAGAAGCTTTCTCCAACTGGCATCTGCTTGCAAAGGAACATGTACTTTTCTCTAATAGAACTTCACTGTGTATAGAAAACACACATAAATGTAGGCCCTATTCCAGCACTAGATAATCAGAATAACCTCAATGGTATTTTTATAGACTTTGTTTCATAGTACTTGCTTTGTTTGAGCATGTTAGGTTTTGTTTTGTGAGTTACTGATCTTTTGTCTGTATATTATAGTTTCCAAACTTTCTGTTTTAATGGGTTCTATGTGTGTGTGTGTGTGTGTGTGTGTGTTTCTGTGTGTGTACACGTGTACTTGCACGCGCATGTGTGCTTCTTGTGTTTTTTCTATAGTTTTATTGTTTTTAATTCTGTTTGAGGTTTTGTCTGCCTGTTTCTAAAGAGAGATAGAAAGGGTATGGAGTTGGGTGGAGGGTGTGGATGATCTGGGAGAAAATGGGTAAGGAAAGCTGACTAAAATATGTTATGTAAAAAAATGCAATTAAAAAAAGGATGGGTGTGTAGATAGATGGACAGACAGAGACAGACAGACAGATATGACATATATGAAACTTTTCATTTTGTCCCACACCAATTTCTGAAACATGTATTTTCAAGTCTAGCTTACTTTGTCTTATATCAATCAAGCAAAAGAATATACAGTTAGCATTATGTGGTAGCCAGATCCTTGCCTGGAATAAAAGAGCCATTTAGTAAGTAATTATTGTAAGCCCTTCATTGTATTACTTTAGAACCAAAACCTCAGAGGTAACCAAAGTGTCTACTTTGTGGCCTTTCCACTTTCAGTGTTTCCTGCTGCCACTGGACAGATGTAAAGGAAAACATGTCTTTTATGAAGTTAAATACCACAAGACCCTCACCATAAGCAGGTGATCTTTGTATTACAAATACTCATATGCATTCCAGCTGGTGTCCAGAAATCATTAACAGCCAGCCAGCAGGACCTCCCTTCTCTGATGCTCCTGGGAACTAGTTCTGCCCTGTACAGATCCTTTCCTGACAGAACTGGAGATTCAGAGCTTGCTCACCGGACAGGCCCACACCCGTGCCAACATTTCTCATGAGTGACATGACTCTCACTAATCTCTTAGATGGGAGCATTCTGTGTTCAATATTGTCCTGAGAAGCCTTTTAACATTCATGTGGTGGTCTCGAGGGGAGAGAAGATCCCTCTGTGCTGGATAATCAAGAAAACAGAGGCCAAAGCTCAGATTCTAAGGGTTCTGTGACATTCTTTGTAAGGTTTACAGGGTGAAGCTGATGGTCGCCAACATTGCCTTTAAAACCCTTTAATTCAATTATTCTAGTTCAATATGCTAGAGACTTACTGGCTCACCAAAGAGGAGAATTATGGTCTAGGAGTCAAGCATGTACTTCTTCATATATGAAAAGGCCAGGTAAGGGTGTCTTTATTGGTCAGGATGATTATGATTTAGCAGTCCTCCTGCCTCAGCTTCCAAGGTGGCTGGGACTATAAACATGTATGTACCAACATGACCTGGTTTCTAAAAGAAGCAACTTTTAATGTGTCTCCTGATGAAGCAATAGTTTTCTGAGCATTATCTTGGAGATGTATTTTCTGGTACCAGCCTGCATTACCTTAGTCTGCCAGCTAGCTACTCAGAGTGAACTGTCAAGGAGGCAAGGGTTATTGGAAGAACCTTGAATGGCTGAGCTGAGGAAGGTGACTCAAACCTAATTGTCACAGGTAGTTACCTGATTCCTTAGGTGCTATTGTGTTGTGCATGAGACTGAAGATGGTGGCACCAGCCACTAAGGACTATCATAGGGACAAACAAGGCAAGGCACAACTTCTTAGACATACGCAAATGGTCGGGGAAAATGTCCCTAAGTTGGCTCTTGCCGTATCTTTAATTCTGAACTGGCTCATGTGTACACACTCAACAGCTGCTAACTGAACATCTAGTAAGTTCCAGATGCGTTCTCAGGCTCTTGAAAACAAAATAAAATACATAGCACCATTAGATTAAGCCACTCAGCCTAGTAAAAGGGAAAGACGTGGCAAAGCTGGCAATTTATTTACCATGTGCTAGACCACAGATGGCTGAGGCAGTTGATCATCAGTAAGAGGATGCCAGGGAGCTGGAAGTGTCAGTATATATTTATATTCCTAGCACTGTAGAGAAGGAAGCTGGAGGACTGCAAAGAGTTCAAGGCCAGGCTGGGCTACTCAATGAGTTTCAGGTCACTCTGGATTATATGGCAAGTTTCTCTCACAAACAAACAAACAAAAAACAGAAACAAAAACACAGTGTCCCCTGGGTTGAGCGAAGAAACCTAGTAAGTTGTCACCCATGAAATAAAATGGAACAGGACCTACATCAGGCCAAGGGCTCAGCACTGAGAAATACACAGTTATTGAAGAAACACAAGCAGTAAGAACAGCTTGCACTAATTTAAATGTGTCCCATTTCAATGCTCCTCCATTCTCACTCAAGTGTAAATAGTCCTGAAGGAGAGAAAACTACTTCCACCATTTAAAACAAAATAATCCAAACAAGTCAAGTTCTTTATAACACTGGGTTTACTTGTTCCTGGATGTTTCCATAAATGCTTCATCCCAGCTCCTGTCAACATCAGGCACTGTGAAAGACACAAATGCACAAGGGAAGGCCTCCTCTTTGCTGGGCTTATACCCCTGTGGGCTTTGATGTGAAGCCTTGATGGGCTCCCTTGCAGCTAGCTTCTGTGTTGCTACTACTACATGTAACAATGAAGCATGGAGTCTGAAAATCAGATTGTGAGGTCCAGCCACGTGCAGACCAAAAGTCACCAGACCCAGGTTCTATACTGAGAGACATTAACATTTGTAGATTTGTGTTAAGGCGTTACATAATTGGACAGGGAGAGGTAGGCAGAGAAAAGGGAAGAAATCGGAAGAGGAAGAGAGAGAGAGAAAAGGGAAGATCAAGATGGAGCTTGAGAAGGATGAGCTGGATCCAGGTAGACTCAATTGGCAATAAGTAGCTATGAAAATTTTAAGGATTTTATAGGTCTTTTATCATGTATGGAAGGGCAGTTTGTATCTTTGTCCATTGGATGTAATCTTATTGTATAGAAGGTTTGTGGATTGAGAATTGAATATATAAACCTGTATGAAAAGCTATCAGGCCTTAGAGTCATGTTTGTGCCAGGCAGTGGGGTAAAGAAACATGCCTGGGCAGAAGCACCAGCACGGGCAGAGTGAACCGCATGGGAAGGGAATCTCATAGAGAGCGTAACTCGTGGAGCAAGTAACAGAGTCTGTGCACGAGGATCCATTTTAAGCGGTGTCCTTGGAGCAAGACTGCAGAGGTTGATAAAGAGTTGAACCAGTTTTTTATTAAATATTTACTGCAACAAACACTGACAAACATCATCTCCTTCCCTGACCTCATCCATAACTAACTCCAATACTATGACTAACTGATTAACTGCTTCTATACTCATTTTGCCATGTATCAATTCTACAGACTGATAGACTGCCTTGGAATTATACAGACTGATGGGATTCCCTGGGATTGATTGTACAGACTGACAGGCTGCCCTGGGACATTTTTGTGGTGGTTTTCTCACATTCATGCCTATTCTTAGCTTATCCCACTCCCACTGTTAGGCTTTCTATTCCCAAACAGTTTGCCTATTTTTACATCTTTTTTTAAAACCTAGACTGTATGTAGACAAAAGGAGATATACTGTCCATCATATTTTTTGAGACTCAAAGGTTAATATCATGGATATTTTCCCAAAATAATTAAGAAAGGGTAAATTCTCTCTCTCTCTCTCTCTGACACACACACACACACATACACTCATAACCACAAAGCTATACCATATTCAAAGTTCAATTTTATTAACTGAACTAATGAATGTAAAACACTTAGACATATGATTGCTCCCTGTCTTACTCTTGTATCTTAATTTCTGGAGCATTACCACAAATTACTGAGATGTTCAAGGAGATGGCAATGTGAATAAACACCAGCAAAGAGAATATAACCAACACTGTGCGGCTGATGCCACCGTGTATTCTCAATGATGAAGAGCTAAAGATACAGAGGTAAACCTATCTATGGACAACTGATTTTTTGACTAGTGTGAATGGAGAAAGAATAACTGTTCTAACAAATCATGCAGAAACAGCTGGATATAATAAATGAAATTGGATCTCTACACAAAAAAAAAAAAAATGAAAGCAATAACATTGTAAAACCCTTAAAAGATGCACAAGTATAAATTTCTATGACCTTAGACTAAACACAGATGGTTTTTTTTTTGTTTTGTTTTGTTTGTTTTTTGTTGTTGTTGGTTGTTTGGTTGGCTGGTTGGGTTGGGTTGGGTTTGCTGTTGTTGATGATTTATTCATTTGTTTTTGAGATGGGGTTTCTCAGTATAGCCCTGGCTGCCCTGGAACTCTCTCTCTCTGTCTCTCTCTCTCTCTCTCTCTCTCTCTCTCTCTCTCTCTCTCTCTCTCTCTCTCTCTCTGCAAGCCAGACTGGACTCTGCCTCCTCAGTGCTGGATTTAAAGGTATGCACTGCTCAGCTAACATAAGTGAGCATAAGTAACAGAAAAAAAAATTGGGTTTTATATAACTTAAAAGCTTTTGTATTTTATTATCAAAAAAAGTTAAAACATGGGGCTAGAGAAATAGCTCTGTAGTTAACAGCACTTGCTGCTCTTGCAGAGAACCCAGGTTCAGTTCCCAGCGCACACCACAACGCCAGGTCCAGGGGATCTGACATCCTCTTCAGACCTTGTCAAATGCCTGCCATGCACATGGTATACATGCAAACAAGACACATACATCTTAATTTTTACAATTAAAAAGCAGGAGAAAGTATTTGCAAATGAAATATCTGATAAGAGAGTACAAAACACAGATAATGTAACTTACAGTTGGACAAACTTCACTGGGCTTGATGGCACAGGCCTGCCTGTGATCCAGATATGTGGGAGGCTGAGGCAGGAGGATTATAACTAGGGCCAGCCTACAAAACTCAGTGAGACCCCGACTGTCTCTGTTCATCTGTCTGTCTGTCTCTCACACACATACCACACATAACACAGATACAGATACCACACACACACATACACACACTCCACATATACACATTTCACACACACACCATACACGCACCACACACACACTATATACACACATACCATACATGCACATCCATACACACCACACATAACACACATACACATAACACACACACTACACATAACACACAAACACACACACACTACACATAACACACAAACACACACACACTACACATAACACACACACACCACAATGCTGATAAGTGACAGTTACTTGCTCAGTTCATAGTGAGACATCTATATCACCCCCACCCACTGCATTCCTGTGCTCATAGAACAGAAGAGGAAGGAAGACTTAAGAGTTAGGAGGAGGAGGACCATGTGAGGCGCCATCTTCAGGACATGGCACAGCCATTTTGTTCATCTGTCACTAAGGTGTGGTTACCAACACAAGGTCAAGCCAACAGGATCAGGCATTATTCCATTGGGCAGCACCAACTGGACCCCATGGGAGGGGAGGGGGAAGTCGTCATCCAGAAATCAGTAAAAGACATTCTAAGTGAAAACACAAGTGTTTTAGAGGACTGGGACCCAGCACGGGTCCAGCCCAGCATACACGAGGCCTGGGCTCAAGGCTTAGCACCAAAATAAAAGAGAGAGAGGGAGGGGGAGAAAGAGAAGCAGGAGAGGAGGGGAGGGGAGAAGAAAGGAAAAGGACACACCAATTTAAAGGTAATCAGGGAGTGAAGCATCGTAGTACACTTCAAACATCCCAGCACGTGGGAGGCAAAGATGGGAGGGTGCTGGAGCCCAAGAGCTCAAAGCTGGCCCAGGCAAAGCAATGAGACCCTGCCTCAAAGCAAACATACACATTACAGTGGGGGAAGTTCTGGAGCAGATGTTTCTCCAAAGATTACTCACAGGTGGCCAATAGCAATGAAATGATGTTCTGCACCAGTCGTCAGTAGGGAAATGCAAATCAAAGCCACAAAATCCCACTTCAGACATGACAGCGGCTAAAACAGAAACTAGAAACAGATTGAGAATTTACACAAACGCAGAGAAGTCAGAACTCCCCCATGTAGCTGCTGGAAATATAAAGTGGCCCAGACACTGTAAAAGACTTGGTGGCAGTTCCTCAAATGCTGAAGTACAGAGTTACCACATGACTCAGATATCTTCATAAGAGAATTGGAAACACATTCCTACCAAAACTGCTCGTGAACACTCAGAGTAGTCCTGCCGACAATACCCGAAATGTGGGAACATCCCAGAGGGCCATCAACTGATGAAGAGACAAGCCGAGCAGCTTGTAAGCTATGTGATGGAATAGTACCACACCATGGGAAGGAATTAAATCCTGACACATGGTACAGCTTGTACTTTGGAATATGCAATAGAAGCAAGGCACAAGGACCACAGACTGCTGGTTACATTTATATGAGAAGTCCAGAAGGCATAAATCCACATCAGAAAGCTAAGGGAAGGGAAGTGGGGATATTTGAGGGGAGGGTGTATGTCTGTGGATGGAGTAACAAGAGGTCTTCACAACTTGGAAAACAGTATGGATGCTGCACATTACAGACAGTCTCAAAGCCACTGGCCTGCACCCTTTCAAAGGATGTAAATAGCGTGTTGCATGTAATTAAATTTATTCTCTAGAAGAGAATTTTAAAGAAAAGAAAAACATGTGTAAACAGCATATTGATAAGAATTCAAAGTAAAAGAGTTGGCAATCAAACAAGCAAGAAGAAAAATGGAGTGGAACACACAGCTCATGTGCTCTCTGCACGCATGGTCAGACAGACTGTCGTAAAATGAGCGCTGCCTGGTGCCCCAGGAGGCACAGGCCACAGTGGAGACAGATGTTCCATCTCCAGAGTAAGCACACAGCATGAGCGAAAGTATCCAGAAGCTACTGGAAATTCTACCAGCTTTTGGTAAGAGCAAAAGCAAAAAGCCATACCCACAGACCTGAGCTGCCCTCTGCCCAGGTCAGAGAGGGCTCTTTCTGTTTTGAGGATGACAGTTACTGATGAGTCTAACCACTGCCCAAAGTGCTGAGAAGAAGCAACTGTTGCATGTGTGACCCTAAACAAGACTCACACCAACGGCTTCCAAGGACCAGGAACCATCAGAGAGAAGGGGTGGGAAGACTTGTAAGAGCAATCAGATACAGTATGAAATCATGACTTCTGGATACAACACGACTGTTGCAATAATAAAAGACAGCATCTGCAACTATCTGCATAAGAAACACACATGTGCACACACACATACACGCATGAGCACCATAGGAGCAGAAGGAAGATGATTTGGAAAGAAGGGAAAAGCCAGCAAGAATGGAATAAGAAAGGGTAATGGTGATTGATAAGATCACAATACATTCTGTACATGTATGTAATTGTCAAAAATACAATATTAGAAATAATACATTCTGTACATGTATGTGATTGTCAAAAATACAATATGAAAAACAATGCATTCTGTACATGTATGTGATTGTCAAAAATACAATATGAAAAACAATGCATTCTGTACATGTATGTGATTGTCAAAAATACAATATGAAAAACATGGACCTGGCAAGATGGATCAGTAGTTAAAGGCATTTGCTTTCAAGCCCCATAACCTGAGTTCCATCCCCAGGACCCACATAGTAGGAGGCAGCCAACACCTTCAAGTTTTCCTCTGACCTCCACAACTGCACCATGGTCCGCCCACACCCCACACACATACACACCATCATTTAATAAAGTTAATAAGTAAATAAACTACAACTAGCATCAAACAATTCAAACATACGACTTCCCTTGATTCAACACAAGCCGTCCTGGCCTGGAACCCTAACGCTGTTAGCTGGACCATGTGTAGCTCCTCACTCAGCCCTGTGGGCTCAAGTTTCCAGAGCGAAGAGACCAAGATCCAAGGCACACACATCCATGCCTCTGAGACTTTCTATACACTCTGGTGCCACAGTCAAAACACCAGGCCCAGAGTCAAGACAGAAAGAGACAACCCGAGGGCAGAAGAGAGAGTAAAAGGAAGGGGTTTTATTTCTTCACATAATGTAGCCCGGAGAAAAGCATGGGTCTATTTTCTAGGTCTTGCTCTACCGGAGTTACTGCACTGGGCTTTGGAGGCACTCTTCGTGAAAAGGCTTTGCCTTTAACCACTACGGTCACACCTGGCATCGGCAGACACAGAGAAGCCTTGCCAGCCAACGCTGAGGGGGTGGCAGGCTGGAGCCCAGAGGAGGGTGCACATGCCATGAACTCTAGGGCATTGCCCACCCAAGGAATGGGCCATGGAGTCACCACCACTACCCCCCCCACTTCCCTCTCCCTCCCTCTCTCTCTTCTCCCCCTCCTTCTCCCTCTCTCTCTC
>NC_137969.1:128817072-128827774 GCF_963924665.1 Micromys minutus
CACAGGCTAGCTCAGCAGCAGAGCCTGGCTCAGAGCAGGAAAACAATACAAACGGTCCATAAATTCCTGAGCAACAATGGCTCATTGTTGAATGCCTCTGCGTTTATGGGGTCTGTCTCATGCAGCACTACTGTGGTGAAAACTGATAAAACTAAAACCAGCATCATAATCTTATCAAAACTGCTGCAATAGCCCCAGTGGGGCTCACTACTTCCTTATCTCCTTGTAATAGTTTCTCCATTCACCAGTCAACACAATCTTCTAAAAGCATGAATCATATACATGTTGTCATCCCTGTTTATATGCTTACACTAAAAGCCACTTTAACCTAGCCTACCTCAACTCTAACTGTAACCACCCCCCACACTGACCGTTCATAAGTACACTATCCTTGTTCTTCCAACAGAGAGACCCATGATCAATCAATCTATCTACCTACCCATATCTATCTATCTACCTACTAACATATATATATATCAATCTATCAATCAATCTACCTACCTACTTATATCTATTTATTTATCTATCTGTCTGTCTATCTATCTATCTACCAATCTATCTACCTACCTACCAATTGATCAATTTATCTATCTCCCTACCTACCTATCTACCTACCTATCGATCTATTGATCTACCTATCTATCTATAAAACTACTTACCTATCAATCGATAGATTTATCTATCTCCCTACCTATCTACCTACCTACCTACCTACCTATCTATCTATCTATCTATCTATCTATCTATCTATCTATCTACCTATCTACTTACCTATCAATTGGTCATCTATCTCCTTACCTAACTATCTACCTACCAGTCTAACTATCTATCTACCTACCTATCGATCTATTGATCTACCTACCTATCTATCTATCTATCCATCCATCCATCCATCCATCCATCCATCCATCTATCAATCTATTGATCTATCTATCTATCTACCTATTTCTTCCCCTTTCTCCCCCCACCCCATCTACTCCAATTTGAATGTCATTTTACATGTCACTTTCACAAAAAGGCATTGCTTTGACTACCCACAATACTGACCAACAGTTGACAAAACTATACGTTGTCTAGGAGACAAAGCCTCTAACAGCGCCTGTGATGAAAGACGTAGCTTATGTTAAACTGAGGTGGGAAGACCCTCTTTATGGGTTACAGCATCACCCTGGCTGGAACCCTGGGATGAATAAGATCAATGCTAATGAGCTGAGCACCAGCACACATCATCTGGTGTCTGCCTCCAGACTGAGGATGCAGTGTGACCAGTGGCCTCCGGCTCCTGCCACCAGAGCCTTCCTGCTGTGATGAGCCAGCGGGTTGCTTTAGTCACAGCAACAAGAGAGGTCACTCATGCACTGCCTGCCAGATCTAAATTAGACAGACTAGCTGGAGACAAGCTTGTGGTCCCAGCAACTGGGGAAGCCAAAGTAGGAGGGTTGAAACACCAAGTCTAGTTAAAGCTATCCAGTAAGAGTCTATCTCAAAAAAGAGAAAAAAAATATATATCAGTGTGAACTGAGCGATGGCTTCATGGTTAAAAGCACTGACTGCTCTTCCAGATGTCCTGAGTTCAAGTCCCAGTACCCACATGAATGGGATCTGTAATCTGTAATGGGATCCGATCCCCGCTTCTGGTGTGTCTGAAGACAGCTACAATGTACTCGTATACATAAAATAAGTAAATAAATCTTGTTTTAAAACTTTAAAAAATAAAATATCCAGTCCATTTTATCCTGTTTAATTCACATTCTTAGCATCACATTTATCACTGTAACATTTCTTCCCTTGATTCTGTGTCTTTACTGTATCCTCTTGCAATTGGTTGTTACTTTTACAAGAATAATATCCAAGAATGCATGTCCACCTTAGATTCTCAGCTCCTAGAGTCCCTTCACCTAGTTAAGCACTCAGAAGCGCTAGGGCAAGATGTCCCCAGCTTAGTTGTTCAGTGAGTGGATCGGATCCATTCTGAGAAAAGGTTCTATTTTGCATGTTTATCTGTGTCCCCGTGTGGGTGTATGCTGTGTACATAGGCTTGTGCGTGCATGCGTGGTGCCTTTCTTTTTGTTTATTTGTGTGGTTGCTTTTGTTTCGTTTTGTTGAGCTCAGTCTCACGAAGCAGCCCTGCCTAGCCTTGAACTTGTTTCCTCTTAGCCTCCTGAGCGCTGAGATGATAGTTGTGTGCAAGCATCTAGCTGAAAGTTGGGTTTTCACAAAGGTGATGAGATAAAATGGAAAGGAAAAAAGACACACAGACTCTGCCAGTTTGAACCTGAAAAAAAAAAAAGAAAAAAAAAAAACATTTCCTGTCGCACAGAATGGGCTCAAAACAGCCTAAAATAGAAGCAGGGCTCTGCCCTTGCAAGCCGTGTAAAATGGACACTGTACTCACCCTCTGAGCTTCCTTCCTCATTTATGAAACGGGGTAGTAATTACTACCTCACAGGGCTGAGCAATTAAAGAAATGCATAGAAAGTACTTGGCAAAGCACATGGTCAAATTATCATTGGACAACAAGGGCAGGAGATCTTATATTATACTGATTAATGGAGATCCTATACTATACTAATTAAACTGTCACTGTCCACAGGGCCTTACTCAACCCATTAAGTCCACTTAAATGGGTTCCCCCCCCACACACACACACAGTTTTAAGCATTTCAAGCAGTCCCTTCTCACCAAGAATGCAATGCGCATGAAGCTTAGAACCAGTTGGGTTAGGTTCTGGCTCTTCTGCAACCAGCTGGGTAACAGTAGGCAGTAGGCGAGTCAGCAGCTTCCCGGACCTAAAAGTTCCTTGCCATGTGCTCAGGACATGCAGAGCAGGCAGGACAGGAAATCCTCTGTGAAGAGGCGAAGAAACTGATGAAGACAGGGATGTGAGGCCAGAGGGATGGGCCCCAACAATCACTCGCTCCGCATGGCTCTATTCCAGAGTGCAAATGGGACTGTCTAAACAACCTTCACACAGGCTTTGCCACATCAAGCTTCTCACCACAGTAGGACATGTCAGATGACCACACATCTGATGCTTGAGCAAATTCTCATAAGGGGGGGGGGGGGGGGCATGAGCTGCCAGTAGTCTCTACTGCAGGTCACAGGGCTACGTGCATACAGTCTTCACTTCCTACATGCGTGTTGGATAGGGGAATGGATGAAGAAATAAATATATTAGGAAAAACCTGACTTGAACAACATCAAGCCTGCTCCTTGTGTGCATTTCTGGGAGGGTTTAATATGTGACCATGCTCTATGAATCACACCAGCGGCAGGGTTTCCCAACTTTATTTGGTCACAAAACTCATTCTATTTCCCTTGAACCTTATTAACATCTCTTGGGGGTTGTAGCATTCTATAAAACATGCTTTTAGGAACATCACACGCTTATATAGTGTAGGTCGGTTTTTTACTCTCCGGAAGTAAGTTATCTTACTTTGAATGCACAAGGTAATTAGAGGGCTAAGAACTTTGATTCCTAGCTAGTACGCAGATGCTGTCTCCTAGCACCCCAGAACACCTGTGAGTATTCATCACCAGACAGGGCCTCACTCTCATCAAGCTCCTAAGGAGCAAGGTCCCGGCCTCATCCCCACATCCAGCTCCCTCATGGCCAAGTGAGTTCCTTGGACTTATTCACTATCTTTCTCTAAGGCACAAGTCTTAGCAAGAATGTCTTAAATCTGTCCTCTTTTACAAAACCTCCAAGCAAGTCCTCATCCTGTCTTCACAACACAATCTCACTCTTTTCTCCTGTTGGACTCATCCCTTAATTATAAATAAATACAACCATGCCTCATCAAACTGGGTTCTCACGTCCTCTCATACCATTAACACCCCAGCAAGACTTTTTGTATCTCCAGGCTCCTGCCCAAGCTCTTAGCTCGGCATGGACAGCTCTTCCAGTCTTGACCCACCCATAGCAATGCTATTCTCTTCCCAAGGTCTTAATTCCAAGATATCACTTATGAACTGCCCCCCCTTACCACTAACTGCTTCCATTACACACTGCCACAGGCAAGCAACCATACACCGTAACGAATATAAAGTTAGCTGTACCCATGAAGACAGGAAGCAGTGTTGGAAGAGAAGAACAGAAGCCATCAAATCAGGGAGACTGACTAACAGGCTGGTAGGAGGAGGAGCCAGGAGGGTGAATGCAACAATGGCTTGAACCCTGGAGGAGAAGGGCAGAAGAGGGTGCCCTGGGAAGAGCAAAGGGAACCCTCCCAGAGAGCTGCGGAGAAGGGAGTGTTCGGGCTGTGTGGGAGAGTTGATTCACAATGGAACAATACACTTGCTCTCACTGCCCAAAGATGTGGGAAGGAAGCCAGCAGAAGAATCACAGCAGGAGTGAGAGATCACAGGCAAACAAAAACCAGAAGGGCTGAAAGTCAGGGCAAATGTGGCTAAGAACAAGACTTTGACTCAAGCTGGCCAGGGGCCCAGAGAGTGTCCGGACTCAGATGGGTTTCATGCTCACGGGTCTTTGATCAGCATTCAGAGAGTAGGATGTTGATCACGCTGGTAATTCCCCAGTGTCTATGAAGAACAGAGTTCCCTAATATTCTACTCATGGCTCAATGTTCACCCCACCCATATCTATGTGTGTGGGCTGCCCCTTGGGAAGTGGGAGTATGCTAGGGAACAGTTGGGTGTGGTATCTCCTTTCACTAGGGCAAGAAGTAACAACCTACAAGGAAAGTATACAGAGTGATGGGACCCAAGTCTGCAAGGATCAAAAATATCTGGGTCCCAAGTAGATAGCAAGACCCCAGAATGCCTGCTCTCGCCCAGAGACAGAGCATGGCAATAGGGAAGCCAAAGCTGCATTTTCGGAATTTGTGAGGATTCTGTCAAATGTAAATGCTTAGATTTAAGCAAACATCAACACAAGCATCCTGGTTCATGTAAGTCTAAAGTCCCAACGTATGGAACACAGATGAACGCTGAGCTTCAAAGACGGCTGTCTCCATTCCCCCAAAAACTCACTCGCCCAAGTCGGAGAAAACCTTTTTTAAAGGGAGCCCAGGAGCCAACCTGGATCAAGTGCCAGTTCCTGAGGAAATCATGTGACCTGATAGAAGGACTCCTTGGATTAACCCAAGCTAAGTCACATGACCACCAGGGCTCTTTCTAGCCTACCCAAAACACATGAGCTCCAGTTCCCCAAAGGAAAAAAGTCTAGGTCGACAAACAGGAAGTCTATTATGGTGTGGCTCCTGTTCCTAAGGACCCAGAGACCAAAGGCAAAAGCCTAACTCCAGGAATGGCAACACAGCAGGGCTTTGAAGTCGGGGCAGGCTAGAAAGATCCTGAACATCATTAGCTCTATGGCCCCAGGTAAAACCATTCATTTCTCAATGCCTCAGTTTTCTTATAAAAATTGGGGTATAACGCCTGCCTCCTGGAGATGTTTATAAGGACTAAATTAAATGACACACATAAACAGCTCCACATGATGCCACAAGCAATCAAGAGCCCCATCACCGTATTAGAAGCAACCATGATGACGTGTCATGGGAGGACCTGTACCACATGAAGGGTGAGCAGGAACTCCGTGAAGGAAAGACCTGTCAGCATTTACATCAGTCGTCCGAGGGTCAGAGATCATTAGAGCAACTCGGGACACAAGCCAGAGGCCCAGGAGGTAAAGCCAGGTGACAATTCCGATCAAGAAACGTGTGAAGAATCTGGGAATGCAATCACAAGGAAGACACATAGGGCTTCAAAGTACAAGTGCAAAGGGTAATAATGCTCCTCCGGGCACACTTTCTGCAGGAGGAGAGGTTGACTGAAACCGCTTCCATAATTCCAGCCAATGGTAGAGGGGACAGGACCCTGTTAACCATTAATAAATGTGACGATGACAAGGATGATGATGATGACGATGCAGTACTCATCCTCTCCAGAGAAATGCCTCTGCATAAGTTAGGAGGCAGTATACCGTCCCTTAAAATTGTTACCTCTGGTTCTCTACAAACGCTGCTGTGGAAAGTAAACAGACCCACTAAGCCTCCGGTATAAAGGCCAGCCTGTGTTGTTGCAATAGCCCGCACAACTGTGCTTGGCAGCCTTGACACAGGCAGGTAAACAAGACTGAATGAGGGAGGGAAAAAAGCCTGAGTCATAGGCCTTTGGGGACAAGGGGACCTTTTGCTGTGCTGCTGTCAAGGCTGCTGTCAACGCAACTGTGACTCAGCATCCCTGCCTTCTCAGCACTGGGACAAGCGAAGTCTTCCCATGGCAGAAATTCTAATCTAAAACAAAAGCAGCATAAACTATTTTCCCGTGAACAACAGCTCTGTGGTCTAGAAGGACGTTTCACATCGAGCTCCATACGTAAGACACTGCATTGAGTCACACCGACTTCTGCTGTCCTGTGTCCCTTACCTGTGTTCCTAACTGCTTCTCATGAATAACTCCCTATACGGTTATATACGAAAATGACGGTATTTTAAATATTGGGTTATGCAGGACATGTCATGAAAGCTAATTTTCACCTGCCTTTCCTGTTTCAACGCAGTTACTAGAAGTTTCCCTCTGTAGGTGCAGGGCTAAAGATCAAACCCTAGGCTTTGCACTGCTCAGGAGAGCATTCTACCACTGAGCTACAACCACAGCCATAGCACTGGTAAAGATGTTCAAGGTGATGCCGATCCGTTGGTTGCTGTGAAGCCTTCTCAGGACCCACACTGGGCTAAGGATCTGAACCTGCCTGCTTTCATTTCATTAGAAGCAGATCTTTGTCTATGACCCTAGGCTTCCAACTATGCTTACTCGGCGAGACAAGTCAATGACAGAGGAAAAGCAAAAGCTCAGTGAGTGGGGCTCGGCAGAGCACAGAAGAGAAAGCTACAGGCTCAGACAACACTGAGAATAACAGAACCTCGCTGATCTTCAGTCTCTTCCTCCACGAGATGCCAAAAAATAACCTTCCTCACCTGAGAGTTATTTAAAGAGCACAATGCAATGAGTCGTGTGCAGACTTTAGCATAGGACCCAGCGCTCTGTTTAGCCCCAATAAACAACACTTGAAATGCTTTCTGTTGAGGAACAAGGATCAGGTGAGGGATGTCTTCCTTACAGTTTCTATTGCTGCAACAAAACTCCAAAAGCAAGTTGGGGAGGAAAGGGTTTGTTTGGCTTTCACATCAGTCCATCACTGAAGGAAGTCAGGACCAAAACTCAAACGGGGCAGAAACCTGGAGGCAGGAGCTGATACAGAGGCCATGGAGGGATGCTGCTTACCGTGTGCTTCTCTTCTTGGCTTGCTCAGCCTGCTTTCTTATAGCTCCCAGGACCACCAGCCCAGGGACGACACCACCCACAATAGGCTAGACCCTCCCCATCCATTACTAATTAAAAAAATGCCCTACAGGCTTGCCTGCAGACAAATCTTATGGGAGCATTTTTCTTCAGTTGAGGTTCTCATCTCTCAGATAACTCTAGCTTATATCCAGGAGACATAGAACTATCCAGCACACAAGGCCTCCCTGAGTTAGCTGACTCAGTTTATGAGATGCTGGCCACTCGTCTTCCTTGCTGATCTTTCTAAATAGAAGAGTGCATTGGGAGTATTTCTCTCAGTCTTCTGCTCCACGGATGAATCAACTTCTCTGATGTCCCCTATGTTTTCAAGAGGCATCAATGAAACTTTAGAAAATGTAAGGAAAATGATGTATTATGAAGCTCGCCATCCCCAAAGGCTTGTGTTTTAAACACTTGGTTCCCAGCTAATGTAACTATTTTGAAGGCCCAGGAGCCTTTAGGAGGTGGGGTTGGCAGAAGCAGGTCACTGGGAGCCTTTGAAGGCTACACTCACCCCTGTTTCCAGTCCAGCGCTCCCTCTCCTGTCTGCCACCGACCTACAGCCTCACACTCCCAGCACCACAGATGGAGCGGCCATGACAGAGGCTCCTGAAAGGAAAAGCAAGTCCTATAGGAGAGGGTGTCTTGCTGGGGGTCAGGGGGCTGAATTAAACTCAGCGTCCACGGAATTTTCTCAGACTCAAAAGCTGAAATATTAAATTCTCTCTCCCTCCCCCACTCCTCCCATGTGTGTTCACATTTCCTTCCGTAATAAGGCTCACTCCTGCTATGATGGACTGAAATCTCTCTGAGGCCATGAGCCAAAATAAGCTTTTCTTCCCTTGCTTCTGTCGGGCAATTTGTCACAGCGATATGACAGTACCCATCTCTTGAACATCCTCTATTTTTAAATGATCGTCAGACTAGTTAGATCAAGCCTGTGTCCCACGAGTGCTGGTTCGCTTCTCTTGCATATTCGTTCCCTAAAAAGCTCCTCCCGACTCCCACCGATTCCGTATAACACCTTTGTGTAGAACAGTTCCAAAATCACTTTGAAAGCAAAACTTTTCCCCCTGAATTCCTTCATTTTCTACACATTCTTTAAGGAAACAAACGAGGCGCTCCAGCAATGGCTCAGCTGCTGAGAGCATTTACCGCCCTGGCAGAGGACCTGGGTTCAGTTCCCAGGACCCGTATCGGGTGGTTCATTGCTGCCTCTAATTCCATTTCTGGAGATGCGATACCCCCTGGTCTCTGTGAGCACACACATGCACATGGCATGCATAAACTCACACAGACACGTGTACATAAAAATAAGAAGCCTTTTTTTAAAACAGAAGAAAACTAATATACTTTTCAGGCATGATTTCTTTTTTCTAATGATGAAGGAGTAGCCGTGAAGCTAAAACGTAGTAGCAGAAAACCCCCAAAAGGTGGACTTGGCTAAAGCACATACATGTGCTAAGCAAGCATGCGTGCACACAAACTGGGATGGGAGGGAAGATTTTATATTTTATTTGTTCTAACAGGTCTGAGAAGAATCCCATAGACCTTATGTTAAATTGACAGCAAGACATCATCCCCTCTGAGGCTCACTTTTCCTGTCTATAAAATGGACCTAACACAGGTGTTCCTTGCCAGAGAAGCCACCTCATTGTTCATGAATGTATATAAAACACTCTCAGAATAGCTCAAAGGTTTTTTGTTGTTTTGTTTTGTTTTGTTTTTACAAGCATTCGGCTGTGTACCTTTCTGAAGTGGGTTATTAATTATGTGTCATTATGCTTCGTTTAATAGGTGGAAAGGCTGAAGCATGGGGACATAACTCCAGTTAATAGTTGACTTAGAAACACGGTCGTGGCTTTCAACATGGGAACAAGATATCAGGGAAGACGTCTGGGGAAGAAAGATCTAAGCAAGAATTCACTCCACCCTAGCTCCTATGGTAGCCATCTTGGCTGCCCCATCTTGACTCCCCCTCGCCCCCCATCTCAGCTGCCCCACCCCTATTTTGGCTGCCCCCATCTCGGCTGCCCCACTTGGCTATCTCCATCTGGGCTACCCCGTCAAGGCTGTCCCTGGCGACCTGTATGCATTCCTCAGCAGGGCTTACTTGCCCAGTCGAGGAACAGGAGAATGAATGGGAAGCTGTAGTTTGCCCAGTACCCCAGGTGCCTCTGCAGCAAGAATAGTAAAGAATAGAGGGCAAAGAGAGTTACAAAGTTACCATCAAAACCTCTCCGCCTTTTATTAACAACCTTGGAGACTACCAAAATCTAAATAAACTATATGCCCAACAAGACCTAGGCCCTAGACACGGGCCTGTCACCTGCAACTATTCCTCCTTCCCCCACCCCCCTCATTATTTATTTATTTTTTTTCTTTTCTCACTATATAGGCCTAACTATCCTAGAACTCGATATCTAGACCAGGCTAACCCCCAACCCATGAAGAGCCTCTTAACTCTGCCCCTCGAGTGTTGGGATTAAAGGTGTGCACAACCACCACTCTGTCAGCTTGTACCTACACACAAGTGAGGCTGTCAATCCCAGAGGACCAACGGGGAAAAGGGAAGGCTGATGTGAACAGAAACAGCTAGTGAGCTTCTTTGCCTGATTCTGCATGTGTTCCTCCCACAGCTGTTAGTAGAAATTAGAAGCACTTTGTTCCCTGGATGGTGTAAGTCCTATAGAAATCATTTCTGTATCTAAAAGATAAAAATAAAAATAAGAGGTCAAGTTTATTTTTGGTCCAGCCCATGTGGAAATGTCACAGGTTGTGTCTGAAACCTAATATTAGAGACCACATGAGGAAGCCGAGGCTGTCTAAGGAAACAGTACCAGACTCCTGGTTAGAAGTCTGTGCAGGATAAAGGGGAAGAGGGACAGCCACTGACCACTGAGTCGGCTTAGAAGGGAGTGGGTTATCTAACAGAAGCCTGCAGGATTTACATCTTACACAGCCAATGGGGATCAAAAGCAAGTGACTTTGATACTCAGTAGCTAAGCATGTCAAAGGCAACAAGAGGAAAATAGATACATGGTGCTGGAAACCAAGGTCTCCCTTGTTCCCCACAAACCATCTATCCACAGGTACTTCCCTCCCTCCCACGATGTTGGCTTTACCACAGAAGCCAAGGCAATGTCTGACGCTACACTGAGGAAAAGCATAGCTGGGAAATATAAACAATATCAGCACATCTCCATGAAGAATATTTCTAACCAATATATAAAAATAATAATATAATACCAGGAAGAACACAAATATTCTACACTTCCATCTACAAAGCCAAAGCGAAACTGAAGTTGGGGATATGGCAGGTTTCCACAACTGGACAGAGCACGGTTAACTGAGACAAAATCTTCCTTAACTGCAAAGTGTCTACAGTTAC
>NC_137969.1:128827974-129117974 GCF_963924665.1 Micromys minutus
ACTTGGGAAATAGCAAGACAGGCATTATGCAAGGCACAAAATGAGAGGGTTGATCCAAAATACCTAACATCCAAACAACAAATTCCTTAAAGAAACGTTACAGAAAAAAAGGACAAAAATACCAAAGACATAACTCAAGAAATTTCCCCGAACTAAAAGATGTGAACTCCCACATGCAAAAGCCCTCAGACTGATAAGAACAAAGGCACGCCAGCGTTCAGCATCAGGGAACTCAGAGATTCTGGGAAAGAAGAGAATAGTTCATAACCTCACAGAAGGAGCCCTGGGGAGTCCACACCAGCTGCACACAGAGATTAAGAAGCCAGAAGTTCATAACCTAAAAGATACTGGAACAATGCGCTTGAAGTTTCCATCCTAGGATTCTACACTCAGCCAATCTACAAATTGTGAGGGGAAAAAAGAGAACTTCAGTTATTCTTGGTCTTAGAAAGATTGGCGTCCCAGGTGTCCCTCTCCAGGGAGCTTTGAGGAGTTCACCAAAATAGAGGAAGCTACATGAATACCAGGAGACAGAACACAGGACAAGAGATGATGGGGATTCCCAGGATAGTAGTGACAGAGAGGCCTCTGGGTGACAGTTGCACACCATAAACAAAAGTCCACCTCTTCAAGAGTTTGGCAAGCCAGGAGGTTCAGGTTCAGCTTCCTGGGACAAATACAATAAACTGAAAACCTGATTGCTTTAAGGTGAGGCTTGGAAAATCAGTCAAGGGTCGAAGATTAAATTAATGAGAAGTACACACACACACACACAATTATTAATTCCAAGGAACACAAAAATCTGTGCTTAGCTTAGCTGTGGCTATTACCCTTGCCATAAATACTGTGGCTTATCTTAATCTAGCCATTTCTGAGCCCAAAACTCTGTGCCTACATATATTTATATGTGTTTGCTCTTTCTGTTTCCCCAATAGCAACCTGTTTGGTTGTTGCTGTTGTTGTTGTTTTAATTCCTTCTCTAGCTTTTTTCTTTCAACAGGAAATGTAATTTCCAACCTCTGTTTCGTGGTATTTTTGGTCACCTGAGCTCTGAGCAGGGGAGATTAATAGTTATAATCCGACCCAAGTAAGGACTGGCTGACCCAGGCAGAGATGAAAAGGCGGGCCTAAGTGGAGACAAGCACCAAGGAATAGATAACTTGTACGCCCTCTCCTCTAGGTTGTTTGTTTTTTCCAACAAATCTCTTCTAATAGCATAATCACATGGAGCAAGATAATGTTCCCACTGCCCAATGACCAGAAGTCAACTTCATTCCTTTCTTACAGGCTTGGATGCCCCACTTAGGACCTTATTGGTATGAATTCAACTTCAAAGCCTCTGCCTGCTTCATCTGGACAAGTTTCACAAGGGCTCTGAGCAGGCAGGGACCATGTCAGCAGACACTTACTGAGGATCCACAGGGGAGTCATCAGCAAGCTGAGTACCAATGCCCTTAATGATCTGGAGACAACAAATGATCTTCCTCAGATGGGAGGGGTGAAGTAAACGCCAAAATCTAGTAGAACAGGTGTGGGGCAAGGAAGAGAGCACCAACCAGGGCAGCCTGGAGAAGCCGTAGGCAGAGGTGAGGTTAGAGGCCCTGGGTGCCTGGGGGAAGGCAAGGAGGCCAGACATTCTTCAAGACTACAAATGGGCCAGTAATTATCCAATCTTTTCATCCTCCTGTAAGCATCAACTGTTGCGAGGGAGGTTACCATCTACTGAGCATTGCAGGTTTGATAAGACATAAGCCCCTGCCCTGCTTTGGAAACAAGACCACCTCAGTGTAAGGAAAGCAAGGAAACAGTGTGTCAAAGCTAAAACCATTTGTTCAGACCTGAGATTCTTTCCTATTTAGGAAGAGAGGAAAACTCTAGGCCAAAGACCCCTGTAGGGCAAAGGTATTGTCAACTAGAGTTCAGCGTTGATTTGCATGTGTTTACAATACTTGTCCCACACACAGCTCCACAAACCTGAAATGCACACACCCTTGTGGGAAGAATGAGGGTGATTAACATAGGCACACTACAGAAAGCGCCCTGAGCTGGCAAGCCTACTAATAGAGATCAGATTAATAAGTGTATGGCGAAAGATAAGCCTTTCTTCACCAAACAAAATATAACTGAACAAATGAATGCTTTCAAATACTTAATGTGTAAGTTTAGCCACAGCTTCCCCCCCATCCCAACCCACCCCACCCCCGTAAATAGCAAGCTGTTCCTTATTTTGAACCTTGCAGACCACAGGGCTACCAGGGCCGTTCATTCAACTATTAAATCCCAAATCTTATTTAGGAGACTTGCTGATAAGTTGAGGCTTCCTCCTACCACTCCCCAGCTCTGTAAAAGAGAGTAATCTAGCCGGGAATAAGTTGTCACAGTTTCCTAAGAGGAAAACGGGCACTCACTGTAAAAATGGAAGGCATCTGCTTAAAGCGTACTATTCTGGATAGGCTTCAAACCCACTTAACCAAGCCACCCGCCCTGCTGTCCCAATTTAACACTGAGATCAACTCTTCTAATCAAATATTCCAGTTTCCAAAGATCAACCCCAGGTGGGACCTGGTACACAGAAACATAGCAGTCATTCACCAACGACAGGAAAAAGTTAAGAAATGTAAGATCCTGGGAAGACTAAACCTTCTCGGGACAAGGTCCACGTAGTTTTTCCCACCTGGATTCTTAAAGCCCCTGTTTATCAAGATCCAGATACCACTTTCCAGAAGGGAGGAATGACTAAAGAAATAAGTGCACCTGCTCGGGCACAAGCAACTGTGGACCATCTTCCTGGATTCTAACTTTACCGCGGGACAAGCAGAGAAGAGAAAGGCCCCTGTCGCTCGCCTGGGAAGGGAACTCTGGCGCCAGTGCTTTTGGCTCAAATACCGAGTCCAAAAGGGCTCAGATCTGCAGCCACCCCGGCCATCAGGGGAGTGCACCTGCCCCTTCTTCCTGGCCCAAGGGGAACGGGCCTCTGACCTGACGCAGAGAGCCCACTCTCAGCGATCCATGTGGAGGATAGAAAAAGTCTTCCTAATCCCACTAAGGTCAGTCTCCGGCAAGTAGAAGCCACCTCGGTGAGCGCGCACCTCTCGGATTCTCCCGGCCGAGAGTCCCCAGGTCCCTACCTTGATGGAGCGCTCGCGGACACAAGCCAGGACACAGCGACGTCCAAACTGCGGAGCCTCGAGTCTGGCGAGCACTGACCAAGCCCATCGTCACGCCCACCGCCTGGCTCCTCCTTAGCCACGCCCCCTCCCCGCGCCCCGCCTTCTGCCCGCCCCTGCCCACAGCGGTCAGTTCCCACCTTCCCTCGGCGAGTTCAAAGACTGGAGTCCGAGCATCCCTTATCCACGCGGACGCGGCGTGGGGTCTCTCTAAGTCCGGACTTGCCATCCTAAGGGAACTATCCAGAAAAAATGCTCCTTCGTCTCCGGCTCGGAGAACCGATAGCAGTGGCACCTGTGGGTGGCTGAGCGCCCGGTGGGGACTAGGAACGGACCTCCTCTTCCGCTTAGCCCCCACCCGCCCTCCCGCGGGCGAACCGGATGATGCTTTGCCCAGGGATGATGAAAGAACGGGTCATTTTCCTGACAAGCCTAGCGCGGGGTCACTTTTCATTATTAGCATTAATAATGAAAACAACCTTCGAGTTATTGACTTTAAATACCATGAAGTTCTTAGACACAGGGAAAGAACTTGTCTATTGTCATCTAGCTAGCTAGCTAATTGAGAAGCTGGTCTCGAAAGGCTGGGGCTGTCGATTTGTGTACAGTGTTTGCTTAACATGCACAAGGCCCTGGGTTTGACGCTACCTTCACGTCGAAGTTGTCTTTTGATGGTAGACTTGACTCTCAGCCACTGTTACCTGAACTCATCCATCCTGTATTGTCAGACAAGCATGGTGTCCCACATATTTAATTCCAACAGTTGGGAGTCAAAAGCAAGCCTATTTCTATGCATTTAAGGCCAGTCTGGCTCCGGGCCAGCCAGGGCAGGAATATGAGGCCCTTTCAGAGGGAGAGAGACTGTAATGTTCATTAACACTCCCTGGGAATACAAGACTGAGCTCGGTCCTCCAAAAGCCTTTGGGATGGAGAGATAAATTAATGTGTAAAAAGCTTGCTATGTAAGCACAGACTGATCAGGTAGAACCCCCCCCCCTTTTTTTTTTTAAAGAAAAGAAAGAAGGAAGGAAGATTGATGGATGGATGGGAGGATGGATGGGTGGGTGGATGGAAAGCTGTTTTCTACCTGTACTCCAGAGCAGGAGGCAGAAACAGAAGCATAGCTGGACATTTGCTGGCCAGCCAGTCTAGCCCAACAGGTCAGCTCCAGGTTCCCTAAGAGACGTTATCTCAGATAATATGGTAGAGCGCAGTTGAGAAAGACACTGAACCTTTGACCTCCACAGTGCAGCCTTTACATGGGGAGAAACCATTTCACAGGTGAGAAATGTCTTCACTGGAATAAGTCGGGGTAACGAAAGAGAGAGTGATGGGAAAGGAGGGCTCCTCAAAGGAGGAATGTATGGGGCTGAGTCCTGAACAGCCAATCAGGCAGCCAACCCGAAGCCGCACTCAGGGATCACGTGTGCAGTAAAACTACTTAACACCTGCTCAGGACTTAAAAGCACTGCCTCCCTGGGCTGTTTCTCCTGTAATCATCCTAATGACTGAGAAGTCATCAGACAAGATTCCGCCTGACAAGGAAAGATGTAGGAGCAGTTTAAAGGACTTACCTACTGTCATATAATTAGGAAGGGGCAGGGACTGAGAGAACACAGAACTGAACCAATGATTTGTGACTCTTGATTCCTCTCCTCCAGGGAAGGCCTTCAGTGTAATGAGCCCAGCTCTGAAGGAGCCTTCCCTTTTCTCTCCAGCCTCTCATTCCCTTCAAGGGCTTATTTTTTCTGCCATGCAGAGTAATGTCCTTGGGGAGCGGAGGCTTGGATCTGTGAAACTGTATACACAAGAGTAGATGTGTATGTGTGTGCAGGGAGCAAGTTATGGCTACAGTACTGCAGTGATTTTGTGTGTGTGTGTGTGTGTGTGTGTGTGTGTGTGTGTGTAGGCTTGGAAGCATATCATATTGACACCACTTAAAGGACCTGATGCTATGATGCTTACAACTGCTCTCCTGTCACATGGGCTGCTGCCCCCTCATGCGTCATATTCTCAACTAAATGGAAATGAGGCTTTTGGTGGTTGTAAAACTTCAAAATTAAAAAAAAAAGACCTTCATAAAGCTTAAACTTAGAAAAATTATTCAATTGTTTACCTTTAATTCCAAAGAAACCAAAAGAGGACACACCTGTCAGCAAGACTCCCGGATCCAGCTAGCTTATCAATAATTGGGGTGGTCATTCTGTTGTCAATCAAAAAGCTCAAAAACGTGCTGCCACCATATGCCACAGCAGGCCGTGGATAGAGAGAAAGAGACAGAGACCAGCAGAGATCTTCAACTCCAACCATGGGAAAGTGTGAAAACTGAACTCAGAATGTGCTTGGTGTGAGTTTAAGGACCCGAGTCAGGTCCCACGAGTCAGGCAGAGAGGGAGGGAGGGAGGCAGAGAGGGAGAGAGGGAGAGAGGGAAGCAGAGAGGGAGGGAGGGAGGGAGGGAGGGATGGAGGGAGGGAGGGGAGGAAGGCAGGGAGGGAGGGAGAGAGGGAGGGAGGAAGGGAGGGAGGGAGGCAGAGAGGGAGGCAGAGAGGGAGAGAGGGAGGGAGAGAGGGAGGGAGGGAGGGAGGGAGGGAGGCAGAGAGGGAGGGAGGAAGGCGAAGGGAAGTCATTAATAGTTCTATGGAGCTTCAACAGATGATTTACCATTTACAACATCAGAATCTCAGAGGAGGAAGAGGACAGAGCTGACACAATGTTCAAAAACTAATGGCCGAAACTTTCCACATTCGGCAAATGAGGCAAAGCTGCACAGCAGGAAGTTGAATAAAACTCATGCTAGGTAGATAGAAAGAAACTCTGCACTACAGCAGAACTTCACAGTTCTCTTGAAAGCAGAGAAACCCAACACTGACCTTAGACAAGGAAACTGCCAGTGAGCACTGATTTGTTATGGGAAGTCTGGCAAAAGAGAGTGGGAGAGATTTCCAGAGAGCTGAAAAGTAACTGTCAGTCAGTCCAGAATTGTGCAAATAGCCAAAATGTCCTTCAAAACATGAAAAGCAAAGCAAGGTATTATCAGACAAAAGAAAAGCAAGAACACAAATCCTTGCTGAGCAGTGCAGCGCACTTTAATCCCAGTCCTGGGGAGGCAGAGGCAGGTGGATCTGAGTTCAAGGCCAGCCTGGTCTACGGAGCGAGTTCCAGGACAGCCAGGGCTACACAGAGAAACCCTATGTTGTAAACAAACAAACAAACAAAAAGGCATTCATCATCAGCTGGTCTACCCTGAAAGAAAGTCAAAAGGAAGACCTAAAAATAGAAAGATGGATCAAGGGATATTAGGAAGCAAAAACACAGGCAACCCTGACGGAAGGCCCTGCTATTAAGATCACAGTCCGCAGTCTGTCTCCTAAGGACTCTCAGAGCTCGCAGTAAAATGGACGACTTCCTTCCCGAGTGGGCTTCCCCTTCTCCTCTGATCTTATCTGGAGACCGGCTCTGAGCACTAGACCCTATCTGAAGGATGACCCAGCACAGAGCTTCCTGCAAGTGTTACCTGATTCAGCACTTAAGTCCCACACGGCCCTTCCCAATGTATGAAAATTAGGTACTGTGTTAGGACCTGTCAACCTTCCCACCCACAACCACCAAAACCTTATCTACCCTGCCCTCGGAGCAATGGAGTTTTCTCAGTGAAGCTGTCTCTGGAAGAGAAGTCTCTAGACCATCAGAATCCTGCTCACCCTGCCTCTTCCCTGGTAGGCGAGAGGGGGGAGGGGGGACGGGGGGGGGCAAGGACCCCCCTCCCTCGGGAAGGGAGAGCCACACAGCTTCTTAATTCTGCTGTTCTTTCTAACCTGTAATGTGGACTGAGACAAAGATTGTAATATGCAGTTGCTGGAAACGGATGCACAGGCTCTTACATGGATGGGTAAGGGTAAAGGTCCGTTAAAGGGGCTAAAACATCCATGTTTCCTCAACTGGAGAGACAAAGAGATCAGTGACACCAATAAAAGTGGCGAAAATAATGCAAAGCCTGTAGTGGCTCTTAAAGAGCTATACAAGGGCTGGAGGGATGGCTCCACGGTTAGGAGCACTAGCTGCTCTTCCAGAGGTCCTGAGTTCAATCCCCAGCAACCACATGGTGGCTCACAACCATCTGTAATGAGATCTGATACCCTCTTTTGGTGTGTCTGAAGACAGCTACAGTGTACTCACATAAATACAATAAATAAATCTTAAAAAAAAAAAAAACAGCTATACAAAGGGTCTGAAGAGATAGCCCAGCAGCTAAGAGAACTGCCAAGCTCACACAGTAGCTTGCAGGCATCTGTAACTAATCCCAGGAAATCAGAACACAGCAAAACATACATGTTCTTCAAGTGTCTATGAATCATAGAAGAAGACAGACCATAACTGGGTCACTGGGTCACCACAAACTGTACCAAGTCAAACTACAACTAGGTCAACATTCAAACCATCTCAAAACTGCAAAGAACTGGAATCATACATGTTGTCTTTTCTGATCATTCAAAAAAGTAAAAACAAAAACAAAAAAAATGTTTTCAAACCCAAATATATAACACAGTGACAAGAATTAATAAGAGAGCTGAATATGGTGGTGCATGCATTTAATCCCAGCACTCCAGAATCAAAGGTAGGCAGAACTCAGGTTGAGGGAAACCTGGTCTACATAGTAAAGTCCAGACCAACCATGGCTACATAGGACGATCCTGTCTCACTAAATAAACTAATTAGTACAATTAACAATGGAAAGATCTCCAGGCAATATTTGGAACTAGGTAATGTACTTGTAAATAATCGAAAGAGCAAAGAGATGGCAAGAGAAAGCTAAAGACACAAACAAGTAAGAAGCAAAGTACAGCATTCACATGAACAAATAGCAGCAAAGAACAATTTGATAGCAGCGCACACATATCAGAAGAAAGTCACATGACAAGCTGATAGTCTAAGCTCTTCTGTAAGAATCTGGCAAAGACAAGGAGTAATAGAAATGCAAAGCTAACAACAGAAAATAGTAAAGACACAACCAGAGACTGAGGAGCAGCATGTCAGGGAAAGAAACAGCTTCGTAAAAATATTTATTTTTATTTCCTTATATTAGAATTGCATCCCTTTCCTTTTCAGCCTCCAAGCTCTCCCAAGTGCCCCCTTAATCTCTCAAATTCATGGCACCTTTTCTTTATTAATGGGTGTGTGTGAGAGAGACAGAGTGTGTGTGTATGTGTGTGTGTGTGTGAGAGAGAGAGAGAGAGAGAGAGAGAGACAGACAGACAGACAGACAGACAGATTTTTTAAAGACCCAGCTAGCCATGAAAACCATCTAATAAGACTCACAGTAAGATGAAAACGAAGGCCAGAACCAAACTAGGCTGCATTGCTGTAAGAAATGGTAGAGATGTGCCCAGGTCTCCTCCTACAAGGGCTAACTCATGGAAAGAGGTCAGGGACTACCCCTAGGGAGGCACACTCACCTTAAAACACTGTACTCTTTCTTCCCAGAATTCCCCAGTGCAATCCCAGGCAGCTGAGCTACCATGAGGCTGGCTGGGTTTGCCCCCTTTCTAAGGCCTGAGTCAGAAAACCATAGTCTTTTTCTCTCAGAGGGCGGCCCCAGCATGACTGATGTTTTGGGTTTCCTTGCTCTGATTAACCCTCCCCTTCCTGGGTGGCTGGCTGCAGACAGGTGATGGGCCTCCATAACTCATCTCAATCAGCCTAGGCTCTTGAGGTTCCTTCTCTTCTTCATTCTCCTCCCCCCTCTTCCGAAGCTGGAGAGTCACAGCGTGCTCAGTCACAGCGTGCCCACTGTGGGCTCTTTCTATTAAATTCTGATCAACTGTCCTCCAGCTCCCATTTGTGCCTGTTTCTTAAATCCTTTTATTAATGAGACTAAGAACCCAAAAGAGGGATTGTTGGGATTCAGAATCTCCCAAAGACCCTAACAGTCGACCCCTCAAGGACTCAGAAGAGATGAGTACAGCTTCAGGAGACTTCCTAGACTGTGGTTTGATAGCCACTGAGAAAGACAGTGGACAAAACTAGATAGCCTCAGAGTCAAATGATGTATCTAAATACAGCTATATTATTTCTCATGTTTCATATCCATTCCACAGAGAAAAGGCCCTGTGTCTTTTGGGCTCGAAAGCTACACCGACTCATCTAAGCTGTTGTGAAGACAATAGAAACCACAAGAGACTGTTGGCTGATAAACTGTCATTTTTTAATTGATACATGACTGCTAGATTATAGCTTATTCTGACCCAGATTTCTGACTACATTGACAGCTAAGGTAACTGCAGCCTGACAACTAAAGAAACAGACTTCTAGTTTCTAGCAACTAGTTCAGATATAAGCTCTCACAGATATGATTGGTTACTTCCTTACCTAAACTTGGGTTCCATTAACGCTTCAAGTTTCCTCTTCTTGCTAAACTTTCTTTTCCACTATACGACCCAAATATAGAATCCTTGCTCCTTCTGCTGCACAAAAAGCTCATCTTAAAGAACGTTTATGTTGCTAACTCATGTTGTTATCTCTTTTATAAACTTATGAGCTACAGGAAACGCACTCAGATCTACCTCCAATGGACCAAATAAGATCCCACCCAGATAACTACATCTGCCTAAAGCTCACTGGTTATTCTAAAGGATGGGATTCCTCTAGATTTCAAATGTGAGTTTCTACTGTACAACTATGAAAAACATTTTTTTTTTCTTTTCGTGACAATAGCTCCTGCCATGTGGGTCACTTAGACATGGTTTCACTCTTCCTGATACCAAAACATGACTAAAAATTTCACACAAACACCAACAGATTGTTAGGCTTACCTATCAGTTGGCAAGGAGGACAAGGTTGGCCAGCCTTTGTGGGGTAGGAGGGTTAGTCCTCCACAGCCAAGGTCCAAAATAAGACTTCGACCATTGGACGGGAAGGTTTCCTTGAGAATGTCCCTCGATTCCTCTCTCTCAGGGCTCTTACAGCTGGCTGGCTCTCTTGCAAAACAAAGTCCAGGCTTGGCGACTTTTGCCTTCGGCCGCATCTCAAGTCTGTTTTTGTTGTTGTCGCTTGGTTTTGTTTGTTTCTGAGGCTTCTAGCTTTTAGAACTAGAATTTCTCTACATCTTCTCCCTGCTGGTGACCGTTCAGCCCCCTAACTTGTAAGCCAATAATAAATCCCTTCTGATAAATTCTGTGTATTCTGTATAAATTCTATGGCTCCTGTTCTTCTAGAGAACCATGACTCGTATCAGGACCACGCTGAAAAATGTGGACCTACCACACGCTGTAATATTCATGTCCTTAGAAAAGTGGGTGGGAAAATCACACTTTTCGAATAACTCTTTGGAAAACCCTACCATTGTAGCTCCCACAGGCTTAGCTGTGAACCTGACAGAATTACTAGCCATCTTATATTTCATGAGATCCTTTTATGAACCTTAAAGTCACCCCACATACCTTCAGACGGGATTTGGAAAACCTCAAACTACTAATTGATTACCTGGTCCTAGACCGAATTCCTCAAACTGAGACATCCCAGAGTGCACACACAGAGGTCTGGGCCAGCCACTTACACCCTTCAGGCACTTCCGAAACCACACAACGTTCTGCACTGTATGCTGAAGAGCACTGACTTAGAGAACTGGTCTCACTTTCTTCTTTTTCTCCTAATAAATTCTTACAACTCGAGCGTTCACAGTGCCTGATTGTCAGCTAACTGCCCCGGAGTTATATATTTTTCACCGTGGTCCTGATATGAGTCATGGTTCTCCAGTACTATAGCTGGATTCTATTTTCTTTCAGGCCATGTGCAAATCCAATATGGAGTGTGGAAAATACTATTTAAAGCCTAGAGTTGGTTTTCCCATTATCTCTACTACTTGTAAAAATAGCAGACACTGTCATCTTGAGCAAGAACTGTCAAACAGCTCTGCTATCTGAACTGGTCCACATGACTGTGCAACTCTGTTGGCCTTTGATGACATAGGTCTCTTATAACTAGGCTTGTCAGGACAGGATATGAATACTGTGCCCTGACTCTTTGCCATTTGTGAGTCAGTGAACCATGAACCCATAGAATGATGCCCTCTATCAACGGAGGAATTAAATACACTGCAGACACAAATCATCTAATTGAGAGTGCAGACATTTATTTGTCTTTTACAATTACAACAAGAGGGGCTGGAGAGATGGCTCAGTAATTAGGAGCATTTATTGTCCCGACAAGGGATCCAGGTTCTACTCCCAGCACCCACCAGGTGGCTCAGAATCATCTGTAACTATAGTTCCAGGGAATCCAATGCCCTCTTCTAACTTCTGAATGCACAAAGTGCACATATATGCACATACAATTAGATTAACATTATTTATAATTTTTATAAATGATTATAACATTATTTTTATAACTTATAAATATAATGTAAATTATAAATAAAATGCTAATATAATTACAAAATAATTAATACCACAAGTCCTGATCTAGATTTTAATGCAGAGACTTTTCAAAACTCCAGCTAGGGTCTGGGGAGATGACTCAGTGGTTAAGAGCACTGGCCGCTCTTCCAGAGGTCCTGAGTTCAAATCCCAGCACCTGCATGGCAGCTAACAACTGTCTGCAACTCCAGTTCCAGGGGATTCGACACCCTCACACATGCAGGCAAAATACCAATGCACATGAAATAAAATTTTTTAAAAAATCAAAACTCCAGTTATTTCAAATCATTCATATTAATAGGAAATGATCAGCAAGACCAATTTTAAATCATAAAAATAATAAAATGTAATGACTGAGTAAATAACCTATAAGCTTAAGAAATATGGTAGCAAAAAAAAAAAAAAAAGGAAATTAATAGGTGCTGAGACAGCAAAAGTAAACAGTTCCATTCATGTGCAGCCCCACACCTTACAATGCCCTGTGACAGACATTTACATAATCTGTCAAACTTCCAAAGAGCATGCGACACTTTAGCCAACATGTTGTTAGTTACAATATAGAAGGATTCTTTTCTCCCCGTGGGTAACTGCAGTTATAACACTGGTAAAATAACCAGCTAGGACTTCAGCCAGAAATTAAAGACGTTAAAATATAGCCGAAGAGAGTTAATGACAGAAACTATTTCCTGACAAGACAGTTATTAAACCACTAGAATGGCTAGAATGGGCTCTTTATAAATGTCAGAATGACTTATTCTTTTTACTCTAAGTCCATCCAAGGAAATGTATTAGCAGACCATGAAAGATTTCTCTGCTTGTCCCAGCAAACCCACCCCCCCACTTATGGGGGGGGGGGTTACAAGCATTTTAGAAAACTCAGAGATAAACTAAACATACATAAGATGAACACCAGAGAGCTGTGCCTTCTTTCCTGGTGTCTGTGTGGGGGCTTTCGTTTGCATGGCCTTGTTCACGGTATAAAAACAGTTTCCTGTCTCTTCACTGACTAGGCCTTAACTATTTCTTCATGTTAGACATTACACTCAGATGAGGTGTGATGAGACGTCTTTGTGACACTGCCATGCCTTTTATTCCCCCACACCGTAATGACTCATGACCTGGTGTCCCTTGGGGGCTGTGAAACAAAAAGTCTACTTACCATTTAGGTAGGGTCAGCAATGTCTAGTTCTGAGTGTGAAAATCAAGATACCGACTGGGGTCCTAGAGAAATGGCTCGGTGGTTAAGAGCACTTGCTACTTCCAGAGGTCTCAGGTTCTGTTCCCAGCATCACATGGTAACCTTCAGCCATCCCTAGCTCCCTCTGCAGAGGCTCTGATACCCTATTCTGACCTCTGTGAGCACAAGGTGTACATATATATGTGCAGGCAAGTATACGAATTAAAATAAGTAAATCTAAAAATATAATGAAGACACTAAAATTCTGAGTTCAAAGGAGATAACCAGATGTGAAGCTGGGGAAGAAAATGTAGAGCCAAATGTATCCATAGAAACTATTTCCCTTTTTCACCCCCAAGAGCTGGAGGTAAAAATACTTCCCAGATGTGTATGGTGGGGAAGGAGGTGTGTTTACAGGCCAGCTTCTGCACACCCTTATGCATAGCTTGGAGATGCCCTTGGTGCAAAACTATTGTTGACAATGGAGCTCCTCTTGTCAGAAAGGGTTGGAATCCTAAGACAGAAAAGAAGCTGTCTGACTGAGCATGCTTGAAAATATGGCTATCCCACACTTTTGTATGGGGAGTCCAGCAGTCTAGAAGAAAATGGTGGGACCTCCGAGATCCAAATTTTCCATGCGGCCGATCCACGGAAAGGACTCTAAAGTAGGCAAGTAGTCTTCATATATTTGTGCCAAATGAGCACACTGAGATGACCCCATCTAGGAGAGGGGGCCTCTTCCTTCTATTGCTTTCTGCACCTAAAAGGTGAATGTGAGAGAGACTGGGCCCCTGAGGTCATTTATCAACCATAGTTTGCACACACGTATATGAAAGAGTTAATGTATCTACGTTCTCTGAAAGTTTAGTCGTCACAGAATTCTAAGGCACTGCTATATGGACTGTAAAACTGCCAAGAGGAGATGACTTATAAGCAGTGGTTCTCCGCCTTCCTAACACTAGGTCACTTTAGCACACCGCCTCATGGTGTGGTGACCCCCCAATGACCCCCCAACCATAAATTTACCTTCCTTCATAATGTAAGTATCTGATATGCAGGATATCTGAAAGGGGTCAGTCGGCACCCAAAGGGTCATGGCCCACAGGTTAAGAACTGCTGGCTTATTGAAAAACAAAACAAACAGGTAAAAAAAAAACAACTATCTTTTAATAACTGCCTAAAGGAAGTAGTGAAATGTTTGTTTCAGGGGTGAGCGTAAGGGCAGTAGATCCCATTTGCAGTCAGATGACTGCATTATGTAGGGTGATGGATCTAGTCTATGGAAGATGTTCTCTGAAATCATACTTGACTGCCTAAACTCAGCTGGCCATGAGTTTATCTGAATATTTTGCTAACTCGCAGCTGCAAGCTGCATAAGTTTCCAAACTATTTATAGTGTGAAAGTAAAAAATAATGATTCAGGATGGAGAGATGGCTCAGGGGTTAAGAGCACTGACTGCTCTTCCAGAGGTCCTGAGTTCAAATCCCAGCAACCACATGGTGGCTCACAACCATCTGTAATGGGATCTGATGCCTCTTCTGGTGTGTCTGAAGACAGCGACAGTGTACTTATAAATGAATAAATAAATCTTTAAAAAAATGATTGAGAGCAGTATATATCTGCATCTTAAACTCAACCTCTTGGCGTGTGACTCAGTGAAAGAAAGTATGCATTCGAATTCATGTTGACACAATCTGTGGGTTTTTTAAATTCATTTCATTGCATGGAGCATTAGAAATGGTTCTGAGATTAATGGTTACCTAACATATGGCGGAGATGTCTGCTGAATTGCACTCTAGTAAATGACCACTAATGGAGCCCACTGGATAGTGAAAACACTAGTAAGCCTGACGTGTATTATCTGCCAAGTACAGCAGTAAATCTAACGCCTTATTTGTAAGAGTAAAAAATGCTAGTGAAAACGCTTTTGCATGCATATGGTACACAGACTTTTGTTCTGTTTTCTGTGTATTCATTTAGTTGCTTGTTGTGGGTGGGAAAGCGCCCATACCTCAGCGTGCGTGTGGAGAACAAAGGACAACTTGTCACATGGGTTCCAGGACCCAAGTCAGGTCACCAGGCTTGGCAGCCAAGGCCTTTACCCATGAGCCATGTGTTTTTCATATAGTGATGTTCTAGAAGAGTACGTCGTGATATAGAAATATGTTGGAGCAAAAAAAAAAAAAAAAAAAAAAAGGCACAGAAAACTGTATGAAGCAGAAGCAGATGGACAGTATTACATCATTCTTGGTCAAAACGAGTAACTGCACACATGGGAGGGGAGGCATCAGAGGCGCAGGTTTAGGATTACCAACGACGAACAGGCTGCTTCTTAATTTTGCTTTGAGACTGTTTGCAGAATGAGGATAATGCTAACTGCATAGCTGACTTTCAGGCGCCGGTTGGTTCAGCTACGTCGTCTTCCGGGGAAAGAATCTTTTCCTGCTCTCACAGTTGTTAAACTGCTTCCCTTCCCTCTCACCCCTTGGTGGGAAGCGGCAATGACCCTACCATGCTATTATTGTTCAAGCATCTGTCAAGGTGGAGCTGGATGTGAACTGTTTTTCCTGGACAGCAGATTCTCGACGGTGGTGCTAGCTTGTGGCAGCAGGTCCCAGAACTCCCAGCTGATGTCCGCACAGCTCTCGGGTTGCTGTGAGAAATGCCTTGGCAAATTCTACCAACAATGTGAGTCGGACGCTCACCCACAAGTGATCACCCCATTTCTATCCAAAACATTATAATTATTCCCCCCCCCCCACCTTCTCTTTCTCTGTCTTCTTCTCCTCTTGCCCACCCTCCATATCTCTTTAAGGGTGATGCTCTTTAAGGGAGAAAACTAGACCTCATACGTGCTAAGCAAACAGCACTCCCTCCGTTCCTAGGAACAAATGTGAATAGCAGTGATTATGAAGCACGAAAAACAAAAACATAAACAAAAACAAAACACTCTGCCTAGTTCAGCCTCTGCTCTCTCCAAAGAAACAAGACAAATGCTGAAACCTTGACTTGGGGTAAAGTTCTTCCACTGGGCCTGGGGAAAACCTTTGCCTTAAACTGTTTTTTCTTATGGACAGATTTGAGTCGTCCACTTGTGTACCATGTCGTTTTTAGCTACCCACCTTTATGACCCCAGGCAGGCTGCGCCTCCAGCCACCTGCTCAGGGTCTCTTTGGATCCAAGGATGAGAGACACACACATTAGCTTATCTTTAGCAGGCCTTACAGTCTCGAAGGCCCGGCACTTCGAAGCCTCCCCCAGCTAGAGTACCCTTCCCTCCGGTACTGAATACCTTCTAAATCTACCTTTAACTTTGCTTCCTGGTTACCTTCTGTGATGCCCATTGGTCTTTGCTGCCCAAGACTCTATCAAGCAGCCCTTCCATGAGCTGCGCCCCCTTTTTGCCTACATTTTGGATGATCTTCTTCACTGCAGCCCTGAGTCTGTTCCATCTCTCTCCCCTAAGTGTGGTGATCACCTCTCTCTCCCTGAGTCTTAGCCTTCGAAGCTCTAAGGGCCCCTCCTGGTCTCCCTTTTCCCAGACATTGGCCACTGGCATCTTTATTGATCAATCAAAAACCAACTGGGGACAAGAACCTTCAGCATCAGGACACGTAGATTCCCGATTAAATCAAAGTATCAGAACCACACTTCTTCACACTTAGGTTCATTTTTAAAGAAACCATCTAGTATTTTTTTTTTCTGTTCCCCTGAGCATCAGTCTGGACATCGAACCAGGTGATGGCCAGGTAAGGCCGAACAGGCGCTTTCTCTCAGGAGGACTGTCTGTTTCACCTTCAAGAAACAAAATGAGGTGGGTCATACCTTTCATTATGTTGTATTCAACAGTTCTGCTTAACAAACGCATGATAAAATCACAAAATAATCCGTGAGAGAAGTGTTCATAATGCCAAGGGGGGAAATGGTAAAACCCATAGTAAATAGAAGTCAGACCGATGAAAGTGAAAATAACACCTATAAAAATGAGCCAAGAACATAAACAGGTGCATTTCAGAAGAAAACCTAACAGTAAAATATATAAACACACACTCTGCCTGCTAGTAATTACAAGTGCAAATTACCAGTTGGAGCAGTAAAGAGAAAATGCTTGACACGCACCAGACTGGATTACACTTTCTGATGGGAGTGTCAGGTACAGCCTTTAGGAAGAAAGCGGGCCACACCTTATAAAGCTAAGGGTGTCCATGTGCCATTCATGGGTGATTTTTCTGCAGAGAAACTCACCTACACAGGCTCAAGGAAGAACAGCCCAGGAGTTCTTCGCAACACAAGAAAACTCTAAGACAACAGAGATGGCTCAGCAGGCAAAGGT
Organism: Micromys minutus; assembly: GCF_963924665.1. Classification (NCBI taxonomy): domain Eukaryota; kingdom Metazoa; phylum Chordata; class Mammalia; order Rodentia; family Muridae; genus Micromys; species Micromys minutus. The sequence continues at coordinate 128,845,065 of NC_137969.1, forward strand.
GCCTGCTGCCAAGTCTGATGACCTGAGTTCAATCCATGGAACCCATGAGGAGAAAATCAGCTTCGGAAATGTGTCCCCTGCTCTTCACAAGCATGCTATGACGCATACCCGCACACCCAACACACATCCTTAAAATATAATCTAAAAGCTTAATAAAACATTAATTCTGTATGGTTAAAGTGAGCCCATCAATGTACACATCACTTATGGGACGAATTTCAAAAATGTTATAAAGTCAAATGACCAAGTCTGGCTCTGTCAAACAACAGGCTCCCCAGGGCAGGACCGAGGATTAGAAAAGAGACGATTAGACAAAACTGCAGCATTAAACCCCGCCAGTGCTGAGGCTGAACGGCAGGTTTAACTTTTTCAGTCTCCTTTTATACCATTTTAACTACATGCCGATGATGATGAGGTCAGTTCTAGGTCAAGGGAACAAGCAAGACAACAAACACCAATGTACAGGGAACAAGCAGGCCATAAACAAAGTCCCACGATCACTGTAAACATGGCAGGGTTATCTGAGCCTACTTCCCTGTCCTAGACAAAGTCATACTCTTGCCTGAAGCCTACATCTTTGTTGTAGCCGAAAATCAGATCCCTACCTGAGCTCACTTCCCTGTCCTAGCCCAAAGTCAAGTTATTGCCTGAGGTAGCTCTACTTCCTTGTCCTGACCCAGTGTCAAACTCTTGCCAAGTGACCCCAAAGCTCTCCAGTCAAATGAAAGCAAATCTCAACATTAAACACGATAGGATGTGCATATAATTTTACATACACAAAATAATGCATATGTATACATATATGGTCAAAGCAAAAAGCCATACAATGATACACAGATTGGAATGGCTCTCTGAAGGAACCTGGCTTTAGATATATTCGTAGCATTATACACACACACACACACACACACACACACACCACACACACACACACACACACACACACACACACACACACACACTTTTTTTTTTTTTTAATCTGAGGCAATATGGGTGGCTGGGAATTGAACCAGGGTTCTCTAGGAGAACAACAGATAATCTTAACCTACCCTCAAGTCCCAGCATCCATATTTAAATGATGTTTCTCTTTCAGGACTAAACTCTGACACAAAGGAGAGTGCAAGAGAAGAGGTGTCATGGGTGGACTGAAGTCAGGATCGTTCCTGAAAGGCCTCAGTACACCCAGTGTGTATTCTTGCTTTTTTATACTGACTTTTAGGGACGACATCTGTTTCGCAGGGGTCACATATGAGATATTCGCACTGCAACTCATAGCAGCAGTAAAATTACAGTTACGAAGTAGCAACGACAATATTTTTATAGTTGGGGGGGCACCGCAACATGGAGAACTGTATCAAAGGGCTGCAGCATTAAGAAGCGTGAGAACCGCTGTTCTAAACCCGCAAGGACGAGTGGACAGACAAGATTCCTTAGAAGCGCCTGTGGCCGTCGGCGGGTCGTTAAAGGGTCTCTCTGTTCCAGGTAGCAAGGGAAGCCATGCTTGAAGAATCCGCACAGTGCTTTCAATAGCTCACTAAATAAATCCGTGTCTAATAGCTGGTCTTTTCTACTTTATTCTACCTTATTTATTTACACGTTACCGTCTTTGCTTCAGAATGTTCTTCTCTAAATCAAATATTGAGAGGGATAGAAAAAAGGCGTAGTGGTTAAGAACCCTGTTGCAGCTGAACCCTGCTAGTGCTTTAATCCGAGGCACAGGCAGGAGGGCTTCTGTGAGTTCAAGTGCTGGGATTAAAGGCAGGTGCCACGCCACCCAGCCTTGCAAAGTATTCTTGCATTTAAAAACAACAACAGCAACAACAAAAAACCAAACAAACAAAAATCAGACCTAAACCCGAAAGTCTCTCAGGAAGAAAAAAAAATGCCACAGTAATCATTAAGATGATAACGCTTGTTAAACTTGACTTTATCAAGCGTGCTGAACGCAAAGTAACCCAGGGGATTCCGGCATCCTGCTGGTTGGAGCCCAAATTGGCCCCCCAGCTTGAATTCCATAGTAATGTCTCCTTCTTGCCACTAGGTGGCGCTTCCTGACTTTTGGAGAGGTCACCCCATTGGCTTTCTGTAACTGAGCTGCATTGTCCTTTTACTTTGAAGTACATGGGCCTTCAGAATGTCACCAGGGTTGTGATCGGGATCCTGGTGGTGGCCGAGATGGCACCTCACATCTCGCATCTTATATCTCACACCTCGAATACTTACAGCCAATTTATTCACTCATACTGTGTCAATGGTATTTTTCTAAAAAATATATTTTAAGATATGGTGCTTCCCTATGGTCACTCGATCTTTGACAAAGGAGCTAAAAACATTCAATGGAAAAAGGACAGACTCTTCAACAAATGGTGCTGGTTTAACTGTCAGTCAGCATGCAGAAGAATGCAAGTCGATCCTTTATCTCCTAGTATGAAGCTCAAGTCCAAGTGGGTAAATGACCTCCACATAAAACAAGGCACAATGAAACTATTGGAACAGAAAGTGGGGAAGAGCTTAGAACACATGGGCACAGGGGAAGATTTCCTGAACAGAACACCAATGGCTTATGCTCTAAGATCAAGAATTGACAAGTGGGACCTCATGAAACTTTGAAGCTTCCGTAAAGCAAAGGGCACTGTCATTAAGACAAAACGGCAACCAACAGACTGGGCAAAGATCTTTACCAATCCTACATCTGATAGAGGGCTAGTATCCAATATCCAGAGACTGCCTCTCCTAGAGATACACCCCATATGCAACCACTAAACCCAAACACTATTGCTGATGCCAAGTAGTGCTTACTGGTAGGAACCTGATATGGATGCCTCCTCAGAGGCTCTGCCAGAGTCATACTCACACAGAGGAGGATGCTTGCAGCTAACCATCAGACTGAACATGAGGGCCCCAGTGAAGGAAGGAGCTAGAGAAAGGACTGAAGGAGCTGAAAGGTTCTGCAACCCCATGGGGAAAACAAAATTATCAACTAACCAAACCCACCACAGCTCCCAGGGTCTAAAACACCAACCAATGAGTTCACATGAAAAGACCCATGGCCCCAGGTGCATATGCAGCAGAGGATAGCATTCTCTGACATCAATGGGAGGAGAGGCCTTTGGTCCAGTGAAGGCTCATTTTCCCAGTGTAGGGGAACGCCAAGGTGCTGAGGTGGGACAGGGTCTTTGGGAGAGGGAGCCCCTTCATGTAGGCAATGGGAGGGGGAGGAGAGATAGGACTCGGGGAAAGGGATAACATCTGAAATGTAAATGCAGAGAATATCCAATTTTTAAAAAGATATGGTGCTTCTTTTAAATTTGAGGGAGAAAATTCAAAATTATAAAACATAAGCCTAAAGAAATTATATACCTTTATTTAGGAATCAGATTCACCGCTTAATGGCACTTTAACACTGTCTGTCCGTTGGTCTGTTGGTCTGTTGGTCCGTTGGTCCATCCATCCATCTATCATCTATCTTCCTTCCATTCCTCACTCATTTTTCTTTTCAAGTACAAAATCTAGAGGCACACATCTTCAACCGGTCTCTTTAAAGTTTTGTTTTAACCATTTTGTTTCTCCATTGCTAGATGGATAAATAATGTTCCAGGCTACTGGATAGAACCAACCAACCCCTGCGCTCTGCCGGGATACATTTTGGGACCAGACAAACATCCTTACTCTAGTGAAACTCTGACCAGCTGTTTCTTCAACTGTTACCAGCTGCTGCCTTCTGACTCCATCGTTTCTTTTAACCTTACCCACCTGGCCGGCTACTATAATGTAGGAACCAGAGCTCATCTACCCATTCATTCACTTCTTCATGTCCACATAGGCCATATCCCATTTTACTCGCTGGCTTAGAATCGCTACTAATATTTATTTTGGTGCTAATGTTGTCCCAGATTCGGCAAGCGGGCCCTCTTTAATGTGTCCTGAGTATACCTGAGAATTTCCCTCGTCTCAGTTGCGAAATGATGTTTATCTTATCTGGTGTCTTCCTTGGCAGCCCGCATTGGAAACTTCTCCAGTGAGCTCTGGTTCCTTTCAATTACTTGAGATACCAAACTGGTGTGAGGCGTGCTCTCAATTACCAAGATGCCACCGTTTCTAGTCACTCTTGCCAAGCAGACCCCGGAGCCCCTCTATACAGTAACTCTACATAGTCAACAGCTGTGCCGCTAAATTCATAAACCACGATTTTACAGCAAGTTTATAAATGCAATCCTGCCTTCTCCCTTTATCCGCATGCCCTTCTGCAACATCGAGTTGCTTGTCTTTTTTATGTTTATTTCTACATAGATTCATTTTCCCCAACCAGTATCTAGGTCAAATGAGCCACTTTTTTTTTTTTCCCATGAGCCACCTTCTTGGCAGAAGCCACCAAGCCACAGACTCCGGTTACTGACTCAGGCTCAGACCAGCTTAACCTGTCAGACCCAATTCCCCACGTCCCTGGTCCCAGGTGATCTCTTGTCATTTGTCCTCTCTTTTCCTTTCTGAACACATAGAACATTTGTTGAAAACTCTTTCTATAATATGACCAGAAGTCTTACTGACCGCGGATGAAGTTGGCAGGTTTTAATACAATGTTTCCCTTGCCTCGCATTCTTAAGGATCTGATTACCCATACTTAATAGTCGTCTTCCTCGGACCGTGCTTGGTGTCTTTTTATTAACTACGTGGAGGGCCCAGGAACTGCATTTAAAGTCTGAAGCCTTTGTTCTGGATTGACGCTGTAGTTTGCTGAGGGAACTGGCCCAGAAGCCCATATGAACTGTGCGGGTTAACTGTTCTTGCATTGTCAAGAGCCTCCTTCCTTTATCATCTAGAGTTGCTCTAAGAAATGGAGGTGGTTACAGTGGAGTGGCCCTTCCTTCACATCCTGAATAAGAAATTAGATTACATGGATTTGTTAAAAGTTGGAGAAATGACTCAGCAGTCAAGAGCCCTAGAGCTCTTCCAGAGGACCAGCCAGATGGGTTCTCACTCCAGTTCCCGGCCATCTGACGCCCTCTTCTGGCCTCCTTTGGAACTGCATGTGCATGGTATACAGACACATGTAGGTAAAACAGCCATCCATACATATAGTCTTGTTTTAAATTAGAGTAAACAGGAATCACCCCTAAAGTCATAGCTCCTTGATATGATTTCTTCATGTTTATTCTGTGCTTTTGTTTGTCTTTGGAAGATGCTTGCTATGTAACCTGGGTAAACCTCACATTCTTGATCTTCTGGTTGCAGCATCCAGTGTGCTGGGATTACAAACATGTCCCATCACTGCAGGGCCTACAGCGCCACAGTTTCTTCTGTACGTCCATAAAATACAATTCATCTTTACAACAGTATAAACCTTTATGTTTTGCTTCTTCTTAATGATAATAGAAACCTTCTTTCATTCCATTCTTTTAGAACATTAAAGAAAGCATAGATGTATCCAGATTTAATAAGGTATGGATTTTTCTTAACATGGAGGTTATTTTCTATTGTTTAACACTGTGAGTTTTGCTGAGACAAGCACATATGTAAATGCATACACATATTTCCCCACATCAATAAATACTTGGATACCAGATATGGTGCTACCTACGTCTTTGAGGACCGTGAAACTCTTGGAGCAAAGTGGTCTGGGAAGAGCTTGTTGTAATTCACACTTGCCTCAGCCTTTCTTGCATCAACACCACTGCATGTCCACAGACAAGGTAAGAAGAATGGGGAGGGGGGAGGGTGAGAGGACAAGCCAGGCTGGCTTGTCACCCACCCGAGAGCGAGCTTTCATTTCTGACTTCTGTCACTGAGCGTGACGATGTATGTGGTCAGGCTATATGCCCGTCCTGATTTTCTCAAAGACCTTTGGCCTTGTTTTGTGCAGGCATCTGGGGGAAGCTGGAGGCCCTGAACTGTAAGGTACAGAGTGCTGCAGGCGTTCATTCCTGTCACTAGGCGGGAGAGGGACAGGAATTAAATGTCTCAGACTGGATGTTCTGATTAGTGAACGAAGCCCCGTCTCTCTGCTGCTGCCCGTCCTCTCTTATTAGCTGGTTGGAGTTGCTCTCACCCAAATAAACATAGAGCTTGCCACAAATAGCCCTCAGTCCATCCTTCAACCAGAGGGATCTGTCTAAAGCACAAATAGCCCTGTGACCCATTCGAAATGCCCGAGTGATGCCTCATTGCCCATAGAATACCAACCAGGCTTATTCTCCCTAACGCAAGGCGGCACAGCCGCTCCCTCTTCCGTATCCCCCCACCCACAGCTTTAAGCTCCGTGAGCAGCCAGCTACTTTAACTGCAGCCCACGCACCAGTCCATCCCTTGCCTCTGAGTCCCTCAGTCCCACTCCGCAGCATACCCCCCCTCCCTCCTTGATGACGACTGTTTTGTAATGGTGTCTATGCCAAAGATTCTTATTCTGCTGGGCACGCTGGTACTTGTCCGTCGTCCCAGCACTTGGAGAGGTAAGAATGAGCATCGGGCATTCAAGCTGAGATCAGCCTGAGATTCGGGAGACTTGTTTCAAAGCACACCTATACACACACTCACACATGCACAGACAAACATATGTGTATTCTTTTTTTTTTACAAACATAGTCATTGTCCTGCCCTTAGTATTATTCAAAATACAGATGGCTTCTGGGTGTGATGTTTCCTGGTGACCCAGAAATCATATTGGTCATGTGGTTTATTTTGAGCGGTAGAACACAAGCAAGGTTAGATTCATCACTTCCAAGCAGATGGTTCAAAAAAAGAGTGACTTACAGTGTCTCGTCCTCTTTCCATTTTTTTTTAATGTTATGAGATCAGTGACATTCTAGAGGCCTCTAAGCACCTAGAGTGAAGTCAATATTTAAATCCTGCAAATGACATGACATGAAATACATCTCAGTGGATGTAAGCGCCTGGCCTTTTAGAGCCGTTTGCTGTTGTCTTATTCTGACTGATGCTAGCCATTGCCTGCCATCCCTTACCACTGGGCGTTATCTGTCCGGAGGTCCTGCGGGAGCTGCAGGGCCCCACCATGCTGCAGAATACAAACAGCCTCCTGTTGGAGGAAGTCAGTCCCTAGTTCAAGACTTTTGGCAGGAGGCAGGCTTTACCTCCCACTAAGGAAGCTAAAAATAGCAGACACTTGTTCCCTAGATTCCTCACAGTGAGGGGACAGGCGTGTGACCCAAGGTCACACTTAAAAGCTGCCCACTCAGGGGTTCAGGCCTTGATACCAAGTGGGGACAGGGTCTCACAGCATTGGTTCCATGGCTGCTGGTTGTATTCTCCATCTGGTGAAGTAACAGCAAGGGAAGATGAGCCAGGTAACAGTGTGCATTGTGTAGTGACAAGATTAGAAGAATGTTCCAGTCAAATGATTGGCCTGCGTTGTCAGCCTCTCAGTCCTCCCGGCTCCTGGCCACTTTCTGAGCCTCTCCAGTAATCCTCTCGATAACTCGGCTGTACCCGAGACGCTCTCGGTCTCCAAGTCCCTTCCTAGATCCTCTAGCTCTTGCAAGAGCCCATTACTGAGAATCCTGTTCCCGGGATCCCCAGGACCCAAAGTGATGCAGGGCCCATATGGAATCACATCTTCATTTTATTTACTTTCTGTATATGTGTGTTTTGCCTGCGTGTGTCCCTGTGCGTGCATTAGCTGTGGAGGACAGAAGAGACGCAGATCCTCTGACACTAAGGTTACAGATGACATGCCATGTGGGTGCTGGATCATAAGACTAGACAGTTCTCTTAATGCTGAGCCATTTCTTCAGCCCCTCCAACCACATTTTATGAGTCCAATTTTGCATCTCCAAAACATTGTATTTATTTACCAAGACAGGGTCTCCCCCTGTATTCCAACCTGGCCTCAGACTCATGATAATCCTCCTGCCTCAGCCTCCTAAGCAAATAATAATAATAATGATAACTTATTATTATTATTATTATTATTAATTTTATTGTTGGGCTGGAGAGATGGCTCATGCTCTTCCAGAGGTCCTGAGTTCAATTCCCAGCAACCATATGGTGGCTCACAACCATTTGTAATGGGATCTGATGCCCTCTTTTGGTGTGTCTGAAAACAGCTACAGTGTACATAAAATAAATAAATCTTTTTAAAAAATTGTTATTCATCTGTCCATGAGACTGAATGTCATGTGTGTGTGTGTGTGTGTGTGGATGCCCTTGGAGGCCAGATTCCTTGGTACTAAGAGTCACAGGTAGTTGTGAGCTATCATAGGTTTTTGGAACTGTACTGGGGTCTCCTAGAAGAGTAGCAAGCATGCTTAATCACTGAGCCATCACTCCAGTAATCCAACCTATCTTTGAAAAGCCCTAGTCCTTGATTTCTCTGGTGATCGCTCAAGGGAATTCCATGCTGGAGCTGAGCTGTGCCACAGTATTCCTCTTTCCCTACACTCCTCCACTGCCTGAAGGCTCCTCCCACTGCCAGAAGGCTACTCCACTGACAGAAGGCTACTCCACTGCCAGAAGGCTCCTCCCCACTCTCAGAGTGCCTGCAGCTCTTTTCCTTTTACCACCCCTCCCCCACCCGGGCCCCCACCGCCCTGGCTCAATGTTATCAAAGCCATCTTACAGTGACTGGCTGGGCCCCCGTCCTTCTTCATCCTTCCTCTTGTTACTCCTCCTCATTTTCCCAAGGCTTTCTTCAGGTCTGGGAATCAAACCGAACACAAGTCTCTGTGTAGGTCATATGACCTCCCAGGCCATCTCGGCCTCCTAACTTCTGTGACTTGCTCCGGGGTTACTGTTGCTTTTATTAAAGTGGATACATTCTAACATCCAAGAGTGGAGACAAAAGCCTGCATTTCTGGGTTGTAAAAAAGTGTGCTGAAGAAATGACTCCGCAGTTAGGAGCACTTGCTGCTCTTGCAGAGGCCCTGGCCTGGGTTCGGAGTGTATACACCAGGTGGCTCACAGCTACCTGTTACTCCAGATCCAGGGTATACAATGCCTTCCTTTGACGTCTGTGGACATCACACACTCACAGACACACACTGCATATACAGACAAGCAGACACACACACATACAAGGTGCACATACAGACAAGCACACACACAGAGAGCAACATTGGGACCCCATTTCTTCACAGTAAGAATCAACCAGACTCACCCATTTTCTAAAACATCATGTTACTTCTCCTTGATGCCCAGCTAGTGGTTCGAACACAAGCTGTTTCGTTCATTGCTCCAGAAACATTGCTCCAGAAACCACACCAGAAAGGGTTTAAGATACCCGTGGGTTAAAAAGCATATCCTTGGACTGAAGAGATGGGTCAGCGGTTAAGAGCAATGACTGCTCTTCCAGAGACCCTGAGTTCAAATCCCAGCAACCACATGGTGGCTCACAACCATCTGTAATGAGACCTGATGCCCTCTTCTGGTGTGTCTGAAGACAGCTACAGTGTACTTATACATAATAAATAATAAGTAAATAAACTTAAAAAGAACCATATCCTCTTTCGGGATGGAGTGTAAGAATGTCACAAGAAAGACATGTGTGTGCATTAAAAACCCTTTCCAGCTACAGAGGAACAAAAGGAGGAAAGGCGAGGAAAGGAGCAGCAGCAAAGGGTACAGGGAGAGTGGGAGCACACAATAGAGCTAACGCCTACCAGGCGAGAGCCGCACCATGTGTCCTCTCGGCCTCCGTTTCAGAGGTGCCGGTAATTGGCTCCTTGACTGATGCACCCCTGCCAATCTGCACCCATTTCTGCATCCACGGGTTATCATTCCCAGCTCATTCTGCATCCGAGGGTTATCATTCCCAGCTCATTCTGCATCCGCGGGTTATCATTCCCAGCTCATTCTGCATCCGCGGGTTATCATTCCCAGCTCAGCCACTCTGGGCTTCAGAGGAGGTAAATCCAGTGTCCTTGGCTTAAAGGCAAGCTGCCTTTGGTTTCATTTATAAGTGCACAGGAGAAAAGGGCTTCTGGGAGAAGTCACAAGGTGAAACACTTCAAAAAGAATATTGACCTTCTGTTTTTGTAGGGGTTTCCATTGCTGGGATAAAAAGCAAAAACACGACACAAGAAAGCAAGCAAGCAAACAAACAAACCACTGTGACTGAAAGCGATTTGAGAAGAAAGGGTTTGCCTCACTTAGGCTTGCACACCACAGTCTGTCACTGCAGGGAGTCAGGGCAGGAAGCAGGAGCTGATGCAGAGGCCATGGAGGGATGTTACACACTGGCTTGCTCCATGGCCTGCTCAGCCTGCTTTCTTAGATTACCCAGAACCACCAGCCCAGGAGGTGGCACTGATGGTGAAAGAGGCTGTCCCACATCCATCACCAAATGAGAAAATGTGTCACAGGCTTACCCAGAGTTCTGACGGGTGGGGAAGTTTTCTCAGTTAAAGAGTTCCTCTCTTCCAAAATGACTCTGGCTCTGTTGACTTGACATGAAAATGAGCCAGCATACCTTTGAAGGCCTCTGTCTCTTTCTCTGTGTCCGTCTGTCTGTATGTGTGTGTGTGTGTGTGTGTGTGTGTGCGTGTGTGTGTCTGTGTGCATCCATAGAGGACAGAAGAGAATGTTGGACTCACCAGAAATGGAGCTACAGTCAGCCTAGCAACATGTGTGATAGGACTGGAACTTGGGTCCTCTGGTAGAGAAGTAAGTGTTCTTAAACACCAAGCAGCCTCTCCAGCCCCTCGTTCGTAATTTTATTAATCTTAATTTTCATATGCACTTTGATATGTAGATATAGTTAGATAGATAGATACATAGATAGATACGTAGATACACAGATAGATGCATAGATACATAGGTAGATATATATGTTGACAGATAGATAGATAGATAGACAGATAGACAGATAGATAGATAGATAGACCTACATAATCTAACAATTGAAGTAAAGCTTCTTATAGCCAGACTTGTTATCTTACCAGATCAATCTAGCAGATTACAAGTTTCTAAGAAAGCCCATGGGAAACATTTTACATCTAAACCTTCACAGCTGGGATCAAGTGAAATCCTAGATTGTGAAGGAATAGCAGCTAAACACGATTCACACCTCAGGGGGGGAATGAGATGTCAACATTTACAGAAAAATGTCAACAGTTTTTTGTTTTTATGCTTTTCAGAGAGGATCTGGGAGTTTGGAGTAAAAAGCAATAGAGGAACATGACAGTCTATCTTCACTCATGTCCTTATGAGAAAATTCATAAAGAGCAGGTCTGGCTTACTTTACATGTGTTTTAACTCCTATAGGAAACAAGCAATGCCTTTCTTGGCATTTTCTTCTCTCTAGTACCTGAGTATTTCATATATAATGATCATGAACATTCAGACTTTCTACAAACAGATTCCTCACATATAAAGTGTATATTCATTTTGGAGAATAATTGGGACTGTGGCTAACCTGAAGATGCACATGACCTGGGACCCTGGCGGCATTCCACCAGGAGGCATTGATAATGGAGAAACGCCTGCACACACACACAAGGATGCGCTTACAACATCCTTGTTGCTTTGTGCCTTCTATCAATAATAGAATTGACACATTCAGAACTTAAAAGGATCCATCACACCCCCCCACACACACACACCCACCCACCCACACACACACACACACACACACACTCCTCAGCATAGGATGCACTTTCTCCATCTCCACCACAGATCTCAGGCCCTTTCGACTCTCTTCTAGACAAAGCAATGACCCCTTCACTTTCAGGTGTGTGTATGTGTGTGTCTGTCTGTCTGTGATGCCTTGGCATACTTATACAAGTTAGTGGACAACTTTTGGCAGTTGGTTTTATCATTTCATCATTTGGATTCTAGGGGTTGAACTTCCTGGGCTTGGTGGCCAGTGCCCTAATGCACGGAGCCATGCCACAAGCCCCACATTATAGTTTACACATGCCAGCCTTTCCTCCACTACCATAGGTTACTCTGTGTGTGTGCGTGTATGCCCAGGAGCTGGAATTACAAGCTTGTTATTTTCAGCTCTCCTTTGATTTTTAAATATTTATTTATTATGTAAGTACACTATAGCGGTCTTCAGACAGACCAGAAGAGGGCATCAGATCTCATTACAGATGTGGATTTGAACTCAGGGCCTACTGGAAGAGCAGTCGGTGCTCTTAACCACTGAGCCATCTCTCTGGCTCTTCTGTGATGGTTTTAATTCGTGTTTGTAACACTTCCCCATATTTGCAACCATGGGCACGCCTTTAATCCTAGCACTGTGGAGGTTGAGGCAGGAGGCTCTCTACGGGTTCCAGACAAATTTGGTCTATAAAAGGAGTTGCATCCAGTCATGGCCAAAAAGCGAAACTTTGTTTCAAAACCGAAGAACAAACAAACAAGCAAATGCAACTATTACCTATTCCTTTATTCTGCTTTAGGTCACTTTCTTAGGAAAACTAAAATGCTCTGACTCGCAGGCTATTTAGCCACCGGACTCAGCAGCCAGAGCAGTACCTGAGTGCAGCTCAACAGACTGTGTGGTAGCAGCTGCGGTAGCTTCTGGACTGCTGGCAGTAGCAGTAAGGTCCTTGTTGGTATCAGGAACCGCTTGCACCTCAGAACCCAGCGGTGACGTCATCTATAGGCAACGGGGAACTGTGGGTCTGTTGCCATGGCAATGGTCACCGGTTCCCAGTATACATTTGGTTCAGTTCCCACCTTTTCCTGGGAGCAGTTACATCCCCCTTCTCTCTTTCCCCTTTTGTCTTCGTTGTCCTCAATAAACCTCTTCCATGTGGAAATGTAGTGGCCTGGTGTGTCTGTCCGGAAGTGAGCTGCGATTCTATCACAACAGTCCCCACTCGGAAGATGAATTCATGGAATGTTTGCTAGTTTGAATCTTACCAAATCCTCGCTTGTTTATAGATACATTTGTTTGTTTAATTCTTGAGGCAAGGTCTCACTATGTAGCCTAGGCTAGCTAACAAAGAAGATAGGGCTGTCCTTGAACTCATAGAAATCATATGAGATCCACGTGCCTCTGCCTCCCAAGGGCTGAAATTAAAGGCGCGCCCCAGCACTCCTGGCCATCTGTACTTTTCTCGATGACTCTCTCAGGAAGATAATTCTGAACACAGCCTGCATGTGTTTTCATCAAGAACAGTTTAGATTCTTGGCAAGGATGACTTTGAGATAATTGCTAAAAATAGTTTCTCTTTCTTTCTTTCTTTCTTTTTTAATTTCTCAGTTTGATTTTCAGAGTCTGTTGAGACAAGTGCCAAGGGACAGACTTCATGTTTTTCCTGAATATAGGACGCTGGGGTATTTTGATTCTGATGATAAAAGCAAAACTTGGAACACTAAGGGGTGAGCACTCTATACCTGACAGCAGATGCTGTTTGGCATATTTGTAGTGAATTTCAGTTTCTGCTGAGCCATCGTTTTGCAGAAACTGACTTCACACAGTCTTACAAAACGAAGCAGAGGTCAAGGTCAACAACAAGACTTCAGACTCTGGTGGCAGCCAAGACTTTGTAAACAAGTCAATTACTCATTCGTTCTTCAGGTGGCCTTGTAAGGGGTGGAAGTGAAACCTTGACATAAGGACCTGGATCCATCAATTAATTCCCTTTACAGAGAAGTTAGGATAGCAGGTAAGCTCCCCAGGGCCGGCTGCCTTAGGAAGAGGGTTCCCTATCCATCAGGGATCCAGGAGGTTAGGGCTCTGCGAAAGCTGTGTATTTAGATGCCTTATCCCCAATCAATGAAGACTGATGCTTTTCTCTTTGTCTTCCTGTCCTTGAAACTTAAGAAAGATAACTCCTAAGGTTTTTAGTTTTTTTTTCTAGTTTTGTTTTTGTTTGCTTTCTTCCATATCTGTTTCTAACCTCAGGGGGGAAAAAAAACTGGAGCTATATTAGCCAGACTTCACTGGAAAGCTTATCTATGATTGAGAATCTAAATAAAACAAGTTTGAACTCCTTTTCAAGGAAAAACAGGTTCTTTCCAAACATGCCCATTTGGACTACAGATAAGACACTCACGATCAAAATACGTCATCACAATGTCCTGTTCCTCACTACGCTTGTTCAGAACATGAAATGCCATTAATCTGTTCTCATTGCTATATAGTTTTATATACAAAAGTGTCAGGCTGGTAAGATTAATACAGTGCAATCTAAAGCCTAGAAATAAATGCAGAACCTGAGCCTAAGCATTTATTTAGTACAGGGATTGGACGGGGCATTTCTCCATATTCGGTGGTTGATTTCAATTGTCAACCTCATGGGATTTAGAATTACCATGGAGACAAACCTCTGGGCATATCTGTGAGGATGTGTCTCAGCTGGGTTAATGGAGCTGGGATGGCCCACCCTAACTACAGGTGGCACCATTCCTCTGGCTGAGATCCTGGACTGAATGAAAAAAGAGCCCGTGAGCAGCAGGATTCACTGTTCCTGTCTTCCTGTCTGCTGTTTACTGGGACCAGCTGCCTCAAGCTCCTGTACCGGGTTGGCTGCCCAGTTCCCCCAAACTGTCAGCCAAAACCTTTCTTCCCCAAGTAATTTGTTCCAGCAATCTGTAAAGTAACTGATACACTATCAAAATAAAAAATAAAACAGTCAAGTCCATTTTACATCTCTTTTTAAATTTTTTTTCTGGGACTTCATTTCAATATATTTTATAAGAACTATCATTCACCTGTAGATGGGCAACAAAAAAACTGGGCCTTACAACAGATAGCTTCAGAGCCCTGTTTTTACAATGAGGCCATAATTAATCTCAATCTTAGATGGAAGGCAGAGAAGCGATAATATGGCCATAATTTATGTAAATAATATAATAATATAAAGCCAGAGCCCTCCACTATCCCTGTCACCCTTCGGTGGCCACTGAGCGTGACAGTGCAGAAGTTGTAGGTTACCCATTTATACTGGAGTTGTTGACTGCCAGGGATTATTGAGAAAGAGGTGATGTACCCGATGAAGCAGATCTGTTCCGTACTCATTACCTTCCCACGTTTCCTCGGGGAAATGTTGCACTTTCTGCTTACGTTTGAGTCTGGCTTCGGTTTATGACACCGCAGTGGACTAATATGACTCGGTCCACTCATACTTGAGGCTAATATTATGTCACCCAGGAATCTGGACTTAGAACACTGGATGGCTAAGTGATTAGGTCACAGTAGGAGCGGGCGCCGAAATGTCAGCACTCGCTGGAACACCAAACCAAAAGCCACAGGCGATCCACACAGTCATCAAGTGAGTGGAGGGCTGGAGATGGAAGAGAGAAAAGGGAAACTGTGAACATACAAGAAGCAAAGAGGGGGATCCTGTCAAAGTGTAAATCAGTCTGTTAAACGCAACCTTAGACCCTTTGTCATCTGCATGTTGACTGCCTAAGGGCTCAATAGAATTTTTTTTCTTTTTTTTTTTTTGGCTTTGGCTCTTTTGGCTCTGTGTAGCCCTGGCAGTCCTGAAACTCATTTCTGTAGACCAGGCTGGCCTTGAACTCAGAGAGCCGCCTGCCTCTGCCTCCTTAGTGCTGACATGAGATGTGTGTCACCAACGGCCAGCAAATCTTCCCTCTTGTCTGCCTAACTTCATTCCCTCTTACTCCAGGTTAGCCAAATGAACTTTGCTCTTCTTTTAGGAGAACACATTATTGTCTTTTGATACTGCAAAAAAAAAAAAAAAAAAAAAAAAAAAAAAAAAAAAAATGCTAGAAAAGATACTAGCCTGAGTTTAGATTCTTTACCTTTGATGATCGATTTATGATGTCTTGGACTTAAGCTTTATGAATAACAACCCATCCACTCATTTCTTTGAGACAGGGTTTTACTATGCAGTCTTTTTGTTTTATCCTTGTTTGTGGAGACATGGTCTCACTGTGCAGCTCTGTCTAGTCTTGGACTTGCTATGTAGACCAAGCTAGCTTCGAGCTCACAGAAATCTGTCTGCCTCTACCTCCCTGGGATTGAAGGTGTGTGTTACCAACCATTGAGTACACATGGAGAGACCCATGACTCCAGGTACATATGTAGCAGAGGATAGCATTGTCTGGCCCCAATGGGAGAAGAGGCCTTTGGTCCAATGAAGGCTCATTTTCCCAGTGTAGGGGAATGCCAATTGGATGAGGTGGAGAGGGTGATTGGGAGAGGGAGCACCTTCAGGGAAGCAAGTGGAGGGGGAAGGGGGTGGGTGTGTCGAAAGGGGATAACATGTGAAATGTAAATACAGAGAATATTCAATTAAAAAAATTTTTAAAGGTGTGTTACCATTCACTTGTAGATTGAGATGATTAAAGAGAGTTTCTGTCCATTATAACTAAATGGTGGTTATGATCATTAACTCTTCTTCCTTATGGACCAATTTTAAATCATACTTTGAGGAAAACTATTTCAGGCAGAAGAAATTGGTTTCTAGGGCTGGAGAGATGGATCAGCAATTAAGAGCACTGACTGCTCTTCCAGAGGTCCTGAGTTCAAATCCCAGCAACCACATGGTGGCTCACAACCATCTGTAATGAGATCTGATACCCTCTTCTAGTGTGTCTGAAGACAGTGACAGTGTAACTATATACATGAAATAAACAAATCTAAAAATAAAAAAATGGTTTCTAGTCCTAAATGTCTTCCTTCCCCCAGAAGCCTTGTAATTTTTCTCTTTCATATTGCTATGCCACTCTTTGCCTGTTTTTGTATGTAAAACACTCCGCATGTATCTTCCTAAATGGACAATGGGCCAATGCAAATGAAGAAACATATTTTTATGACCTTTATCATCTCTGGCCCAGAATGTAGATACCATGAAGAACTAGTCACTAATGATGAAATGAATACACAGAACAGGTTCATCTAGAATATGCAGTATCTCGGAAAAACCGTCCATGTAATGCCTCCTGTAATGCACATACACAAAGAGATATCACAAAGAGCTGGGTATAAAAATGTTAAAATTATAAGGAAAACTATAAGAAATTACAAGGAAAAAATATGTGAGGTTTATTATTTGTTTCTTCAGTTAATGATAGGGCTTTCTGAACCTTGAGCCTTTAAACTACTTTACACTCACAACGAGCCTTGTTTTGGACTCTTGTAGAAAGCACTGCCAAGGTTTTTTCATAGCACCAGCCTGAATGTTGTCCTTCAGGGATGTTTCACATGCTTGCTCAAATATAATATTCAGAGTCAAGCCCATTGCTATAGGCACATGGAAGGTCTGGCAATCACGTTGTTCTGCTTAGAATTTCCATTACTGCATGCGCTAGTGGCCTCTGTTAGCCCTTTGGCTGGGAGGATGTGGAGGAGGACATGCTTTGCCTAGACTCTGACAGGTCACTCCACTATGGAGGGATCTTGTGCAACACTATGATGTTGCTTTGGGTGGTTCATCAGAGGTGAAGAAATAATAAGGCATCTTTTTAATGCCTGTTGGGGAGAATGGTGAATTCAATGACTCTCCACATAGCAATTCCATCTTTTGAAAGCAAACATACTTCCAGTTATCCTGAAGTAGTTGGCTTCTTTCCTGCTAGGGTGCCCACAGTTGCCACCATGATAAACCCTGCTGCCAGTGCACAGCAATATTTTGTTGGTTGGCTCAAGAGCAATCTGTATACCAAAATCTGGGTATAAAACTCAAGCTCAAGAGCTATCTGTATACCAAAATCTGGGTATAAAACTCAAACTCAGGAAATCCTTATGGCAGAACCACTGAGAGGTGTGTCTGACTCAAGGTTAACCAGATGCCTGACTTCATGATCCTGGCTGGAAAAACAGACAGTGGGAAAAGCTCAAAGATTCAGAGGTATCCTGTGAGATGAAAGAAACCAAGTACTTCAGTGATACTGTTACCACTTGACCAACACACAGATCTGTTTGGACCAGTGCTAGAAACCACCTTGTCAGGTGTCAGTATCCCTGACCCCTTAAATGAAACTGTCTTTTCCACAATTCTTTCTACAGCAGACAAACAACTATAACCATTGGTTTTGCCATTCACCAAGAATTAACTGTATTGAACAGTATGTAGCATTCCTCAGCACATCTTTCCCTGGTGTTATGCATTGGCTTTTGATATCTGCTTATAGTCTGTCTCAGTTCAAGATTTATCAAAGTTTTCATTTCCTGGTCTATAGAACTAGGAGCCTTTCATCTCCATCTTCTTACATTGTTGACAGACATGCTGTTGCCCTGGGTAACATCTGTCTTATAAATTCACTACAGGATGGGCTCATTCATTAGCCTTTCCAGTGAGGAATTGTTAAAGCTTCGTTTCAGCAAACTACCACCAAGTGGGTTGTCCAGCCTTCCTCTGACTTTCAAGTACCTGAAGTGCAGCCCCAGTCAATGGCCTCTAGGAAGTCCTATGAGTAAGAAACAGAGGGATTGCCTTCCTCCCTTAAGGTCCTGAATGTTACAGTGTGTTAGATATGAGATGTTGATAACTGAAACTTGGGGCAAGCTTGCTCTTGGAACAAGAAGCATGAGTTTTGAGATATTACAGTCATTCATTCTTAAGTTATCAACATTGTCCCCCGAGCCCCACATCAGATAGTCATGGAGCTATGAGTAGTCTTCTAATAAAAAGAGTGGTAAACCCATCACAGACACTGGCCACCAGGGATTTGGAACTCAGACCACTGATTTCATATCCAGCTTTGTTGCTAACTGCTATGGCTTCCTGTTCTGTTTCTTCATTTTAACAACAAATCCATCACATTCCTAAACCAAAGTTCAGTTTTACATTTTGCATCCTAGACTGGATTTCTCAGATTCACCTCAGGTATCATCTAACTCCTGACAAGTTTCTCCCATCTTTATAGTTCTTTAGAACATAGGATATTTGGTTTACAGGGCATTTTCCAAACTCATCACCCTGCTGAAATACTACTTCCTAATCAGAGAAAGAAACAAGAATGGTATTCAACAGTTTTATCTTTCTACTCGCTGATAAAAAAGAAGTAGATAGGCGGTAAGGTAGTTTCATTCCCAGTGAAGACAGCAGCTTTCAGCTGGTCAAGAACATTCTTATCTCTGCTTTGATCATAAGCTTCCTACTCCTCCACCAATATAATGCACATGGGCACCCGCCTGCAAGTATAATAGAGGATCAATTGTTGGCCAGCCAAGTTCCCTAGGTGTGTGAGACATGCCATTATGATCACATCTGAGGCACCCACAACTGACTGATGCTAACTGAGAAAACTCTAGATTCACATTTTTGGTCCCTTCATTTGGGGCCCAAGATTTCAACTCTGAGTCTGGCACATAGCGAACTTTGAAAGTTTCTGGAATTCTGGGCAGACATGACAGTTCAGACATTTAATTCTAGCACTCAGGAGGCATATTTATTGGAGTTCAAAGCCAGTCTGATCTAGAGTGAGTTCCAGGCTAGCCAGGTCTGGATGGTGAGACTAAAAGCATTTCTGGGGGCTGGGCTTGGTGATACACCCAGTACTCTGGAGGAAAGGCAGGTAGATCTCTGAGTTCAAGGCCAGTTTGGTAAACAAAAAAAGTTTGAGGCCAATGAGGGCCACACAGTGAGGCACTGTCTCAAATGCCAAAATAAATGAAAAGAGAAAGAAACAAAGAGACAGAAACAGAGAGAAATTAGTTCCTAGAATTTTTTTTTTTAAACTAGGCTCTCTCTCTGTCTGTTCTTTTATTCCTTTTTAAGATTTACTTATATATTTATTTCATGTATGTGAGTATAATGTGGCTGTCTTCAGACACACTAGAAGAGGGCATCAGATCTCATTACAGATGGTTGTGAGCCACCATGTAGTTACTGGGAATTGGAACTCAGATCCTCTGGAAGAGCAGTTAGGGCTGAGAGCCATCTCTCTAGCTCCCAGTTCCTAGGATTCTTTTTTTTTTTTTTTTTAAACATATTTTCCCCAAAGAGGCCTCTGATAGACTAAAGGGAGGCACATCTGGAGGAAGGACACTGGTGAGGGACAGATGCAAGAGGACAGGAGGAAATGACCGACCAAGTGTGCGTGATGAAGATAAAGTGGAAGCCCCAGACAGTGGAGGTTATGCCAAAGAATTTGGGAGGTTTTTTTTTTTTTTTTGTTTTGTTCTGCTTTTGAGACAGGATTTTACTATGGACTCCTGGCTGGCCTTGAACTCAGAGATACACCTGCCTCTGCCTGCCCGAACAGGTTTAAAAAGAAGCACAGATGTTTCTGTAAGTGCATAGCAGTTTCTGGACTACTTTTGAGCATGTGCCCCCTACTACAGACCTTGATGTAGGACTTCGAAATGCCTTTAGGCCACTGAGTCATGGTTTTCACTCTACATACTTGTAGCGGTGTGTAATGATTTCCACTTCGTCAGGGCTTTCAGCAAAGCACACATGCAAGTGGAAGCAAGTCACAGAAAGGTCCACGCCTGCTTAGAAAACAGCAGATCCTTCATTCCCAAACAAAGCCAACTTGTCACGGGAGGTGACACCTGAAAATCAGGTTGGGAGTGCCGTGCTCCATGCGTCCCACACCTACTAGGTCTACTCCTATCTACTCAGAATCACTGGAAGACGGGATTCTTCTCAGTATGCTCTAGAGTTGTAGAGAGCTTACCTAGCAGGCAGATGAAGCCCTGGCTTCTATCCCCAGCACCACATAAAACCAGGCATCAGGTTGATCGCCTATGATCTCAGCGCTCAGGAGGTGAGGAGAGCATTAGGGATTCCAGGCCGTGAACTCACAGCTACTTAGGATATTTGAGGCTGGTCTGGGGGATATGAGACCTTGTCTGCTTTTAAAAAGGGACCTTGGACTTGCTTCTGAGTTTCCAGAGGAGAGCTGCAACCTGCCAAAAGGAGGGTTGTTGCACTGTTTTAGATGGAAACAGTCTTATTGTCACATTTCTCAGGGAGAACCCAAGACTACCTTCTGCAATTCTACAGGGCTGCTGACTCTCAGGAGGTGGAGTATGACCTAGTTTTAAAGATGATCTATGGGGTATGGTGTGCTGCTCTTTTGGAAGAGGAAAATATAGATTAAAAAACCCAACTGTTCAAAATGACTAGCTATTCCTAGTTTAATGTTTCAAGACACGACCAACACATTCATCTGAAAATTCTATTTTTGGAGGCTTCATTTGACCAAATGTACTCATTCGACAAGTCGTTATTGGGCACTTACTTTGTACCAGGCACTGTTTTATGAACTGGGGTGCAGTGGGGGAATTTCTACAGTTCACATTCTACTGGAGACAGATATTCAGTAAACAACAAAAATGTATATGAGCAAAAAGGGGGGGAAAAAACCAAGAAGGTCAAACATGACAGGGATGCTATTTTGTAAGGGAGCAATAATAAAGATAGTGAACTAGACGACATTTGAGCAAAGATCCAAATCACAGAAGTCAGTCCTGGGATCTTCTGGATGACCCAACGATCCTAGCGAGAGTTATCTGCAGCAGGTACCTGTTTGGCTGTTTTGAAGACCATCTAGAAGGTTGGTGCGGACTGAGAAGCCAGGGATGAAAGAGCAGTGCCCTGGGAGCTGATTTATACAAGTTATCAAGTATGCAAAGCGGGGCAGGTCAAAGAAAGGGCTTGGGAGTTGGAAGTAGTTGGAACTTCTGGGGAGACTTCTGATAGCAACATGAGTTGCAGGAAGGATCTTCAGGCTACTGTGTGTCCATCAAGCTATCTTTAGCAAAGGGGATGTGTCCATCAGAGGAGAAGGGAGGAAACCACAGGAGAGAACAAGGGCAGTGTGAACTAGAGTCCTAAGGGTCCCCCAGTTGGGAGGTATTTAAACCTCTTCTGAATGCAAGGCAGTGTGACCTGCATAAGGAGTGGATTTGGTGGGTGAAAGAAAGTGCTCAAACAAGGATTATCACAGTTTTGTCCTTAAAATAAAAGAAGAGCTATCTTTATTGTAATAGTGTGCAGTTTTTGGTATACAAAGTTTATTATAGATATTTATTAAATTAAAACCAACGTGTAGTAAAGCAACTGGGCTTAAAAATATAAGTATATCTTTCATGGATTTTTTTTACTTTTCATGGATTTCTGTGTATAAGCATATTCATACTTATATTTTATAATCATGATTCACCAGAATCCTTCACTTCTTGATAATAGACTTGTTATTAGAAACCACCTAATTTACACATTCTGACAAAAGGCAAGGGCCAGATTAGAGAGAGAGAAATAAAGTTCAAGGGCCACGTTCATGGTCAGAGGAAAACCTGCCAGTGACCTCCCTCTGATAATTATTCTGCATTACATCTCAAGAATGATGATGATAACTTCATAATGTTAACTGAAGTTTTCAAGGACTATGTTTAAAGAGTTTATTAGAAACTTGGTTAACATGGAATTGAGCTCCGTGTCATAAGCTGATAATGTAGATGAATTACTGGGATGTGTGGTCCCATCTTGGTGGTGAACCCTTCACTAACGAGATTAGATATGTCAGTCACAATCTGAGCATTTAATACACATCCCACAGGTAATGCATACTCAAAGAATTTATTTTTGGTGTGTTTGAGGGTTGGACTATCAAAACTCATCTCTGGTTTAATTCCAGAAAAACAGGCATTTTTTTTTTTGTCAGCCTCATAAGCAAGGAAAATGGAATGATTCCTTTTAATCAACTATACAGATCAAACCAAGGACTTGCTAGGAAAAAAATGTAATTAAAAAAATACAAACATCTATAGCCAACTATTGAGGTGATTTTAGTGCAAAGACAGTAACTCCTTCCAGGAGTTTTTACAGAGTCATCAAATACGGTAGGATAGTCTAGGCAAGGAAAACACAGCACAGAAAGGCAGAAGGGTTAAGTCTTTATGTGAGTCCACACCCAGGCGTAAGACGGTCTCCAGGGTGGAGGAGGCAATTGGAGTCAACTGCAAACATCAGCCAAAAAGTCGAGAGACCAGGCCCGTAAGGTTGCTTACCACATAGGTAAACCAAGCAGCTCACAATTGACAACTGTGGAAAAGTGAGCCAACATGACAGAAACAAAGCATTTGAGTTTTGTTTGCAGTCGCTTCCACCAGTACGGATTATATATAATCAGATGTCACTCAGGGCAGAATTTTACATTTACCACCGCTCAACATTCTAATACCTGCCAACAGGTGCTTACTTTTCATGTACAATTAAAAAAAAAAAAAAAAAAATCAAAGGGCACACACGCCTGATCCCAGCTTTTGAAAGGAGGCAGAGACTGAGTTTTTGAGGCCAGCCTGGTCTACCGAGCGAGTTTCAGGACAGCCAAGACTACACAGAGAAACCTTGCCTCGAAAAACCAAGAAGTCAAGACATACTATTAAAAAGTCTTTTGGGGGTAGAGGAGAGGGAGAATCCAAGGAACACGACGCGTACTAATTACCGTTGAAAGATTAGCACGGAAGTGTTTTCCATCACCGGCTCTTCTCTGAGCTGTAAACCTTAAGGCAAGGAAACAAAACCACCACCACCACCACCACCACCCGCCCCGCCCACGTGTTTAAACGGATAAAATAACGCCTTTAAAAGTGCTTAGCGCAGTGTCTGGCCCATAGGAACCACTCAACAAATTACGGTTATTATTTTGACTTCCCCGAGGTCTCAACCATTCGGGATTTCGCGTTCTCATTTTCAGGGGATGGGACGGGCCACAGATGGTCTACGGGGCTGCGGCCAGCTCCGACAGTCTCCGGTTTCAAACAGGAACCAACTCACTATTGCCAAACAAACCAAGGAAACTCGTCCATGCGTCTCAGCACCCGCCCCTTGCCACAGACGCCTAGGGCGGGGCGGAACCGGAGCCTGAGCCCCGGTTATCTGTGTCACCCTGGCCCGCGACTAGCTTCTGGCCGGATAGGCGGCCAGGGCAAAACTCCAGAGCGAGCGGAGCCCGGTCCCTCTTCGCCGGC
Source organism: Micromys minutus (assembly GCF_963924665.1). NCBI lineage: Eukaryota > Metazoa > Chordata > Mammalia > Rodentia > Muridae > Micromys > Micromys minutus. The sequence continues at coordinate 128,868,862 of NC_137969.1, forward strand.
ACCCACCACACCCCTTCCGGCTGGGGCCACGCCCCCAACAATGACCCCGCCTTCCAGGACCCGTCCCGTGTACAGGCCCCGCCCCCCGCCCCGCCCCACCGCGAGCCAGGCACTTAGTTCTTTCAGCCCGCGGGCGGCCACGTCCTCCCCCCCCCACCCCGACGCTCTGAGGTCACCGACCGGGCTGGCCGGCAGGGGGCGGAGGGACGGAGGGAAGATGGCGGCCGAGGCCGGATATTGGCGCCGCCTCCCCCAGTCGCGGAGCCGGCGCAGATGAGGTGGCTCAGCTGGGGCCAGCGGCGCTTCGCAACCCGAGCCGGGGGGACCCTGGCGGTGGGGCCTGGCCCTGCTCTATGCCGGCGCCTCGGCTAGCGTGAGCGGTGGCGGTAACGCCTCTCCCCCCCACCCCCCGCGCTTCCCCTGCGGCTTGGGAGTCGGAGCGGGTGGCACGGCCGGCATGGAGGACGTTAACTCCAATGTGAACGCGGACCAGGAGGTGCGGAAGCTGCAGGAGCTGGTGAAGAAGCTGGAGAAGCAGAACGAGCAGCTGAGGAGCCGCTCGGGAGCCGTGCAGGGTGCAGGCCTCCTCGGGCCGGGCAGCCCTTCTCGGGCCGGCGTGTCCACCCCTTCCTCGGGCGCGGCGTCCCCTCGGGGCTTCCCGCTGGGCCTGGGCGCTAAAGCGAGCGGCGGGGCGGGCTCGGGCCCGCGACGGACCAGCAGTGAGGACCTGCGGGACGCCACCTCCTTGCTGGCGGCCGGTGAGGGCGGCTTGCTGGATGAGGTAGAGCCACTGCGGCCCGACGAGCTGGAGCGCTTGTCAGGCTTGGAGGAGGAAGAGGAGAGCTGGTGAGCGCGGGGCGCTGGGCCGGGTGGGCCTGGGAGGGAGGGGTGTCCCTAGGGAAGCAGGGTGGGCTCGGCTGTGGTGGGGACGCTGGCTTTGCCTGCTTCTGCTGAGGGCAGGTCGGCTGGAGTTGGGGGTTCGAGGCGTGCCTTGGAAACGGGTCTGTAGCTAGTTCTCTTCTGGTCGTGGAGCCTCTGGGTGCTGGACCCAACTAGACCCAGGAGGGATCTGCGGCTTGGCACAGTCCCCCGGGCCCGCACGCTCAAAGCACTCAGAGGTACCAAGCTGCAGAAAGGGATCTTGCTTTGTGTGGAAGACCGGCTTTCGGATGGTGTTTTGGGCGGCTTGGATATAGGGAGGGGTCTGCTTCAAGAGGTAACACCAAGTTCGGGGACATATAGAGTAGCAGTCACTGTTTGGACTGGAGTGAAATGGGGTGAGATGCTTGTGGGGAGGCCGGGTGAACGTCACTCCCCTTTGGGTAGTTGGGGTAAAGCTTTGTGTGAGGAGGGCAGTGGAGGGATGGGGCTGCTTTGTGTGAAGTCGGCGGTGCAATAGGAACTCTGGATTTTAATTTTGAAAACAAGAATTGGGTCTGATTAATTTCGGAGCCGGGAAGCAGTAGTTTTCAGAGCTGACTATCATTTCTATGCTCTCCTGGAGGCAGAGAAAGGGCCCTGCTTAGAATCTAGACCAAAGCTGTAATTGTCATGAGGCACCTCTTGATGAGCTTGTGACCCCACACCTTAAAAGTCACACTTTCCTTAGGCCGTGAGAAGCTTTCCCTCTAGCTTTATTTTTTATTTAAAAACACCTGCTGGAAACTATCCTCATAATTCGTCCGTTTTTAAAGTCCTAACTTTTAGCTAGAACGTTTATGCTGTTGACATTAAAACTTCTCTGAAGTTGAAATCTCTCATGGACTGATATCCAGGCCTCCAACTTTGAAGAATTCTGAGCACTGCCTGGCTGGATGTAGGCCCTAGATTTGCCACATAAAGGTTAGTGACCTTGGAGAAGTTACTTTGAGCTTCACTTTTTTCCTCGGAGGAAAATTCTGTCTTGTGTAGAGTTCTGAAGATTAAGTCCGATAATCCATGTGTACTTTTAGCACTAGGCTTGGCATACAATAAATTCTCCAGGACTGGGCACTATTAGCCTTAAGCCTGGCTATTTAAATCAACACTATTTTGTGAATTCACATGTGATCCCTGCTGTGGAAGATTCTAAAGATTCTTAAGTGCTGATGCCTGTGTGTGAGGCCCTGGCATATTGAGAGCTGAGCCTTAGTTAAACAAGATAGGATGCACACACTGAGGTGAGAGAGCTGTAGAACAGGAGTACTGGCTGCGCGGACACTAGCGCCTTGGTCCAGATTCTGGGGCAAACTTTCAGGAGAAGGTAGAAGTCTGAGAGAGGGAACTAGGAACATCCCATCATTTTACTTTTAAAAACTACAAGAAGTATTTGTAACTCATACTTAGGACCATATGAATGACAGGCACTGTTTCTTGTGTCACTGCTAGAGATACCAAGCATTAGTAGAACCGAGTGTAGTAGTTAGGACATTCCTGTTAGTGACCCTGGCCTCTGAAGGGCTCCTGTGTATGTATGCACTTTGAAGGAATCCAGAGTCATCCACTATCATCAGAGTCCTTCCAAGTGATGGTGAGATCGATGCTCGTGGTAATGAGGATTGGCTGCACTCATCAGCCCATTTTAGATGGACTGGTAGAGCTCAGTGACTCCACCAGGCACCACACAAGTCTTTAGCTGCTTTGGTTTCTGAGCAGCATGGATTTGTCAGAGTAAAGCAAGTAAGTACCCTTAAGTTAACATGCCAGGAGTTTGTTTTGATCAGGTGATCCCTGCTTATGAGAATTGAAATCTGGCCCTGAGTTCCATTTTGAACCTTGATAGGTCAGGGGAGAGTTAGATAAAGAAGTCAGAGTTAAAATGCCTTGGGGTGTGTCTGAGTAGTAGGAGGAGGGTGTGGTTGTCAGTGGCTGGAAGAGTTCACGGTAAAGTTTGCTTTCTCAGCGAGTTAGAAACCTACCTTCCATAGCTTGTTTCTATTGCATATTATGTTCATCTAGAGAAATTGTTGCCCCTAGCATATGCCACAAGATGTAGAAGGTAGGAGTAGGCATTATATGGAAAAATAACTGGCTCTGGTATAAATTTAAGTAAGGGAAACAGGGTTTATCAAAAGTAAAAGGTCTTTTTTATGCTGGGCTTCTTGGAGATGCAGATCTGTATTGGCCATAATAAATTCTCCAAGAATTGTGGTGGTTTCCTAAACTTCATTGAGTCTCCAGGAGCTAGCTACCATCTCATAGCGCACACTTAGCAGTAGTGGTGGGCAGTTCGAGGGCTCAGCTTCATGATGCACAGTGCACAGCCTATGTATGAAGCATGGTGGGTACTTTACTATGAGTGGTGCACTTTAATACGTTCTACTGTTGGATTTCATTATGAAGAAAATAGTAGTTACTACCAGCCTGACTTACAGACCCACAGATGGGTTGCAACTTTCAGTCTGAAAAACGTTGCTCTCCAATAACTCAGAAAAGTCCAGGAAAGAGAATTAAGATGATTAGGTATCATAGTATATTAAGTGTTACAGGGGGTGGGAGGTAGGTAGGATTAAAACATTTTTGCATTTAATTAGGTTTAACTTTTATATATTTATGAGGAAGGTATCAATTTCGGTATAAGGAAACTTTATCTTGGCATCAAATAACACACAGTAAATGGCGACACTCAGCTTAGATTTCATCTCTTCATACATTGAAGTTTATGATACTCGCATTGTTTTATATGTTTCAAATACAACATCAGCTTTCCTACATGAACTGCCTTTTATGTATGGTGCTACGTGGATTTGAAGACTAGTGTGTCTCTGGTGCCTCCTTTCCCATCATATGCTGAACATTTTCTTCATGTAGTTTCAGTTTATTGAATAATTTCTTAGATGATATAATTCCCTATAATAATAACAATAATAATACTAGTGGTAGAGTATTATCATTGAGGCAGGACTATACAAAGAAACCCTGTCTTTAAAAACAAGAACAAAAAAAGAAAGAGAGAAAAAGTGATCAGATTCACTGATTAATTTAGAGATATCTCATGGTGTAGCCCAGGCTGGCTTGAACTTCTCACAGTCCTCAGCCTCCCAAGTATTGGGATTGCAGATGTGCACCAAGCCCTGCTATTGTATTTTAAACTGTCAGTCATTAACAGTTTCAGCTTCGGTTACTAAGTTTAATAGGTGCTGCTAGTATGACCTTCTCTATCTACCTTGTATTTTTTATTAAATCATGTTAAACTATGCCTCCCTAATTTTTTTTTTTTTTTTTTGAGTTTAAAGACAAGGCATTTACATTTCATGTATAGTCTTGACTTAGGCATTTACTACCTATTTTCTATTTTTTTGTATCTCTATATTTAGTAGACATTTTTGTAGATCTTTGGTCACATTGTGTATATGTGTATGTACACACATTGGTGCTTTAGCTGTATGTATATTTGTAACTAGGCAGTTACAGAAATGGTATTATAGACAGTTGTGCTGTATACGTACTAGGAATTTAACCCAGGTCCTTTTTGGAAGAACAGCCAGTGCTCTTAACCACTGAGTCATCTCTCCAGCTGCATTTGTTCAGATTGTTGACAGAAAATTAAAGCGACAGATAAGTTACTCTGAAGTATGCATGCAGCTCAGCTTGACTCCCTCCAGTAACACCAGTCCATTAGCACCCATTATGGTTAGTCCCCTGACTAGTAATTCTTCGTATTGTCGGGTCTATATGACATTGGTTTTCTGTGAATATAATGAAAGATTTCAGCAAATGCTACACTGTAATTAAGCTGTAATGAGCCCACGTGGGTCTTACCTGCAGTGAAATCACTCCCTTAAAGTGGAAATTGGAATGAATTTGGTTCGATATGGTTATGATTAGTGTTATGAAATCAGTCCTTTCTTAATTTCATAAACATTGTTTAATCTTATTTTCAGTTTGCTCTGGAATTTCCAGATACTGCTTATTATTCTCTCTAGGAATTTATCACTTTTGGTAATAACCTTATCTTCCATATTTCTGATCCACAGTGATTTTCTGATAAAATTTTTGTTATTTTTTTTTTATGGTTTAGAGGAGTAGGGCTAAGCATATTTTAATTACATTTGGCTTAATAAATACTCTTTGAGCACTGATTCTCTTTGAAGAATGTTCTTTCTTTTCCATCCAAACAAACTAATAACAGAAATATTTGGATATTCGGTGGTCAGGTTTATTTTGTTTGTGATTGGAAGTGTTGCTTCTTTCTACCGATGTTACTATAATTTTTTCCTCAACTTTTTCATTGTTGAACTCTTTTATAGTATATGGTACACCATTAATTAACACACATTTTTATAATGCATGTTCTATTTTAAAATTTATTCATTTACTCGTTGTAGAGGGTGCTTATGTCACAGAGGGCACACAAAGCTCATAGTACAGCTTCTTCAAGTTGGTTCTACTTACGCCTTGTGGGTCCCAGGGAGTGAATTTAGGAAGGTCTGGTGGCAGGCCGATGTGTTCACCTACTGAGCAGTCCTCCAGCCCTATAGGCATGTTTTGAAGCCTACAAGATAGTGACTTCTAGTACAGTCTATCCCCTCTGTCTCAGGCACATTTCCTCAGTGCTGACGGACACTGACTTACCAGCAGTCTCTCTCTGTCTACTTTGCCTATCAGATTACCTATGCTGGGCACTTCATGTGGGTGAATCATATAGCAAACGGCCTTTATGTCTGTCTTTCATCTAGCACAACTTTTCCAAGGTTTGTTATGTTGTAGCACATGTCATTATACTGTCTTTATCCTTTCTTCTCTTTATGTGCCTGAACACTGTCCTATCCTGTGACTTTACCAGGTTTTATGTATCCATTCTTTTGTAGGTGGGCATTTGGATTGTTTCCACCAATTGGCTATTATATGTAATGCTGCTATGGCATTTATTTACACATCTTTGAATGAACATATGTCCCCCCCCTCCCCGCACCCCTTGGGTGTGTGCCTATGAGTGAAATTACTCCAAATGGCACCACCATGCTTAATTTTTTGAGAAACTGACAGACTGTTTTTCACAGTAGCGGTACCACTTCTCATTATCACAAGCAGTAGATGAGGGCTCTGATTCCTCTGCGTCTTTGTCAGCACTTGTTAAGGCCAGCTTTAACTGTAAACCTTCTGTTAAGATCATTTTGGTTCTGATTTGCATTGTTCGTTAATGATGTTGAGCATCTTTTTCCTGTATTTCTTGTCTATTTATGTTAATTCTTTTTGAAAATGTCTTTCAAACCCTTTATTTTATTTTTCTGTACTAGGGATTAGACCTGGTCTCTTTCTTGGGTATGTTAGGTGAGCACCTCACCACTGAGCTTTATCGCCGGCTCCACTTGTCCTTTTTCTGGTCGGGCTATTTGTCTTTACACTGTAAGCTGTAAGAACTCCATAGATTCTGGGTGTGCGTGGCTTATCCATGTTCTCTCCCATACCATGTGTTTTCATTGTCTTGGAAGAGTTTTTGATGCACAGAAGTTTTAACTGTGACACACAGTTTCTCTGTTCCACTTTAGTTTGGTGTCACTGGTGTCACTGTTAAGGAATGTGTATATCTATTTCTTTGTAGGTGGGCATTTGTGTTTCCATCCTTGGCTATTGTAAGTACTGCTGTGTGACATTTAATTACACACAGCCTTGTTCACTGCCCGCCTCCTGAGGACTCGGACTATGACGTGTCATCACTTTAAGCTTAATTTTAACTCTTACAATTATTATTTTTACTTTTACGGTTTTGATTTGTTTTTCAGACAAGTTCTCGCTACGTAGCCTTGGCTATCCTGGAACTCGCTCTGTGTACCAGGCTAGCCTAGAATGCGCAGAGATCGCCTGTCTCTGCCTCCTGAGTGCTGGGATTAAAGGCATGTACCACATACCTGGCTGATTTTATTTTTTAAATTTCTTTCTTTCTTTTTCTTTTTCTTTTTTTTTTTAAATGGGTCTACTATCTGACCTGAAACTCTTATATAGAACAGGGTGGCTTCAAACTCACAGAAATGGGCCTAACTCTGCCTCTAGAATACTAAGATTAAAAGTGTGCACTACCACAAATAGCAATTTATTTTATTTTTTAATTAAAATATTATTACATTATTTCCCTCCCCTTCCTCCAGCACCTCTCACATATTCTCCCAAACCTTGCTTCCTCTTAAATTTATGATCTTTTTCTTTAATATATTGTCACACTTACATGAATAAATATACAAATGCAGTCTGCTGAGTCCATTTAGTGTTGCTTGTGTATATATCACTTGGTATTGAATAACTAATTAGGGAACTTGTGTCTAGGAAAAAGCAGTTCTCCTTCTCCCAGCATTTATTAAATAATTGCCTGCAGCACTTTGTCTAAAGGTGCAGCCCAATGACATTTCTCCGTTCATGTATGTCAGCTGGTGTTGTCATTGTTTATTTAGGTAGTGATTGGGCAGCCATATTATTGAGAGTTCATGAGTGTAGCTTCCTGTAGTAACTAGATAGCACAGTCTTTCAGAAGATATCCTGGTCCTTTGGCTCTTTCAACCCTGCCCTGGATGTTTTTTGAGCCGTAGATGCAAGTGTTATGTTGAAGATGTAACAACTGGGACGGAGCTTTTTGACCAGTTGTGACTTCCTGTAATATCCTCCATCTGCCACATCAAGAAACTGCTTTAACAAGAGGTGAGGAGAACCAGTTAGGAATTTGCTGGTTTAGGAATGGCAATAGTACATTTTCCTCTATGATCCAAGACCTCAATAGTCTGGCCGTTTGGCTAGGTATTCAGTGCCGGGCATGATTTCTCCCCTCTTGAGTGGCCCATAAGAGCAGCTAGACGGCTGTTGGTTACTGCAAAGATGTAAGTGGCACTGTTGCATAGGTATCACCGCCGCCTAGGACTTCTAATTGCTTGCCTCCCTTAGGGGCGCACACAACACCTCCTGCCGTTATAGAGGATAGTTCTCAGGGAGAAGACTTTTGGATCAGATACAGCTCAATTCCTGAGAGTCCTGTGTCCGAAGTGCATAGTGTCTTTAGCAATAGGGACATACTATTTACTTCTAGGAGGCAGCCAAGGGCAACAGCAATAGTATGTATTATTTTGGGAGTCTCTTAGACTATCCCACCAACAACTCAAGTGTGTGTGCGTGTGTGGTTCATATGTGGGATTTTTGTTGTTGTTTGGGGCTGAAAGGAGGCCTTATCCAAGTGGCAACTTCATCTAAGCCACACACACCATTATGTAGTGTCAGATGAATGTAACATATGAATGCCTGTCACGTTTTCAATATCTTCCCTTTCCATTTTCTTCTATATTGTCCTGCCATCTCCCTGGTGTGTGTTTATGTTCATATTTGTGTAGATGCCTGTGGGGGGGTACACACAGAGGCCAGAGGAAATTTCTTGGGTACTGTCTCCCTGTTTTCTTACTGACTTTGAACTTACCAAATAGGCTGGCCAGGGAGCCCAGCCATCTCTGTCTTCCCAGTGACTTTCCACCCCCAGCCCCATGGTTTCTTGGGATCAAACTCAAAATCTGCTTGTTGCAAACACTTTTACCTTTTTCCATTTAAGCCATCTCCCTTGCCTGTATTTGTTGTTGTTGTTTGTTTTAAATTTATACAGGGTTTCCCTTTGCTTGCTTAAAACCCAATAGGTTGCCCAGGATGTTCTAGAACTTGAAATAATCATCTTCCCCCAGCCTTCCAAATACTGATTACAGGCACGAGACACCGCTCCTAGCTGTTAAACACAAATGTACAGTTTGGTGACATTGACAGTTAGTGCGTTCATATTTGTGTGCAGCTGTCAGCAGTGTTCATCTGCAGGCCATTTCTGTATCACCCAGTGGGACCTTCCTAGTACTAAAGAATGACTACTTCTGCCTCACAGTCACCATTCTGCTTGCAGTATCCAAGTTACAAGGCTCCTTACAAGTGGGATTAAATCTGTTGTTTGCCACTGGGTTATTTCACATAGCATAAGTTACTCAATTTATTTATGGCATAGCATTCGACAGGATTTCCTTCTTTGTTAAGGCTATGTAATATTTCGTTATTGTATTGCACATGTCACCCTTTAATCTTTCATTGATGGAAAACATTGCTTTCATATCATGGCAATGGTGGATAATGCTCCGACCAATGGTACAGCTATCTGAACGTCTGTACCAGGCGTGGATTTGATGGACCATTCCCTTTCTTATCTTTGGTGTGTGCTGTGCTTATGTATGTAGGCACATATTCAAGTCTATGGACAAAGACACATGAAATAGAGCACATGGAAGTGTGTCTGTGTGTGTATTGTCCACACTGGCTGTGTCTCTGTGTTTTGATCATTTATATGTCCTTAGGTTGTGGCAGTCAGAGAAAACCCCAGTTCTTATTTCCCCTCAGCCATTGGTTTGGATGTCAACTGTTGAGGTAAATAGAAGATCTCTTAGGTTTTCCTTTTTTCTATGCAGGTGAAGTTTTCAGTGGGTATCTGAGCACTTAGTAGCTTGCATCTCTGTGCTGTCTGTCATAGCTGTGTCCTTTGTACTAAGGTTGAAACTTCCTTACGTGGGCAGCTTTATTTATACCCATCTTTGGCCTATTGGCTTCACAGCCACAATTAACAGCCACTATTTACATGTATAATTTAGTGCTTTTGGGGAAAAAAACCCTTGAACTATAGCATTCATATATATAAACAGGCATTTATTTAAAATGTATTGAGTATTCATTATCGTGGGGAGGGTTAAGAGCTGTCATCTCCTGGACTCAGCTAATGTTGCTCATTACTATGAATTGTGCTAATAGAAAAAGGAATTTGTTCCTCATCTATGCTCCAAATGCAAGGGCACCCACATTTGTAAAAGAAATGTTACTAAAGCTCAAAGCACACATTGCACCTCACACAATAATAGTAGGAGACTTCAACACCCCACTCTCACCAGTGGACAGATCATGGAAACAGAAACTAAACAGAGACACAGTGAAACTAACAGAAGTTATGAACCAAATGGATTTAACTGATATCTACAGAACACTTCACCCTAAAACAAAAGAGTATGCCTTCTCAGCACCTATTGGTACCTTCTCAAAAAAACAACCATATACTCGGACACAAAACAAACCTCAACAGATACGAGAACATTGAATTAATCCCATGTATTATATCAGACCACCACAGACTAAGGCTTCAATAGCAACATAAACAACAGAAAGCCCACGTACACGTGAAAGCTGAACAACTATCTACTCAATGATAACTTGGTCAGGGAAGAAATAAAGAAATTAAAGACTTTTTAGAATTGAATGGAAATGAAGGCACAACACTTGCGGGACACAATGAAAGCAGTGCTAAGAGGAAAAGTCATAGCTCTGAGTGCCTCCAAAAAGAAATTGGAGAGAGCATACACTAGCAGCTTAACAGCTCTTCTGAAAGCTCTAGAACAAAAAGAAGCAAATACACACAAGAGGAGTAGATAGCACGAAATAATCACACTCAGGGCTGAAATCAACTAAGTAGAAACAAAAAGAACTATACAAAGAATCAACAAAACTGGGAGCTGGTTCTTTGAGAAAATCTACAAGATAGATAAACCCTTAGCCAGATTAACCAGAGGTCACAGAAACAGTATCCAAATTAACAAAATTAGAAGTGAAAAGAGAGACATAACAACAGAAACTGAGGAAATTAAAAAAAATAATCGGGTTGGATAGATGATTCAGAGGTTTAGAGCATTGATTGCTCTTTCAGAGGTCCTAAGTTCAATTTCCAGCAACCTTATAGTGGCTCACAATCATCTGTAATGGGATTCGATGTCCTCTTCTGATGTGTCTGAAGACAGCTACAATGTACTCATAATAATAAATAAATAAATAAATATCAGATCCTACTACGAAAGTCTATACTCAACAAAACTGGAAAACCTGGAGTAATGGATGATTTCCTAGACAGATACCAAGTACCAAAGTTAAATCAGGATCAGATAAACCATGTAAACAGCCCCATAACCCCCAAGGAAAGAGAAATCATTATAAGTCTCCCAACCAAAAAAAAAAAAAAAAAAAAAAAAAGCCCAGGGCCAGATGGTTTTAGTGTAGAATTCTATCAAAGAAGATCTAATACCAATACTCCTCAAACCACTCCATAAAATAAACAGAAGGAACACTGCCCAACTCTTTTTATAAAGCCACAGTTACAGTGATACCTAAACCACACAAAGATTCTACAAAGAAAGAACTTCAGACCAGTTTTCCTTATGAACATCAATGCAAAAATACTCAATAAAATTCTTGAAAATGGAATTCAAGAACACCTCAAAACAATCATTCACTATGATAAAGTAGGCTTCCTCCCAGGGATGCAGGAATGGTTCAATATACGGAAGAAATTCATCAATGTAATCCACTATATAAACAAAGAAAAAAAACCCACATGATCATCTCATTAGATGCTGAAAAAGCCTTTGACAAAATACAATACCCATTCATGTTAAAAGTATTCGAGAGATCAGGAATTCAAGGTGCATAAATATAATAAAAGCAATATACAACAAACCAGTAGCCAACATCAAAGCAATCTCACTAAAATCAGGGACTAGACAAGACTGCCCACTCACTACCTATTCAGTATAGTACTGGAAGTCCTATCCAGAGCAATCAGACAGCAAAAAGAGGTCAAAGGAATACAAATTGGGAAGAAGGAAGTCAGGATATTACTATTTGCAAATAATATGATAGTATATGTAAGTGACCCCAAAAATTCTACCAGAGAGCTCCTACAGCTGATAAACAGCTTCAGCAAAGTAGCTGGATATATAATTAACTCAAACAAATCAGTAGCCTTCCTCTACTCAAAAGATAAAAGGACTGAGAAATTAGGGAAACAACACCCTTCATAGTAGTCCCAAATAATATAAAATATCTTGGTGTGACTCTAACCAAGCATGTAAAAGATCTATATGATAAGAATTTCAAATACCTGAAGAAAGATATGGAGAAAGACCTCAGAAGATGGAAAGATCTCCCATGCTCATTGATTGGCATGATTAATATAGTAAAAATGGCCATCTTACCGAAAGCAATCTACAGATTCAGTGTAATCCCCATCAAAATTTCAATTCATTCTTTATAGAGTTAGAAAGAACAATTTTCAAATTCATTTGAAATAACAAAAAACCTAAGATAGCAAAAACTATTTTCAACAATAAAAGAACATCTGGGGGAATCATCATCCCTGACCTCAAGCTGTATCACAGAGCAATCATGATTAAAAAAAACTATATGGTATTGGTACAGAGACAGGCAGGTAGATCAGTGGACTAGAATTGAAGACCCAGAAATGAACCCACACACCTATGGTCACTTGATCTTTGGCAAAGGAGCTAAAAAACCATCCAGTGGAAAAAAGATACCATTTTCAACAAATGGTGCTGATTCAACTGGTGGTCTGCATGTAGAAGAATACGAATAGATCCATTTTTATCTTCTTGTACAAAGCTCAAGTCCAAGTGGATCAAGGACCTCCATATAAAACTGAATCTAATAAAAGAGCCTTGAATACTTGGGCACAGGGGAAAACTTCCTGAACAGAATACCAAATGGCTTATGGTTTAAGAGCAACAATAATTGGGGCCTCATAAAATTGAAAAGCTTCTGTAAAACAAAGGACACTGTTAATAGGACAAAACAACAACCCACAGATTGGTAAAAGATATTTACCAACCCAAAATATGATGGAAGGCTAATATCCAAAATATACAAAGGAAGAACAGGAACCAAAAAGTGGAATAGAGACTGAAGAAGGGCCAACCAGGGACGGCCCAACCTGGGGATCCATCATGTCTGTAGACAGCAAACCCAACGGTGTTGCCATGGTCAAGAGATGCTTGCTGACAGGAACCTAGTGTGGCGGGTCCTGAGGAAGTCAGGCCAGCAACTGGCCAATGCAGATGTGACTGCTTGGAGCTAACCATCAGAAGGAGCTCAGGGAACCTGGTTGGGGAGCTGGTGGAAGGACTGGAGGAGCGGAGAGGGACTGCAATCACATCGATAGGGCCACATAGGCTGGCCTGACCACCCAGTTCTCCCAGAATCTATACCACCAACCAAGGAGTGTACAGGGAGGGAATACATGGCTTCAGATACATATGTAGCAGAGGATGGCCTTGCCTGACAGCCATGGGAGGGGAGACCTGATGCCTGAGCATATGGGGTGAAGAGTGTGGGTGGTTGGGGGACCATTCTCATACAGGCAAAGGGTAAGGTGGAGCATGGATTTGGGTGGGGGGATGGTGGAGGGGTAACCTGGAAGTGGGATATCATTTGAAATGTAAACGAATGGAATGATTAAAAAAAATGTTCCTGGACAAAAGGGGAGAATGTATTTGAAGAAGTGTCACATCTCTGCTTACTGTGCTGGCCTAAAATAGGTGAGAGGTCAGTATAGCATATGTTCCTATAGGGGCTGCACTGCTTAGTCAGGGTTAGCTGACTGGTTGTTAGCACCCCAAAGACAGGGTTTTAGCTTTCTTTCTACTTTAAGATAACCCTTATTCCTGACATAAACCCCCTAAATCCACTATGCAGACTGCAGATTGAATAAGAGTTTCTAAGAAAAACAATATGAATCATCATGCTTTTTGCAGAGATGCCAGGAACTTCTGTATATCATGAAATTGTAGAAAAGTGAAGCCAGAAGTAGGCTGAGATGTGCTCTGAGCTTCTCATACCTGGTAAACCCAATACAGCTTTCTCCAGTGCTGTGATCATAGGCACAAGCCACTATACCAGTTACTCCATCTGATCTTTGTAACTGTTCCTCCCAGTGAAACTCTGAACCAGTTAAATTCTGATTCTCCAACAACCACCATTCTGCTTTCTGTCTATAAATTTGATTATGCCAGGTAGGGGTTACGATTACGGTTTGAATGTGCAGTGCCCTTCAGTCTCATAGTTTCTAATACTTGTTCACCAGCTGGCGGCTTCTTTGGGGTCTGTGGAGGCTTTAGGAGGGAAGACCTAATGAGTGGAGGAGGGTTACTAAGGGTGGCACCAGATGCTTATATATCCATCATTCTGCTCAGCAGTCTGCCACCATGTGGACTGGCCTGCTGTTAGCATGCTTTTCATATTGTGATGTACATACTGATACCTGCTGAAGCTGAACCCGGACAGTTCTCTTCTGTAAGCTGTTTGAGAAGGAAATGTAGATGGAAGCAAGCCACATTTGCCTTTTGTTTTGGCTTGTTTCATTTAACATTGTGTTTTCAAAGTTTAATCCATCTTATGTCGTGTGTATGTCATTCCTTTTAAAGTAAAGGAAGCTAGACCCAGACAGAGTCACTTAGCTGATAATAGGGGGGAATTGGGACTTATAGCAAGCCTAAAAGCCATTTGTAGGAAAAGTAGTTGCTTTGATTTATTAGTTATAGACATGCAGTTTGAGAAGGAAGGGTTGATGGTCACATTTGATTTGGATGCCATCTATTAAAAATGTCATAGACTAAAGTTGCACAGTTTAATATAATGATAAGGATTGTTTTGGTTTTCTAGATTTTCTCTCTGTAGCCTTCACTGTCCTAGGACTTGCTCTGTAAACCAGGCTGGCCTCAAACTCAGAGATCTACTTCCTCTGCCTTCTAGCTGAGAAAGAATTTCTTAGTGGAGTTGGTCTTGGGCCTCCAGACTGCGTTCCAAATCATTGGAAATGTCCTCCCTAAGACTACAGACTGGGGCTGCGGTGAGAGCTGAAAGGTGTAAAACATTTAATGAAGTAGTTATTTGTAAGTACTTGTAATTCTGTCCTTGTGGTACACAACAAAACATCACTGCAGTCTACATAAGTGAAGAAACTTAGATGGGGAGATCTGTAGCAGTGGAAGCCCATTCCTTTTCTACTGGGGCAGGTAAGAAATGTAAAAATTCTTAAAAGCCTTTATCATTCGTAGTAGATCAGGTGGTGTTAGCAAGAAACAGGAGTTCTGAGTGGCTGATTCACCTTTCACCTGAGCTCATTCACTTTTGCCTGAGCAGCTCCTGAGCAGTCAGGCCTCAGAGCTTCTGATGTTCATTTCCCAGACCAGTTTCTTTTTATTCCTCTTGTCAAAGTCTAAGTCTCAGCTCAAACTTTCTCTTTTGAGAAATTGTCCTCACCCTTTTACCATTCTTTATGTTACTCATCACTATATGAGTGTCTGTTTGGGAGAACACTTAACACAGCAGTGTTTTGCTTGTATGTTTCTAGTCTAAGTCATGAGCACTGTTATATGCACCTTTATATTTCTAGATAAGACACAGTATCTTGTATGTAGTAAAAATTCAGTTACATTAAACTAGTTTGAGTTAATCTGAGCACTAGTTTTATTGGGCTAAGTAAGGTAAAGGTGTAGAATAATGAGACTGAAGAATTCTTACATGACCATTTTTTTTACAACTTTATTTTAAAAAAAGAGAGATACATGTACAGATTTTTTAAGAGCATTTTGGAATAAAACTGTATGAATATATTTTTGTCAGTGCTTGATTTTTTTTAAAGGTTTGATAGTATGCAATGAAATCCTCCTAGTTACCATAAGCATAAAGTACATGTAAAACAAAATATAACATGGAAATAGTCAAAGTTTTCTTGGTGTGTATAGATTAAACATAAAACATACTGAAACTATTAGAAGAGGAAGTGGTGAAAACCTTGGAACACATAGGCTCGGGAAAATTTCCTGAATTTCCCCAGTGGCTTGTGCTCTAAGACCAAGGATCAATAAATGGGACTTCATGAGATTGCAAAGTTTCTGTAAGGCTAAGGACACTGTCAAGAAAACAAAAAGGCAGCCAACAGATTGGGAAATGATCCTTACCAATCCCACATCTGATAGAGGTCTAATATCCAATATATACAAAGAACTCAAGAAGTTAGGCCCCAGAGAATCAAACAATCCTATTTAAAAAGAGGGGTACAGAGCTAAACAAAGAATTCTCAACTGAGGAATATCGAATGGCTGAGAAGCACCTAAGGAAAGCTCAACATTCCTAATCATCAGGGAAATGCAAATCAAAATAACCCTGAGTTTCCACCTCACACCAGTCAGAATGGCTAAGATCAAAAACTCAGATGCCAGCAGATGCTGGCGAGGATGTGGGGAAAGAAGAACACTCCTCCACTGTTGGTGGGGTTGTAAACTGGCACAACCACTCTGGAAATCAGTCTGGTGGTTCCTTAGAAAATTGGACATAGTCCTACTGGAAGACCCAGTTATTCCACTTCTGGGCAAATACCCCAGAAACGCTCCAACATACAATAAGAGCACATGCACCATCATGTTTATAGCAGCCTTATTTACATGGCCATTATAATAGTAAAAGATGAGGAATTTCCTGTGCTGTCTAGATGAGAACACTAGTAAATTAACCTCTCGTTCGTACTTAAGGACCTCATGAGCCTTCTGCATCACTGGTGTTACTAATGCTCCATGGTTGTTATTGTTCTCCATGTAAATCCCTGTGTGTAGTGCCAGGGGACCTGTCTAATGCTCTGCTGTCCTCAAGGGGGTCCATCTTCACCAGGTATAGACTCATTAAGACCCTGCCTCTTTGCTGTCTTAATAGGAACATATCTATAACTGTATCTACAAATAATATGATTTTTTATGTGATTTTTAAAAAAGAGACAATTTGGTGATCAAGTAGCTGAATTAACTAGTAACTTTGTTATTTGTGAGGTGCCAACTAGGAAAGGCTCAAAAAATGTTGGGTTAGAAGAACATATTAGGGCTGGAGACTCAGTACTAAGAGTATGTGCTGCTCTTGCAGAGGATTCCAGGTTGGCTTGCAACTGTATGCTATTCCAGTTCCAAGCAATCCAATACTATCTTCTGGCCTCAGAGCACATGTACACATGTGACATGCACTTACACAGGCATACCTACATGCATATAAATAAAAATAATGAAATATATTTTAAGAAAAACTATAGTCTTTCTTAAAGACTGGGTGAGGTGGTATATTTTTAATCTAGCGCTCAAGATGCAGGGGGATCTCTGTATATAGCAGGTTCTAGACCAGCCATGGTTACATAGTGAACCTCTGTCTCAGTAAGTAAAAACCAGTGGAGGGATTAAAATAATAGTTTCCATGAAGTATGAGGAATAATGGATACCCAGTAGCACAGTATGATATTGGTATGAAACTTGTGAAGATGAAGCAGGAGTGCTTGCTTTAACTTAGATTTGCATGATGAGGACGAGTCACACCATCTCCTAAGTATAGTTTACTAGAAGAAAAGCTCTCCCACCTGCCTGCTGGCAACTACTCAGAGTCATTCCTACTCCTCTCTCGCTTAACGTTTACAAAGAATCCAGTCATGGTGACTGTGGAGAAGTCTCTTCTGTGGAAAGAGTAAGAACTAGGAATGGATCAGGTTGAGGAATGGAGTTTAATAGTAGCTGTCAAGGTAATGAACAGGTCCTTGCTATAGATTTTCTACCAATCACTGTTACATTTTCTAACCATCATGAAATTGGGAGATTGTTGGGTGTTTTTTTTTAAAAGATAGTATTTCTGTATTAGTACCTCAGTAGTAGCTTTACAAAGGGCCACTTTTTAGTAATCTTAAAACATGAATGTGGGTATCCTTGAATTGTGGCTATCATTTTCCTTCTAATAGGAGGATGATGGATGGATCTGTGTCAGTTGTCATTAAGAAATATCTGTTTTTCCTTGGGTATTCTTGTCTAAGGCTGATTTGAAGAGGATTAAAAACAAATGGGGGGGGGGGAGAGAGAGAGAGAGAGAGAGAGAGAGAGAGAATTTTCAGCTTATCAATAATACTGTGCTCATCTAAAATTTAGAAGGATATATCATAACTATAATTGTAAATCTTTATATCTTTTACTCAGGGCAAATGTAATAACAGACACTGTACTGTGATCAATCTAAACTTCAAAGGGACTGTTTACTGTGTATATACATTAACAATTTTTTGATTGAGTTGTGTTTTTTATTTTTATTTTTTTAATATTTCTTTATTATGTATATCTCATACAACTTTCTGCCTGCATGTATGCCTGTAGACCAGAAGAGGGTACCAGATATCATTATAGATGGTTGTGAGCCACCATGTAGTTGCTGGGAATTGAATTCGAACGTCTGGAAGAGCAGACAGTGCTCTTGATCTCTGAGCCATCTCTCCAGCTTGTGAGTTTTTTCTTTAGATCTAATCTTGAGCTTAATTACAATTTATATTTTATAGTAGGTAAGCTTAGAAAAAGATAGACTGTGAAAATAACTTAATTGAAATCTTTTCTCAAAGATCTTACAGTTTACAGTCACAGCACAGCTTCTGAGTAGAGGGCAGGACAACTTGTGGAAGTCAGTCAGCCCTCTACCATGTGGGTTAAACTGAGGTCATCAGGCTCAGTGGCAAGTACTTCACCCACTGAACCTCCTCACCAGCCACAACAGTATGTTCACGAAAACAGTGTAATATTTGGTAAGCATTTGATGCAGTGTAAAATAGTAACAGCAGTTATTGTTGCTACATCAACTAAGGTTTGCTAATTCATGTGAAACAGTGTATCAAGTGGTTTTGAATTATTGTGCTAAGGTGTGGGTAAAACTAAAAAGTTTATTAATGGAGTTTTCTGTGGGTGCTTGTTCACATGTGGCAGCTGTTTCCCAGTCATACCAGTGTTTGAGAAGACCACCCAGTAAGTACTGCATCTGGCACAGTGTACATATGTTTGGTAGAAATGGAAGCAGAAGGTGGAGCTCCTGCTTCTCTGTCTAGATTTAATGTCATGGTTAGATTAGGAAGTTAGTGTTGTCCTGCTAGAAACATCATAAATTGTTACAAAGGCAAGTGCTTCTTTATAGCTCTAACCACAGAAGAGAATTGATTTTGAGAATTCCTCCTTTGGGTTCATTTTGTAGTTGAGATTGGGGGTATGCTGCTTGCAGTATCATTCTCTTGTACAGTAAGTAGTTATGACTAAGCTTACCTCATCATTCACCATCTTCTCCTTAAACCTACACAGGAACACCTACTTTTATAGTCCTGCGCTCAGTAACAAATGTGCCCTTTTGTGTTTGTTTTCTTCTAGGTTGTACTCATCACCAAAGAAAAAAGTCACACCAATGCAGAAATCTGTTAGCCCATTAGCTTGGTGCAGGCAAGTTTTGGATTACCCAAGTCCTGATGTGGAGTGTGCTAAAAAGTCCCTTATCCACAAACTTGATCAAACTATGTCAGGTATGTCTATAACTTTAATTATGAATTCATTAATTTTCGTTGACCTGAAAGCATATACATTGAATGTGTATTTTAAGTAGGCAGTTCTTGCTTGATAGCCTTTCTGGATCTCACTGTATGTCATCATGAAGGCTACATTCATGTAATAAGTTTTAAAATCTTAGTCTCACTTTAGTGGATTTTATTTATGAGATTATGAATTTTAATTTTCTAATAATGACCTAAGACATTTTCTAAAATGAAAAAAATGTTTTGTTTCGTGTCATCAAAAACTTTCCCTCCATAGCACAGTTTGGTAAATGGGTATGCTGGCAAACATACGTGAGAAGCCAAGAGGCACCGTGGTCTCACTCAGGAACTTGCTTGTTCCCTGTCTTTGTGTTATTTGGCTCCATGAGCTGAGCTTGGATTCCTTTTCAGGATAAGGGAACGATGACAAATGTAAAGGACCGTAGCTTGGCTTCTGACTCACAGAAGGTGCCTCTTACCTTTCTTCCTCCTCAGAGTTTTCTTTCTTTTCTTTTTTGTACTTGACATCTTAATTTCTTTAATACTCTTTTGTTTAACAATATTCACAAAGCTTACAAAATGTGTTCATGGTTATTTGTGTCATTTAGTATAACATGTCAGTGTGGGAAAAAATATAGGAAAAGTATTGTCTTTTTTTTGTTTTTTTCTCTGTGTTTTAACACTCACTGTTTATGAAATATAAATTATGAAGTACGATGAGTAATTCTGAATAGGCTTCTTTATGTACGTGTATTTATGTAGTAGTGCTCATGAGGGTGTATGCACATACCTGTAAGGTACATGTATATATGTTATGTGTGTATATGCATGTAGAAGCCAAAGTTGATGTTGGGTGTTTGCTTAGTGAGCATTTCTATTGCTGTGGTAAAACACCATGAGCAAAAGCAACTTGGGGAGGAGAGTATTTATTTCAGTTTATAGTTCCCCATCACTGAGGGAAGACAGGGCAGAAACCTGGAGGCAGGAGTTGATACAAAGGCCACGAAGAAATACTGGTTGCCGGCTTGCTCGGCCTTCTTTCTTACAGTACCTAGGAGAATTGGCCTGGGGGTAGCATCCTCCACAGTGAGCCAGTGCTGCCTTCTGTATCAATTATCAGTCAAGAAAATCTGATTTTTCTGGTGTGGCAATTACTCAATGGAGATTTCCTAATTCCAAATGAGGAATTAGCCTGTGTCAAGTTGACTAACAAGTGCATGTAACTTTCTCAATTGCTTCCTACCTTATATTTTTGAGATGATGTTTTCACTGAAACTTGGAATTCACTGGTACAGTTAGATTGGCTGGCAATGGAACTCTGTGTGGTTTGAATATGATTGGCCCTGAGAGTGGCCTTGTTAGGGAAGTGTGTCACTGGGCGTGGCTTTGAGGGCTCCTAGTTAGTGCTCAAGCTCTGACCAGTGTGGAAGAGAGCCTCTTCCTGGCTATCTTTGGATCAAGATGTAGAACTCTCAGTTCCTTCACCAGGACCGTGTCTGCCTGCATGCTGCCATGCTTCCTGCCATGATAATAATGGACTGAACCTCTGAAACTAAGCTAGCCCCAATTAAATGTTGTTCTTTAAAAAAGTTGCCTTAGTCATGGTGTCTCATCACACCAATAAAACCCAGACTAAGACAGATGTTCTTACCAGAAGTGGGGTATTACTGTGATAGGCCTGACCATACTTTAGTTGAATGTGGATTTTGGGAGTTTGAAAGCAATGGAGGCAGTTTGAATCTCAGTACAACAGAGGAGTAAGTGCTGGGATCTCACTGAGCATCCCCCTGGCCTTGTCTCTTTCTGGAAAGGACTCCGGAAAGGTCAGGACAAGGCGGTTCCCAGCTCGTTCGTAGAGAGCTGGCTTGCAGTTTCCTGTGGGTGATATTCATCAACACCTGAAATCTGTGATAACCAGCGATGGACGTGTGGGTGTGACTGATGCTGTGTATAATGAAGTCATCCTGGAGTACCTCACCGCAGAGGTACTTGAGTTGGCAGGAAATACATCAAAAAACTTGAAGAAAAGCATATTACCCCTTGTCACTTGCAATTTGCTATATGCAGAAATGAAGAATTGGATTCTCTGATCAAGGCTATGATTGCTGGTGGTGGCATCATCTCACACATCCACAAATCGCTGATCGGGAAGAAAAGACAACAGAAGACTGTCTAAGGATGCCTGGAGTCCTTATTATCTCAGGACTCTAAATATTCTTATCAGCTGTCCAGTGCTGGTGATTCCAGTGACTCTATCTCTGTGAAAAACACAGTTTTGTCTTTTTGTAATTCTATTTAAGCAAGTTGGAGGCTTAATTAGCCTTCCAACCAACCAAATTTCTGCATTCGAGTCTTAACCATGTGTGTTACTGTGGCTTCAGAGAAGCTATTGATTCTGAAGTAGAGGGCTTTGATTGAGTTGACTGTTTTTTTTTTGTTTTTTTTTTTTTTTTTTTTTTTTTTTTTTTTTTTAACTGTTTGGATTTTAATTGTGATGCAGAAGTTATAGTAACAAACATTTGCTTTGTACAGGCATTATTTTCACTCTGGTGGGTAAGCTCAATAAAGGTCAGATCTCAAACTCATTTTAAACTTAATAATTGGGATTTATCTCTTAGATCTCATTCAGCAACAAGTACATTCTTTGCTTACTAAGTAAACAGTACATCTGTAAATGGAAGGAAGGAAGGAAGGAAGGAAGGAAGGAAGGAAGAAATGGAATGATGGAATGCTTTAAGTAGGGCCTAATGGGCCATATTAGCAGAAGTGTAACTGAGGAAGTTTTGAAGACAGTGTGCCTGAGGGTCTGTTGAACTATGGGGTACTAACTCAAGAAGTTTCAGTAGAAAAGAATTTTAGTATGTGGCCTACAGACTGTTGTTGTGGTATTCTGGTGAAGAATGTAGGTAGCTGCTGTTTGCTCCTGTCTGAAGAGTCTGCCTGCCGCTCAAGTGAAGAGATTTAGATTAATTGCATTGACAAAGGAGTCTCCAAAAAGCCCAGTTTAGACTTTGACCTGTGGTTCACTCTTATGAAGAATATTTCTTCTCAAGAGTAGCAACCTGAGAGAGAAAAAATACAAAATGTATCGTTAAAAGAGTGAAAGGGGCACCAGGAAGTGAACTGGAGCTAAATTCTGTATTCAGTGATATTAAATGGAGTTAAAGAAATGATGACCTTGGGGCAAGATCTCACCCAGTTAAGCTTATTGCTTATTTATTTGCAGTTGAATAGTTATTTCATGTTATTATGACCTGGTTAAAGTTTTTATTTGAACATAAGGAGATATGATTGTGTGTCAGAGTGACAAGGGATGGATTGTGATGACTCTCCTTGGTTGTCAACTTGGTTATATTTGGAATGAACTACAACCCAGAAGCACACCTGTGATCCATATCTTGAGGCTGGAAGCCATAGGCTTTTGATCCCAGAACTCAGGAGAGAGGCATTCAGATCTCTGAGTTCAGTTCCCAAATTGCCAAGCTTAGGCAGTGAAGGAAACCACTGGAAAACAGAAAGCTGATGATAATGTTTTTGAACAAGGGGGCCATGTTCCATCCCCAGCAAGTAGCAGAACTTGGCAGCTTTTTGGCCATATGGCTCTGACTTTCGGTTCAAGAGTAGCAGTGGATATTGGGACTACTGATGGTGGTTAGCTGGAGCTAAGAAATTAATGGTGTTAAGAAGAGACCAGCATCACTGAGGTGAAATCTGGGAAGTGTGTTCTGAGAGCATAAAGAGATAACCAATCTTGTACCTCAGGTTGTATCTGGGCGTGGTGATGTGTAAGAGTCACCCAGATGGTACTGGTTTTAAAGGCATGAAGGCATCAGGTGGGGCTTGGCACTGTGAGAAGTCAGGGAAAACTATTGGTGAAGGTGCAGCCTCAGTTGCAGTTGACAGCCCAGTACAGAAGGGGTCATGAAAAGAAGTTGAGGTTTAGCACCATGAAGAAACCCTATGAGGGGCTATTGGTGAAGCCTTGTTGCAGTGGAAGACCCCAGTATATTGGAGATGCCAGTACAATAGGATGGACAGCAAGAGCAGGAGCAGCAGTGGAGTGGAGTCAACTAGAGCCTAGAGTTCTACAGAGGGCAGAGCTGGAGAAGTGCCCTGAGCCCTTTGGAGGAACCCAGAAGATCATGTGGATCCCAGACATTGGAACATTGACATTGTCTTGGATACCCAAAGATGTTAGAGATGCCAGAGTTGTAGGATACCTGCCAAGAAAAGTTGCTAACAAGGAGCGGAGCCAGCCCAAGAGAAAGAAGTATATTGTGGTCATCAATACTGAAAGGAGTTGGACATCAGACATGGAAATGCAGAGTTTGCCCAGCTGATTTTTGGTCTTGCTTTGGCCCAGTATTTCTTCACTATACATTTTGAAATGGTAATGTATATCCTGTTCCATGATATATTGGTAGTATATGATCTGATTTTTAATTTTATAGAGGATTACAGTTAAGAGACTGTAAAACTCAGAAGGGACTTTGAATTTTAAGGTTGTTGATACTGTGATAGACTCTGGGACTTTTGAAGTTGGAATAAATGTATTTTGCATTATGCTATGACCTCTATAGATTCATGTGTTTGAAAAAGCCTTTTTCCCCTGCTCCAGCATTGCATTTGCAAGTGTGTGCTGCTGTGCTTAGGCTTTTATGTGAGTGCTGGGGATCTGAACTCCGTCCTCATGCCTCAAACACTTAAAAATTAAAGAGATAATTTATGTGTATGAGTATTTTTATGTAAATATGTTTGTGCATGTGTAGGGCCCACAGAAGTCAGAAAACAGTGTCAGAACCTCTGACTTAAGTTACAGATGGTTATGTGGATACTGGGAACTGAACCTGGGTTCTCTGCAAGAGCAGCAAGTGCTTTTTGCCACTGAGCCAGCCCTGCAGCATGTAACTCACTTGTTTTTAGACTGTGTTTGCTTTACAGCTGTGTGGTTAAATGTTTCTGCTTTGGATTTATTATAAACATGTGGGTTCTTTGGTTAGAGTTTAAGCTGCAAGTGGATGGGAAAGCAGAGGGAAGACCAAGTAAACAGTTAAGCTGGCTCACACTATAGAAAATGGTTATCATGTGCATATAAGTTACTGGCAGTAATCACAGAGCTGCTGAATCTGAGTCTTTTCATCTCTGTAAAACGCCCCTTTGGAAAAACAAAGCCTTTTATGAGTTTCAAAAAGATTTTGTCTCAATATGAATTCTCTTTTAGAATGATACTCTGGACCTTGATTTCTATTACATTCAGTCTGTGATTGAGTGAAATAGACTGTTATAAATCATTAGACAATGTGAAATAACTAAATGTTAGTCAGATGGTATTATTAGACATTCAGAGTATTTCTAGAAGGCTGGGGAGATGATTCAGTGTGTGAGAACATGTTTTGCATGTAGATTTGAATTAAAATTCCCATTACCCCTGTAAAAAGGCAAGCAAACCAAGGATGTGCCTGAGTCAGCACTGTGAGATGGAGGCAGGAGGATTTCTAGGGTTTGGTGTCTGCCAACATAGCTTCAGGTTCAGTGAGAGGCTCCATCTCAAGGGAGTCAGGCAGAAACTGATTGAACACCCCTTGTCCTTGTTAACCCTCTGCACAGGTACTGGCACATGTATCTGCATAGAACACATACATGCACACAACATCTAGGCAGATATAGACAGTATATGAATAAGTGGGTGTACTGGTTGGTTTTGTGTCAACTTGACACAAGCTGGAGTTATCACAGAAAAAGGGGCTTCCTTTGAGGAAATGCCTCCATGAGATCCAGCTGTAAGGCATTTTCTCAACTAGTGATCATGGGGGGGGGGGTGGAAGGGTGGGGGGGAGGGCCCAGCCCATTGTGGGTGGTGCCATCCCTGGGCTGGTAGACCTGGGTTCTATAAGAAAGCAGGCTGAGTA
Organism: Micromys minutus; assembly: GCF_963924665.1. NCBI lineage: Eukaryota > Metazoa > Chordata > Mammalia > Rodentia > Muridae > Micromys > Micromys minutus. The sequence continues at coordinate 128,893,942 of NC_137969.1, forward strand.
AACCAGGGGAAGCAAGCCAGTAAGTAACATCCCTCCATGGCCTCTACATCAGCTCATGCTTCCTGACCTGCTTGAGTTCCAGTCCTGACTTCCTTTGGTGAAGAACAGCATGTGGAAATGTAACCTGAATAAACCCTTTCCTCCCCAACTTGATTCTTGGTCATGATGTTTTGTGCAGGAATACAAACCCTGACTAAGATAGTGGGCAAGACTAATTGATCACAACTTGATTTTAAAACAGGAGTGACCTGGATTTGGCTTACAAGTTATGGTTCTCCAGTTCTTGGTTTAAAACAGAATTGGGACATTGGCCAGTTACTAACTACCAACCTAGATTTGTAGAATGAAAGCAAGGCTGCTGTATCTCAAAAATAGCAATGTTGAATGAAGAATTCTTTGTTTTATTATAACAGGGTATTTAAGACTAAGAATTGGAAGGTGGGTGATATGGGTCTGCAATTCTAGTATAGGTGAAGTAGAAAGATTAAGTGTAAAGCCATAGTGTATTATTGTATATCAACTTCTAAACAAGCCCAGAAACATGACTGGGGCAGTGAGGGGATGAAGAAAGGACAGACGTACAGACACATGTATAGAAAAGCTAGGTCAGGTGGACCTATAGAGCCATACCTACTGTGTAAATACCTGGAACCTCAGCTTTTATCATACACAGCGGGGCGGAGGGGTAACTAGTTTTGGTAGGTCTTTGCAGGTGAGCAGTCTTGGGCTGTAAACATCAGGGGGAAGGTAGTAGTAGTACTAATTTTTGTACTGGTCAGTCATTTGTAGAGTCACACTTACATACAGTGTCAACATTCTCACTCAGCCATCCCCATGGGTCTGAGGCAGTGCTCATGTCAAACAGTACACGTTCATTCATGTCTTCATTCACTCTTTACAAGTTCACTAAGGACCTCCTCAGCTCCCACAAGGAAGGAAACAAACAAACTGGGGGTGGGAATTAGGGCCTGGAGATGGATGATGATTAAGAACTCTGACTGCTTTTCCAGAAGACCCGGGCTCAATTTCCATCACCCACATGGCAACTCACAACTGACTGTAACTCGGGGGATCTGAATTCCTCTTCTGACCTCCAAGGGTACCAGGCATGCACATGGTACACTAACATACATGCAGATAAAATACCCATACATATTAATAATGTTTTTAATTGTATAGGTATGTAAGACAGTTAATTTTAACTGGAACTGCATGCTAAGATAGCATAGTACTATATTTGCTTAACAGTGTTTAATCATAGCTACATGCACAGAACAAATTACATCGGTATAATGTATTATTTAAAATATGTATGTGATGTATATATTTAAAATATATATGTAAACCTTTTTGAGGTGACATCTCACTGTGTAGCTTTTGCTGCTTAAAACTCACTTTGTAGACCAGGTTGGCCTTGAACTCAGAGTGTAGCATTGAACTATTTATAAAGTCAGAATATATTTAACATTGGGGGCAGGATTATAAGTAATAAAAGGGATAAATGAGATACAAAGAAATAGAAGAAAGCACCAGGAGTAGGTTTTCATTTGTGTGGCAGGACATGTCATCAGTTGTCTCAGTTACTCTATTGCTGTGAAGAGGCACTGTGACTAAGGCAACTTATAAAAGCCTTTCACTGGGGGCTTGCTTACAGTTTCGGAGGGTTAGTTCATGGCCATCATGGTTGGGAGTAATGGAGGCAGGCATGGTAGCTGAGACCTTACAAATATTTCCTGAAAGTTCAAGACAGAGAGAGAGAAGCAACTGGAATGGCATGGACTTTTGAAACTCAAAGCCCACACACCTTTCCACCAAGGCTATGCCTCCTCCAATGAGGCCATGCTAATTCTTCCCAAACAGTTCCACTAACTAGGGTGAAGAATTCAAGCATAGGAATATATGGAGGCTATTATTACTCAAGCCACACATCAGTCTAAATAGATCTCCCCTAGGTCCCATAGGAGAAAGTGATTTTAGCAGAAAGATGTTAAGTTGGATTTAGTTTGCTGACTCTAGGACACATTGGCCATATCAGGACTTCTATTGTGTCTGCTACTTTTTTGGGTGAGAGAAGGTGAGAAACAGGGTCTCTCACTAGGTAGTCCTGACTGACCTAGAACTCACAATATAGACTAGACTGCCCTCAAAATCAAGAGATCCACCTGCCTCTGTTTCCCAAATGCTGGGACCCCATCTGACTCCAGCTACTTTCCCCTAAGTTGCTCCTTCCTATTCTTTACCATCACAGGCCACTCTTCCCTGATTCTTTCTGTTTTTAAGATGTCTCTCTGCAGCCCATGTCTATGTTCTCTAGGATTTAGCTTGTTTGTAAATATTGAAAATGTTTTGTAATGGAAGGAAGAAGTATTTATTCAAGGATTGGTGTGTGTGTGTGTGTGTGTGTGTGTGTGTGTGTGTGTGTGTGTGTGTGTGTGTGTGTGTGTGGTTTCACTTGCTGTTTTAGACCCAACAGTGAAAGACCAGCTACCATGATCCTTAAGCTCTGGTGGGGTGATAGAGGTATCACATCTGTGACTTACCACTCAACAGTCACTTATTTTCAGCATTTGGGCCAGTTACAACAAGTCTAGTTATTGCTGACTCCTGTGAAATTCCCTACCTACGCTGACAGCAGCACTAATCTGTGGACACAAACCCAGTTATATAAAAGGATATTTAATGGGATATCATGTCCTGACCTCATGAATCTTAAATAAGAAAACTTTTTGAAATGTTAACCTTTTATCAGTTACTGAATTTGATTTTCTCCCTTTTTGTTAATACAGCTCTCAAGAGGCAAAATTTATACAATAATCCTTTCAACTCTATGAGTTATTCAAGTCCTTACAGTCCAAATGCCAGTAGCCCTTACAGCAGTGGCTTCAACTCTCCATCCTCAACACCAGTGCGACCTCCCATAGTCAAGCAGCTTATACTTCCTGGGAATTCAGGTAAGGAGTGGCTTTACCTGGTGGCCCTGCCTCCAGAAGAAACAACTCATCAGAAGGTTAGGTTCAGTTTATGAAACAGAAGCAATAAGGGGAAATCTCTTTGATTTGCTGTTTTATACTAGTGCTGAGCACCAAGCATACAAAGGTAAGTTAGTGGCAGCCTGTTTTCTGCATGTACTTTTCTTTGATGTGTACCTAAATCTTGTTAAATTAAACAGGACTGCAAATTTGATTCCTTTAACCAATAAAAATCTACTTACAGCCTGTTGGGGTGACAAAGTCTACAGACCTGTTTTTAAAAGAGGTTTAGTAAGTGTTGGTACTGCAGTTAAATCACAGCATAGGTTATTTCTGTGTGAATGTCTGCTACTGGCACTTTGTGTGAAGCTCACTCTTCTCTTCCCTCACCCCACCGCTCTGCTGCGGTCTTCTTTCTCTTCAGTGCAGCTTCCCTCACTTGTGTGTGCTTTCTTTAGTGAGTCCATGCTTTTGAACTCATGCCTGAAGATTTGGAGCTAGGAATGGCAGATGAGAGAACCTGGCATTTGTCTTTCAGTCTTGAGTTAGAGTCTTTTCTACATTTACCTGCAAATATCATGATTTGATTCTCTGTCTATATGTGTCACATTTTCATTATTCACCCATTGAAGGACATTTGGGTTTCATTTCCTGACTCTCGTGAATAAGGGCAGCAGTGAGCACGGCTCAGCGAGTATCTGCAGAGGACGAGGTCAGCTCTTGTGGGCATAGGCCAAGGAACGATGGTTGGGTCATATGATAGATTTGTTTCTATCTTTTTGAGGATTCTCCATACTGATTTCCAAAGTGGCTGCATCCACAAATTCACATTTCTACCAACAGTGAATGAGGGTTCCTCTTTCTCCACAATCTTGGCAGGCATTTGTCAATTTTGTTGGTCTTAGTCATTTTGAATGGGGCAAGATAAAATCTCAAACTTATTTTAAATTTATCTTTCTATAATTGCTAAGAACAAGGAACGCTTTGGACATATTTCTTAACCATTTTGGTTTTGTGTTCTCTGTTCAGATGCTTAGTCCATGTTTTAATTGGGTCATTTGTTTCCTTTATTCTGAATTTCAAATTCTTTGTCCTGAATATTTAATCTTCTATCAGGTGTAGTTGGCAAAGATTATCTCTCCTTCTGTGGGTTTCTTTGTGACTTGTTTTTCTTAGCTGTACAGAGCTTTTTAGTTTTTCACTGGTTTTGTTTTTGAAACAGGCTCTCTATGTAGCCCTGGATGTCCTGGACCTTACTCTGTAGACCAGGATGACCTTAAACTATCATAGGTCCGCTTGCTTCTGTCTCTTGAGTGCTGCAATTAAAGGTGTGTGTCAGAATGCCCAGCCTGCTTTTTAGTTTTATAAGGTCCCACTTTTCAATTATTGGTATTAGTTTGCTAGGCAGGTAGGTCCTTGTCTTAGTCAGGGTTTTGTTGCTGCAACAAAAAAAAAACATGGCCAGAACCAAGTTGGGGAGGAAAAGATTTATTTGGCTTACATTTTCAGATTACAATCCGTCATTGGAGGACGTCAGGACAGGAACTCAAGCAGGGCTGGAACCTGGATGCAGGAGTTATACACAAGGTGCTGCTTACGGGCTTGCTTTCCCTGACTTGTTTATCCTTCTTTCTTATAGAACAGAGGACCACTAGCCCAGAGATGGCACCACTGACCTTGAGCCGGGCCCTCCTCCATTGATCACTAACTGAGAAAATGCCTTACAGCTGGATCTCATGGAGGCATTTTCTCGCCTAAAGCTCCTTCTCTGATGACTCTGGTGTGTGTCAAGTTGACACACAAACCAGCCAGTACAGTCCTATACAGAAAGTTCTTTCTAACATCTTGTAAGATGCTGCCTATGTTTTCTTCTAGCAGTGTTGGTATTTCAGGTTTTAAGTTGAGGTCTTTGATATACTTCAAGCTATTTTTTTGTGTAAGATGATAGCAGGTTCAATTTCATTCATCTGAGTATGAGCACACACGTGCCCTCGCACACACACACATTTTATTTTCAAGCACCAGTTGTTAAAAATGCTGTCTTTTCTCCAGTGTGTGTGTTTGGTCTCTTTGTCAACTGTCAGATGGCTGTAATTACGAGGCCTCTATTTTATTCTGTTGGTCTGCATATCTGTTTTGTGCTATTACCATATTGTTCTTTATTTTAAATTAAACAACTTTATTTTTAAAAAAAACAGAGATAAATGTACAGATTTTAAAAGCATTTTTGCATAAAACTATATGAATATATTTTTTGTCAGTACTTGATTGTTTTAAAGGTTTGATAGTGTGCATTGAAAACTTACTAGTTACAATGAGCATAAAGTACATGTAGAACAAAACATAACATGGAAATAGTCAAAGTTCTCTTGGTGTGTAAAAATTAAACATAATGATTTTTAAATGCCAAGGATTGCCACAAGGCTGCATTCTTAGCTCTTGAATTATTAATGATTTAAGTCTAGGTGTACCACACTCTGAGAGGGTGCTATACACTTTTTTTTCCCCTAAGAAGGACCGAGGCTTCGACATTTTGGCCTTCCTTCTTTTTGAGCTTCGTATGGTATGAGAGTTGTTTCTTGGGTATTCAGAACTCTCTGGGGCTAGTATCCAATTATCAGTGACTGCATATCATGTTTGTTCTTTTGTGATTGGGTTACCTCAGGGTGGTATTCTCTAGTTCCATCCATTTGCCTAGGAATTTCGGAAAGTCATTCTTTCTAATAGCTGAGCAGTACTCCATTGTGTAAATGTACCACAATTTCTGTATCCATTCCTCTACTTAAGGACATCTGGGTTCTTTCCGGCTTCTGGCTATTATAAATAGAGCTGCTATGAACATGGGGAGCATGTGTCCTTATTGTGTTGGAGCATCTTTGGGGGTATATGCCCAGAAGTGGAATAACTGGGTCTTTAAGTAGTACTATGTCCAATTTTCTGAAGAACTGCCAAACTGATTTTCAGAGTGGTTGTACCAGCTTACAATCCCACCAACAGTGGAGGAGTGTTCCTCTTTCTCCACATCCTCGCCAGCATCTGATGTCATCTGAGTTTTTGATCTTAGCCATTCTGACTGGTGTGAGGTGGAATCTCAGGGTTGTTTTGATTTGCATTTCCCTGATGACTAGGGAGATTGTACTGGCTGGTTTTGTGTCAACTTGACACAAGCTGGAGTTATCACAGAAAAAGGAGCCTCCCTTGAGGAAATGTCTCCTTGAGATCCAGCTGTAAGGCATTTTCTCAACTAGTGATCAAGGGTGGCCCAGCCCATTGTGGGTGGTGCCATTCCTGGGCTGGTAGACCTGGGTTCTATAAGAAAGCAGGCTGAGCAAGCCAGTAAGTGACATCCCTCCATGGCCTCTGCATCAGCTTGTGCTTCCTGACCTGCTTAGGTTCCAGTCCTGACTTCCTCTGGTGATGAACAGCGATATGGAAGTGTAATCTGAATAAACCCTTTCCTCCCCAACTTGCTTCTTGGTCATGATATTTTGTGCAGGAATAGAAACCCTGACTAAGACAGAGGTTGAGCATTTCCTTAGGTGTTTCTCAGCCATTCGATATTCCTCCGTTGAGAATTCTTTGTTTAGCTCTGTACCCCATTTTTTAAATAAGATTGATTGATTCTCTGAGGTCTAACTTCTTGAGTTCCTTGTATATATTGGATATTAGCCCTCTGTCAGATGTGGGGTTGGTAAAGATCCTTTCCCAGTTTGTTTGCTGCCGTTTTGTTTTCTTGACAGTGTCCTTAGCCTTACAGAAATGTTGCAATCTCATGAAGTTCCATTTATCGATTCTTGATCTTAGAGCATAAGCCATTGGTGTTCTGTTCAGGAAATTTTCCCCTGAGCCTATGTGTTCTAAGTTTTTCCCCACTTTCTTTTCTAATAGTTTCAGTGTGTTTTATGTGGAGATCTTTGATCCACTTGCACTTGAGCTTTGATCTCTTCTTGGTGTAATTGCAGTAGTTTGAATGAATCAAGAAATTCATCTTTTTCTGATTTTCAACTCATTGGAGTACAAGTATTTAAATTCCCTTATAATAATCTGTGTTTTATTTTTGTGTCATGATGATTCCCTGTTTATTTTTTTATTGTTAATTTAACCCCCACTTTATTTGTGTGTGTGTGGTTAGACCAAGGAGGCCTTGATGTGTCTCCTCAGAAAACTAGCTCTTAGATTCATTGAGCCTATGTATTGCTCCCCCCACCCCCAGTTTGAGTTTTATTATTTCTTGCCATCTTGTTTTGAGTTGGTGTTGGCTTTTCCAATTTTTTTGAGTTGTGTCATGAAGACATTTATTTATTCTCTTTAATGCAGACACTTAGGGCTATAAACTTCCTTCTTAGCACTGCTTTTAATGTGTTACAGCTTCTGTGTGCTCTGTTTTATTTTTCTTTAGTTTCAGGGATATTTGATTTCATCTTTGACCCATTCATCATTCAGTCAGGGGTTATTTATGCTGTGGAAATTTTCTTTTTGGTCTTGTCTGGTTGGGACTCTGTGTGTTTCCTGTAGCTGTATGGATAGTTGTGTGCTTCGTTTTGGAATGTTCTATGATCTCATTAACTCTGCCTTATATCACTGACTAGTATTACCTCATGTACACCCACAGTTCAAAGGCTCAGTATTCTGATGGTGTAGAACATTTCCTGTGTGTTCTTTTTTTATGCTTGTCTTTTTTTTATTATTATTCTTATTTCATCCAAATCCTCTAATTTAGTCCTGATATCCTTTCTTCTGTTTGATTTATTTCTTCTAATAAGGCTTTCCCCAGAGTTTTCTAATTGCCATACTGAATTTTCAGTTCCATCTTCATTTTAGCTTGTGTTCTATTTTGTTTAATTCTACCTCTTTGTTGCATTCAGTTTTCAAATCTTAAATTGTCTTTGTCATTTCGTCCAGTGATGTATTTGTATTTTCTTAGACATCACTCAGGCATTGTTGTTAACCTTTTAAAGGTCAAAGAAGTGTGTGTTCATGTTTTTAATTTTTTTTTCAAATTCTTTGTTAAAGTTTATGATTATCCTTTTAAATTCTGTGATTTGGAGTTCACCTAGGGAACACTTACATAGTTCTAGTGGGTTTGAAGGAAGATGTGTTGTGTTGGCCATTCTTGTTGTTTTTATATTTGTGATTTGAGTTGCACATGTAGACTTCTTTCTTTAGTTTTGCATCTTAGGTGATAATCTGGCTGATTCTGAGCTAGGCCAGGTGAAGGTAGTAGATAACCTATTTAATTGACCTTGCAAAGATGGTCTCCAAATCATTGGTCTGGACCTAGGGATTTGGGTTTGGAGATGGCACTGGGCAGAGAGGGAAGGATGGTAGAGGAAAGGACTGTATCACAGTCAAAGATGGCTGTCCACAAAGCAGGTCACCGATCAGCCCATGGGCATGATGTTAGCTACAGAAAGAGGAGTAAAAATGGGGGATGGGAAAGGGAAGAGGCTACTTCCTTATAAACATGTTTCCTGGACAAAGAGGGATCTTCAGTGGGTCTGAAACTAGGCTTGTGGCTACTTAACTGTAATCATGAATTTTATTTTATTTTTTTGAAAACTAGATATATTAACATGCCTTGCCTGTAGTCCTACCTAGCACTTGAGAGACTGAGGCAGGAAGATTGGAAGTTGGAGGCTAGTCGAGGCTACATAGTGAGCTCAAGGAAAGTTTATATTACAAAGTAGAACTCTGTCTCAAAAAACAAACAAACAAAGAGCCTTTTATCATTTCTTCTATGAAATAGGTGCCTATGAATGTATTGCCTAAGAAACACTAATTTTTCATATGTATTTCTTGTTTCTATAGTTTTCTCCTTTTGGTTTGGTGTAATATAATACTTTGAAAAACATAACTAATTTCCTTGCTATCATCTATTTACTTCACTAGTTTGTCAAGCGTGGCATCATGTAGGATAAATTAATTTAGTATTCTTTTGGGAGCTGGTTCTTAAATGTTTAAAAAAATACTTTTTTTTAAAAAAATTAGTTGTACTTAGGAAAAGTAGTACATTTTTTTCTTCAAGGAAAATATGATGTTGCTAATGACAAAATTTAAGAGAAGAAAACACTGTATCATACACTCATCTACTTACAGAATGGCTTCCCTGACAGTCTTATAAAAGTTGAAATTCTCTGGCTCAATGGTATTTGATCTGTGGATAACAAGGGGTCACCTCAAACCATTAGAAAACATAGATATTTACATTATAATTCATAACGGCACAAAATTACAGTTAATGAAATAGCAAGAAAAGAACTTTATGGTCACAACATGTGGGGTCACCACAGCATGAGGAACTATGTTAAAGGGCCACAGCATTAAGAGGGCTGAGAACCACTGGTCTAACCTGTGTATTGGGCAGTTGCTGAAAGCTTAATTATTTTGTGGAGCTTAAGTTAGACTTTTTTTCTCCTTAATGAGGTCAGTATCTAATTTTAGTTTTGGGGAGTCTTGTAAATGGCAGAATAAAACCAAATCAAAGAATGAAATTATTTGGCTAATTGTACCAAATGCTTAGCTTATTTTTTTTTTTTTTTCTTCCAAGATTTGATGTGTTTTTTTCCTTTTCCTAAAGGTAACTTCAGAAGTTCATCAGATAGAAACCCTCCACTGAGCCCTCAGTCCTCTGTAGATAGTGAGTTAAGTGCTTCAGAATTAGATGAAGACTCCATTGGATCCAACTATAAGCTAAACGATGTAACTGATGTGCAGATTCTGGCCCGGATGCAGGAAGAAAGTAAGTTTTCATTCTTAAAGTTGAGGTTTTTGTTACTACACAGCTTTAAAGTGTCATGAAACACAGTAAGATGACAAAAGTATAGATGCTGAAGTAAACATTTCAGAGACATGCCACATATGTACTTTACGTAAAGACAGCTTTGCTGTGGGAAGGACAAGAAAGGCATATTAGGTCTGAGAGTGGGATCTGTCTTCGTACAGTTTGTATTGGCTTTGTTACTGTAATTCTGTAACTCTGTATATTACTGTGTTTTTAATACCCTAGGAAGCCTTTTTACCTTTTCAATTATGATTCTTCCATGAAATTGTGGTATCACAGTTGCACTCTGTATCTTCATAAGAACAATAAGCCCCAGTATCTATTGTTGCCCTTGGCACCCCCAAAGTACACAGTGGCAAAACTTTTTTATACTTTCTGAGGATGGATGCCCTGGCTCTCTTTGAATAAAGAAGGTGGTGGTGCTGTTCTTGAGTCTGTGTATATTGTAGGATGCAACACAATAAACTATAACATGATCCTGTAACCTTTCAGTGAGATACATGTCAGAGTCTTAACAGTGCCTAAGCATATGGAATATTGCTAAGAAATGCAAGGGCTTTGGTTATACCTATATGCATGATATGTCTTGTAAGATATGTGCACTTTACCAAGCTGTATGTTTTAAGAAACTGCAGACTGTTTGCTGCTCCACTGGGTCATTTCCACTTTGGTATGACTTCCTCTAGAAAGTTGCAGAGCTTCCTGCTGCCTTGACTCCTTAGCTCAGAACAGCTTTCTTCTGAGTCAGTGTAGGGTCATGCAGGAAAGAGAATGCTGCCTAATTCTGTACCTTAGGACAGACTCGGGTTTTACTTTGAACACTGACTTCTGTGGACAGGTCTGTAGCTTTGCTACGTGTTTGGGTAGCAAATAGTAGAAATAATAATGTTTTATACTTAGTTCTTTCTAAACCATTACCCTAGAAGATTGCAAACATCTTCCTGCCCTCCTTTTTTAAAGCTGTGGTTTTATTCTTACAGCATGGCTCTTCTAAGGTTTGTGTACAGTAGTTAAAAATTAGAATTACATTATTTGAGCTGTTGCTTGGTTAAGTGCCTTTGTTTTTACAGTGAGAAATGCAAAATTCTATGGTGATTGTGACTTGCTCCAAGTTCTCCTTTGTTACTGAAGAGGCTGCATTGGGTTCTGACTTCCTTCTAAAACAGTGTTGCCTATTGCATTGCTGTCTTCTGCTACTGCTCTTTGCTGCAGTATGTAACTCAGTTCTGCACATCCCAGACCTACAGGACTACATGAGCCTAGAGTTCTAAGGATTTGGAGGGGTTCCCTGCCCTTTATTCTATAGTTCGTGGGGATCCACCTCATGTTTGCTCTGCCACTTATCTCCTTTTCCAGGGATTTGTGGTTTTAAAAGGTACACTGGAATGCCCTCCAGTTTCTGTGCATAAAGATTTGAATCTGCCTGCACCATCCCTTTTAGTGGATGCCAGTAGCAAGCAGGACTTGCTGACGACACACCTAGATTCTTTCCCCTCCTTATAGCAGTAAAGGGTTTATGCTAAGTACTGCATCCTCTCCCTCAGTGCTCCTTCAGTCCAGGTTTGAGGCTCTGTGTTTATGTAGAGCTGCTTTTTGCTTTGTTTTGTTTTTAATTTATGGCTTTACCTTATTACTTAGACTCCAGAGGAAGAAGTCTTACAGTAAAGCAAACAATACATTTTCATTCAATTTAAAAATAACTTTGGGGTATAATTTATGCAACTTTATATAGAAAAATTCTAGAAGTAGAAAAGGAATTTTTCTGTATACTTTAATACCCTAAATTGAATTTCTCAATAATAATCATTTACTTCATATTTTTAATATTTAAATGTTTGAAAATATAGTCAAAGAATTAAATGATGTATTTGTTGTTGCTAGGTCTCCGGCAAGAATATGCAGCCACCACCTCTCGACGCAGTTCTGGTTCATCTTGCAATTCTACGAGGCGGGGCACTTTTAGTGATCAGGAACTGGATGCGCAGAGCTTGGATGATGAAGATGATAGTATGCATCATGCAGTATACCCTGCCGTTAATAGGTTCTCTCCATCACCACGAAATTCACCCCGACCATCTCCTAAGCAGTCGCCTCGAAATTCACCTCGTTCACGGTCTCCTGCCCGGGGAATAGAATACAGTAGAGCTTCCCCACAGCCTATGATCAGCCGCCTGCAGCAGCCTCGCCTTTCCCTCCAAGGCCATCCCACAGATTTACAGACAAGCAATGTTAAAAATGAAGGTAAAACAGCAGAACTTGGGAAAGAGATGTCCATATCTTACTGCAAAAAGCATGCATTTGCCCTGATGGTTTTATTTTTAAAAGGTAGTCATAATCACTGTTTGATTAATGTAAACATGAGAATGTAAATTAAGTATGAAACTAATTATCTGTCAGTTACTAATGTAAGTCTCAAACCCAAATGCAGGACTAAGTGCACATGGGAAATTTTTAAGGGTTTGCTTTGTTTTATTCATGGAGTGGCCTTTATTTGTTTAGGTTTGATTATGTAACTTATAGTTTCTTTAAGGGTGCTTTATTTCATTTTATAATCTCTGGGTTTGCTTTTTCCATATAATTTCCTGTTACTTCTTCAGCATACAGAAAGAAATGTTTAAAGTATTTTACTTTGAATTATACTTAGTATCTTTTGGACAGATATACTTAATATGTATCCAAAAGAATGGTTTGATGTTTTTTAATTATTATTATTTATTCAAAATCCCATCATTATAGAAAAACTTAGACGCAGTCTTCCAAACCTATCCCGAACATCGAACACACAGGTTGACTCCGTGAAAAGCAGTAGAAGTGACTCCAATTTTCAAGTGCCAAATGGAGGAATACCTCGAATGCAGCCTCAGGCTTCAGCCAGTAAGTACCTTCCTTACACTCTGAGATGTCATTCAGAAACAGAAAGGGGAAATTATAGAAACTGACATAAGCCATTGCTACAATATAGCAAGGTAGCTCAGATGGTTAATGAACTCATTGGCAAACCTGGCCACCTGAGTTAGAAACCTTGAACTCATATGGTAGAAGAAGAAAACTGTATCTAGTCTCCATACCTGTACCATGGTATGTGCACCATTCCTTCCAGCACTCCCCCGCCCAATAACTAAATATAAAATATAAATAAAAAATACATAAAATATATAATAAAATATATATATATTTTAAAAGTAAAGTAACATTAAAAATTATTTCAAAATATTTCTAACCAGTTTTTATAACTGAATGACACTCTGATTTCTTTTGCTTTCGGTTTTTCTTTTTTTGTTTGTTTTGTTTTGTTTTTTGAGATAGGTCACTATGTGTAGCCCTGGCTTTCCTAAACTCAAAATGTAGACCAGGGTAGTCTTGAAGTCACAGAGATCCTCCTGCCTTTGTCCTGCACATGATGGGAGTAAAGGTCTGTGCCACCACTCCCAGTTAAGGTCTTCCTTTTTAATTCTTAACGCTATGTAGTTTAAGGTTATTAAGGAATATATATGTTGTGCTATCATAGAAATGCCTATATTTATTTAACATAATTTTTGTCACAAAATAAAAAGTCAAGCCTTTATTACACATGAAGACTGAATAAAAATTTTTGAGTCTGTTTTTAAAAGGATAGGCTTTGCTTTTATTTAGACTTTCTAGAGAGAGAGGTACAGCTCAGTGGTAGTAGTTAGAGAGTGTGCATGAGGCCCTGGGTTTTATCCCCAATGCCACAGAATTGAAACAAAATTAAAGTTTACTGTTACGTATTTTAAGCTGTGTAATAGTAAAAGTAATTGGTTGTTTAGTATAGTTCAGTCTATTAAATCTATAGCAAAACTTGTGTGTTTTCTTTGCAAAACAAAAGTATTTTATAAGGGTTTGTATGATTTCACTTAATATCTGTATCTGCTCATATAAATTTTTTAGTTTTTATTTGATTAATCTCTGTGTAAGCAGTATAATATTTAATCAGCATAGATGTCAGATTGAATCATATTTCTAATTTGATTTGTAATACAGATTAAATTTCAAGGTAACAAATTACCAAAACCATTATTTTTTAAGAATAGATCACCTTTTTAATAAAATTTTTGGGAAATTAATTATTGAGTTAAATCTGAAATAAGATAGATATGAAGTTCAGTCTTGGCATAATAGTACATCCTTTTATTCCGATTATTCGAGCATACTAGGCAGATCTCTGAGTTCAAATCCAGCCTGGTCTGTATAGTGAGACCTGACTACATTTTTAGTTTTGATGACTGGATGAATATCAACCCATGAATATGACAGATTTTCACAAAGGTAATTCTTTTCAGTCTATATTTCTAATAGATGTTTGCCTTTGTTTTTGACAAGTATTATGTCAGGGCATTTCTACTCTAGCATGACATAGATTCCTTGAAAGATTGGAATTGTTCAGCATTTTACATTAAAAACAATGAGATTTAGAGGAGTTAGTAGCATTGGAACACAAAACTTAAATCCCAAGCAACTTTTTCATGGAACATTAACTGAAGTAGTAATGATCCTACAGAAGTAATACTAGCTGTCACAGTAACACCATGCGAATTCTTAACAAATGAATATTCCAGCAAATGTCAGACACTCAAAAGAGTGTGAAGCATAACTTAATGAAAGGAAAGGGCTAAGAACAATAAGTGTTGCACAGACACATGCAGCATAAAAAGAAGACCAGAGAATAAGGGCTGGAGAGATGGCTCAGTGGTTAAGAGCACTGACTGCTCTTCAGAGGTCCTGAGTTCAAATCCCAGCAACCACATGGTGGCTCACAACCATCTGTAGTGGGATCTGATGCCCTCTTCTGGTGTGTCTGAAGACAGCTATGGTTTATTCATATACATAAAATAAATAATATAACATAATAATTCTTTAAAAAAAAAAAAAAGACCAAAGCAGGACACAGTGATAACTTTAAGCCAAAATGGCTAAACTAGGGCCTATGTACATGGTGCAAGAATGGCTGCACATTAGCAACATCTGTGCATTGCATTAAGGTCTGCTTACCAGCTAGGCTAGACATGAGTATACAATCAATCAAGGTGTCTGGAGAGATGGTTTCTAGTTAAGAGCCTCTTCCAGACGACCTGAGTTACATTCGCAGCATCCTCATGACTGCTCACAACCGTCTGTAACTCCATTTCCAGGTATCCAGTGCCCACTTGTGGCTTCCTGAGCACCAGGTGTACATGTGGTGTACAGATGCAGGCAAAACAGCCATATGTTTAAAAAAAACGCTTTTTTAAATGAGCTATTGGAATTACTTTTATGTAATCTATAACTTACCTGTGGCTATGCATGCTAATAAGTGGCAGTTTAGTGTTCAAACTGTGTTGATCCAGCTCCAGAATATGAAGTCTTTAGAGATTTGTCATTCCCATGGTTTATTACCAAGATGTAAAGACCATACAGAAATACTGTTTTTCTTCTTCAGAGTTTGAGACTGCAAGCTAAAGCACTGTAGAAAAATGTTACTCAAGATTTTGTATATACCTTATTCTGCTGGGCATATACTAAAATGCTTTTTTGTTTTTGTTTATTTAGCAAGGTAAACTTAAACTCTATTTTCTACTTAGTGAAGAGTTGATAGTGGTTTTTAACGGCGTTAATTGTTGTTATTAGAAACATAAATTATCAAAAAGTTTTAAAAATGAATTTAAAGGTAGAGTTTGAACTCTGAAATAGAGAATGGTAAATTTTATATTTTTAAACGCACACATTGACACATGAGGTTAATGTGTCAGATGTCACTGACACCAGTACCAGCCTGCAGTGTCAGGGAGCCGCAGTCCTCACAGGCAGTAGAGCCATGCTTTTAGCTTCTCCTCAGAGCCGAAGCAACATTTGCACTTGGCCTCCTAGGACAGGGTTGTATTTAGTTAGGATCATTAAGATCTGGATTTTTCAAAATTCTACATGATAAATCTCCAAACAACCTCTGTGTGAAACTAGTTCTGCCTAATCGTTTTCCTTCATCCCATTACTTAGACTATTTTAACATCCTGAAGCTTCATGGTGATAAGAGAACAGGCAGCTCGGGAACTTAGGACTGGAATAATACACTAGCAGATGTCAATATTAAACTCTGATAATTGACTGCTTTTTCCAGCAATAGAATTGTCAGCATACAGTCATATTATTGATAAGAAAAATGAATAGGGAAAGCATAATGGTTTTTCAGTTACTAGTTTATTATATGGAAAATATATGTGCAGTTTTACAAAGTTGCATTTCAGCATTTGATAAAAAATTGTGTAGGTAAAAGAGTTGGTCTATCATCCTTTTTAAAAGCTGGGTATATACTTGTTCTTTCTTACATTTTCAGCCACAGTAACACTTACTTATAATTTAAAATGTCCACATAAGCACTGCACAAATGTATTTGGAAAATAGAAAATCCAGAATATTAACAAGCTCAAAACTTAATTTTAAGTATAGTGGATAAAAATTTAGATTTTTGTTATGTTAATATTACCTATTTTCTTGAAGTTTTACTTATTTTTGATGGCTAAAATATATATGTAATTATGCTTTATGTATAAAATTCTTTAGTACAAAGATTTAGTAGTTTTTACTTTGATATATACTATCAAAGTAGATATGAAAGTATATATATATATAAAACAATAGCAATTTTTATTATTTATATAGTGAATTGGTATATTGCTTTAAAACTTCAGTTACTAGTCTAATGTTCATTTTGTCTCAAGGAATTCTTTCTTCAGCTGTGAATGGTAAAGCTTTGGTCTCATCTGCTGGTCTGCATGAAGCTAATTTTGCCAGGCTGCTGATTTCTACCCACTGGGCCACTTCTTTGCCTTGTTACTATGCCAGTCACTATCTGTATATGCTTATTTGCTATGGCTGCATTGTTGTGGATGCTGGCATTCAAATATGAGGACTATGGCAGTGCCGATATATGTTCAACTTTCATATTTATGAATTATGAGTAACTTAAAAAGTTTAAGAAAACCAGAGCATTTAAGAAACCAGAACAGGTTTTTTTTGTTTGTTTTGTTTTGTGTTTTTTGATTTTTGTTTTCCCAACTAAAGGGAGAGGACTTTATCAGAGATAGAATTTTTTAAGAGACAATAACTTGGTTTCTAACATTATTAGAGTATGGATTTAAGTTTAGTTTTTAGAAAAATATAGGAATCACTGGCTGATGGGTGAGAAAAAGAATAGGTGAAAACCTTAAGACTTCATAGTTTTTTTTTTTTTTATCCAAAGTTTCATTACTGTTTTAATAATACCTGGGGTATTTTTACATGTATTATAACATTGGATTGTCACAAATACACATTTATTTTTGTAGAGAGCAGATATGCATATAATCAAGCATATAATTCAGGCTCACACAACTAAGACCAAACTGCTTCCTCTTGTAGTACCCCGTTACTATCTGAAGACCACTTCCAGCCTAATTTGCACACATAGGCCTCTTAGAGAACACTTTTGGGTGGCTCTATTGGGGCATGATCTGAGACTGAACTGTAGTCAGTTTAGCCAATACAGGAATAGGATACAGATGTGACCCAGAGAAGAGGCATATAGAACCAGTACCATGCTCTACTCTACTCTGCTCTGTTCCAAGGCAGGTGATGACTTTTGTGTAGCTTGTCTTCTGAGGTTCACAAGAAAGGGACTTCCTCGAGGTTTTATCTACCACCAAAGCACTAATGGCTTTTCTCCAGTTTTGCAATATTTTAAAACATGAATTGAACCATATTATATGCAATAATTATATAATTGGCTAATCTAAGACTAGTAAAATATTTAAGGACTATCAGTTTTATAAATGAGTTGATTTGGGGCCTTTACCACTCAGCACTGACTACATTTCAAAGAGGCCCATACTCTCATTGTTTTAAGTACCTCAATTGATTTCTTTTAGACATATGCAAGTTTAAAAACCACTTATTTTAGCTATAGTTTTGTAAAACCTTGACTGAAAAAAATATAATTTATTTAACAAAATAAATAATACACATTTAAGTGTCTACATTTTGTAGACTTGTCAGTCACTGTGTGCTAATTATTCAGTAGAAATGATTTAAGAATATGCAAAAGTCCTAGCACTGGGGATCTATATATGAGATAGCCTATACCACAGCCAAGGATTTATATGTGAGATAGCCTGTACCACAGCCAAGGATTTATATGTGAGATAGCCTGTACCACAGCCAAGGAGAGTAAGCAGAGGAGAGGCAGCAGACTCAGCATGGAGGCCTTGATGACCTGAGTCAGCAACACTGGGACTCTGCTGATGGGTAGAGAGAGATGACTCCTGCAGATTGTCCTTGGGCTTGTACATCATTGCACGTCTTATGTGCTGTGCACGTACTAAATCAGAATATTTTTTAAAATGGCTTATGGTTTGCCAACATTTGCTTTCCTCTTGTCATTTATACCTGAGAGTACTCTGCCTGTTCTTTAAGCACTTGGCATCCCCAGTCTCAGTGTTCTTTACTATTGCTTCTTCCTCTGTCTGGAATACCTTCTCCAGAGCCCCACGTGGCTCCTTCCTGCTCTTCATTTGATCTATGAGCAAATGTCATCTTCAGGGAATCTTTATGGATTACCCTGTATATAATGCAACTCCAGTCTCCTCTTCCTCCTTTCCTACTTACTTTCCTGCCTAGCAGCCATCATTATCTGGAAGCCTATGGGTTTTGCTACTTGATTTTCATTCTCCCCTTTTCTAACTATTTCATTAGAATAGGAAAAGTTTCTAGTGGGCTATTGAATCTATTTTACCCACAGTACCTGGGATGGATGGATGGATGGATGGATGGATGGATGGATGGATGGATGGATGGATGGATGGATGGAAATATGAATGACAGAGAACATTGGGACAAATAGCTGAATAGCATTTAATGATAGTGTCCTATAATTGTGTGGTCATAGGTATAAAGTAACAGACTTTCCACCCAAGTCTGGAGAAGTTTTGGCTTGTTTGCTTGACCAAGTTTGAATTACATTAGCATCAAACACTATGTTGCCATAGTAAGCTTTGGGGTGCTGAAAAATTAGAAGTTTTTCTTCTAATTTAAAACATTTGCTGTTTTAAAAGTTGGTTATCTCAGTGAGGACATAGGAGTGCTTTGGTTTTGTAGAAGTAACAAAATTTCAACCTTTCTCTCTGATGTCCCTTTATCATCCAATGATTATTTTTTTATGCCCTACTTAAATAGTCTTGTAGGAATAGAACCCTGGCATTTTTGTTGTTTCTATTTGTTCTTTTGAACAATTCTTTAAAGTATAGAAAATGTATCTCTGAGTGGCAGTTTAGAGGTACTTAGCTAGGTGACTGGGATGGAACAGAGTAACGTTCAATTACAGTAGTTGGCACTGTTTGACCCTGAGCAGCTCTAGGCTGTCTTACATCCTACTTTTGGAAGTTTTGTATAGTTAATAGACCAGAAGTTTGAGAGCGACTTTAGCAGTCCTCATTGATCACATTACAAAGCAGGTGTCCTAACTGATCTAGACCCCTCAACACACACACACACACACACACACACACACACACACACACACACAATGTGTCTATAGACCAGACATGTTGCCTGGGATATAAAGTAGTTGGAATATACAGCTAGATAATACTAAACACAATAAAAGATTTGCCTGGTTCTGAGTTTTCTTCTCCTTTTTGAGAATGGAAATTAGTGTTTGATTTTGGAGCAATTTATCTATCAATAATTGCTTTGCCAAAATGTGTGTTTTTTTTCCTTTTTTGCATTGAACACATATTGTGTGTTTTCTGTGTTATTGTATTTTCCACTCTGTGTGCTGTGTTCACCACTTTGATCCTTGTGCTTTCAACCTTCGCATCTATCGCATGCCTGCTGGTGGCTTGTTTTCTCTTTGATATTCCAGCCAATTGACATATTAGAGGTTTTTTTTTATATATTAAAAAAAAAACTAGTCCTAAGAATATTCAATGGCACTAAGATTTCTGCCCTTCTTCTTTTCCAACTTAATGCACGGAGCATCACTTGAAAATTCCTGCGCTTCTAGAATTCTAATGCTCTGTCTCATGGTTTCTATTCCTTGGTAACTTTTAAATCTCTATTAAGTGTTTAGGTTTACAGAAGGTATAGCCTTTACCTTGTACTTCCCAGCAAATATTATACTTCCTTGTTTTTCAACAGCTTCTCAAAGGCTGAAAAGTTTGCCTCGTACTTCCCTCAAAGCCAAACAGTTGCTTCCAACTTCATCTACAAAAAGAGGTAACGACAGCCTCTTCTTGAGTTTGAACTTGAGCAAGTGGTGCAGATAGATCTCACACCTCTGGGTTTTTAGTCAGTGATGCCTGGGGTTTTTTTTTTTTTTTGTGTTTTTTCCTTCATAAAATAATGCAAATTAATTCCCTATTGTATGGATAATAGCAGAAGAAACCTGTTTTCTTCAGAGGTATGTATTGAATTGTTCTGAAAGGATTAAGTGATAATTTGTCATTTTCTCTACTAATCTAAAATCAAAGACTATTGTTTTAAATTAATAAAAACTGGACAAATGGGTACTATAAATGTTACACATCCTATCTGTTAATGTTTTTTCCTCAAGTGTTGGTCTTTGGAAATTACTTCTTTTTGGCATAAGGTAGAACACTTGAATTATTCACTGATTGAGGTTAAGACACAAGTTAACTCGCCAAAATGATGAACACAAAGGGAAAGAGGAGAGGCTCTCATTATATGTTCTCCAGGCCTTTTAGGAAACATGGAGTTGTTCCTTTGGCCACATACATGTGAATCTACAAGAAGGGTGATAATGTAGACATCAAGGGAATGGGCACTGTTCAGAAAGGAATGTCCCCAAAAGTGTTACCACGGCAAAAGAGTCTACAGTGTCACCCAGCATGCCGTGGACATCACCGTAAACAATTAAGTTAAGGGCTAAGGGGATGTACGGATTGAAGAGCAGAGACAGCTTCCTGAAGCTGGTGTAGGAGATCCATCAGAAGAAGAAGGAGCCAAAGAGAAGGGCACCTGGGTTCGGCTGAAGCGCCAGCCTGATTGTGCCACCCAGAGAAGCGTACTCTGTGAGAACTAAGGGAGAGAGCCTGAGCTGCTGGAGCCCCTTCCCTGTGAATTCATGACCTGATGTACAGAGAGAAATAGAGGTCCTGGACTGCAAAAAATAAACAAAAGAATGTAAAGCATAATTATCATACATTCTCCAGTGCTGCAATAAATAGTATTTACATCATGATAATATAAACACTATTCACAATATAGCTTTATTGACAGAAGGGGACTTCTAGGAGACTGGGGTAAGGAACAGCAAAAAAGTGATCATGTTTAATCTCTGAGACAGCCAGTAGGTAAAATCTAAAAATAGAGACAGAACTCAGGAATGAACAGCACTTGCTGGTTGGTCTTCCAGAAGACCTGAGCTCAGCTCACAGCACCCAGCAGATGTTCAAGTGGCTCACAAACACCTATAACTCCCAACTCTAGAGATCTTGTACATCTGTAGATGTACTTTTGGCATCTATAGGTGCATGCACACACGCATATGTCCACACAGATAACACTATTAGTTAATTTTTTTTTAAAAAAAGAAACCTTAAAAAAAATGAAGACTGTGTGGCTCAAACTGATGATATGCAAATATTACTAGAAATAACAGAGGTAGCTATGAAAGAGGGCACTAAATAGTTTGGAGCCAAGAATCCCCTTGCTTATTGAAGTACTAGTCACAAAAGCTAAAATTTGAAATCAGCCTGATTGTCCACAGTGAATGCTTGGATATTTGGATGTCAGAATGTGGCCTCAATGAGATCATGCAGCTCTAAAAGAATGAAATCCCATGATGTTTGACAGCATGGGTGGACCTTCAGGCTAATATGCTATATATAATGAACCACACAGAATACCTTAATCATCTTGCCAGTACTCATTCTCAAAACGACCTTATAGCAGAAAGTAAAGTGGAGATCAGAGATGAAGAATAGAAGTGAAGAAGTGGGTGGGGGTTGCCAGGGTACAGAGTACAGGTGAGCAGGAAACAGATGAGTTTTACTTTTTGTAGTAGGACAGAATATATACATCAGAAATATCTATTGCTCTGTGTACTTTTGCATTCTTAAAGATTTACTCTGTGCTTGTTATTTTTAAAAGATAATTCCTTTTGACTGAATTTCTAAAATGGCTACATTTTTGTGAGTCCAAGTCAAACAGTAAACTACCTACTCTTTAAAGGATTCCAGTCTTCTGGTGGGTACTGGAATTCCTGCATCTCTACTTGTCTGTGTGTGAGCTTTGGGGATTTATTGTTTTGGTTTTATCTTGGTAATCCATGCTTGTGTGTGTGTGTGTGGTGGTGTATTGGGAGTTCTCCTCATACCCCTCTTCCACATTAGTCCAGCTGCATATGCTGTTACACACCTGTAGCCCAGCACTCAGAACGTGGAAGCAGAAGGGCGTGAGTTCAAGGCCAGCTTGAAAATACAGTGAGAGTCTGAAACCAAGCTCAGTGCTAAAACATGTGCCTAGCAGGCCCCTGGGGCTGGAGTTTGTGTCATGACCTCAGTCTCCGGCACTGTACTATCTAGTACTGACTCATTACAGATATCCCTCAGGGCTGAAGTCAAAGCCACTTCTCTTTAAGTGCTGATCATCAGGAATAAAACCACTGTCACCCTTTCTCATAGCTCCATTCAGACTGAAGTGGTACCTGATGTTCTTTCTTTTCTGCCTAAAGTAGAAAAACTAACAACAAATTTTCTTCTTTTTCTGCTTTTTCTTCTTCTGCTTTTTCTTCTGCTGCTGCTGCTTTTTCTTCTGCTGCTGCTGCTTTTTCTTCTGCTGCTGCTTCTCCCCCTCTTCCTCCCCCCCTCCTGCTGCTGTTGCTGTTGCTTTGGTTTGTGGGGTTTTATTTTTAAACATATTTATATTTATATGTTCTTAAACATATTTATATTGAGTTTAAAAGTAATTTTATGGAATGTGGAAGTAAGACAGCTTTTAACTCTGTGTGTGTGTGTGTGTGTGTGTGTTCGTTCCACACGTACAGGAGTGTCTGCAGAGGTTAGGAACACCATATCCCCTGGAACTGGAGTTACAGGCAGTTATAAGATGAATATGCGTTCTGAGAACCAAACCTTGATCCATTGCAGGAGCAGTGAACATTCTTAGCTGCTGAGCCATTTTACTAGCCTCTCAGGCAGGCATTGTTATTCTGTTAGTTTTATGTTGATTCCGTTAAAAAGTCTGATATTTTAGCTACTTTTTCCTCTTTCTCAAGATTTATTTATTTTTATATGTGTTTACCCACATGTATGTCTTTGTACCATGTACCTGCCTGGTTCCTTTGGAGTCAGTCCTAAAGAGGATGCTGGATCCATTGGGACTAGATGTAAGCTACCATGTGGGTACTAGGAATTGAATCCATGTATTATGGAAGAGCAGCCAGTGCTCTTACCCACTGAGCCATCTCTCTAGTCCTCTCTTATTAGATCTTATTTTTTATATATGGATGTTTGTCTGTACGTATGTATGTACACTGTGTGCATGTCTGGTGCCTATGCATGCCAAGAGAGGGTTCTGGATCTGTTGGAACTGAGGTTAAGGACAGTTGTAAACTGCCATGTGATACCTGAGAACTGAACTCAAATCTGCAAGGACAGCAAGTGTTCTTAACCATTAAGCCATCTCCTTGGTATCCCATCTTTTTTGTTTTAAAAATTGTTGGAAGATCCTTTATGTCAACACTGTCAGAGCTCATGTCACCTCACAGAGACTAGGACAGCATGCACAGGGCCTGTGTAGGTCTGCTCCAGGTCCTCCCACACATATTTTAGTTTTCAGTTTAGTGGGTTGGTTTTTGTTTTGTTTTGTTTCCATTAATTTATTTATTCACTTTACACCCTGATCCAAGTCCTCCTCTCATGGCCCCTCTTACTCACCTCTGAGAAGCTAGAGTTTCCCCTGGGTACCAACCTACTCTGGAATCTCAAGTCACTGCAGGACTAGGCACATCCTCTCCCACTGAGGCCTGAGGCCAGACAAGGCAGCCCAGTTAAGAGAGCAGGATCCACAGGCAGGCACCAGAGTCAAGGTTAGCTCTTGTTCCAGTTGTTGAGGAACCTATTATATATGTGTGGGGTGGGAGGGGGTACGCTAGGTCCAGTCTTTGTATGCTCTTTAGTTGGTGGTTCAGTCTGTGGTAAAGATCCAGGTGAGTTGACTCTGTTGGTCTATTTGTGGGGTCCCTATCTCTTCCACGGTCCTCAATCCTTCCCCCAACTCTAATATAGGACTTCCTGAGCTCCGTCTAATGTTTGGCTGTGGGTCTCGGCATTGGTTTTGGTCAGCTGCTAGGTCAGCCTCTTAAAGGACAGTTATGCTAGACTCCTATCTGCACCTATAACAGAGTATCATTAATAGTGTTAGGGATTTGTTCTTGCCCATAGGATGTGTCTCAAGTTGGGCCAGTCATTGGTTGGCCATCCCCTCAGTCTCTGCTCCATCTTTGTTCCTGCACTTCATGTAGGCAGGACAGATTTGGGGTCATAAGGATTGTGGGTGGGTTGGTGTTGTTATCCCTCTACTAAGAGTCCGACCCAGCTACCCGTGGCTACATCAGGCTCCGTCTGCTAGGAGTGTCAGCTAGAGTCACCCTCAGAGACTCCCTGGAGCCTCCCCCATCCCAGGTCTCTAGATATCCTAGAGATACCCCAACCCCATTTCCATTCACCTTCCCGGACCTCTCTCACTGTCCCTCTACACCAGTTCTCTGTGCACACACACCCTGTCCCCTTCCTATGTCCTCTCCCACCCCAGTGTTAGTGTATTTATTATATTTATGACTACACTATAGCTGTCTTCAGACACACTAGAAGAGGGCATTGGATCCCATTACTGATGTTGTGAGCCACTCAGGACCTCTGGAAGTGCTCCTCAGCACCCCAGTTTAGTGTTTTCAGTGGGGTTCCTGAGTATGTGAATGAGTGGGTCTTTCTTCTGTTTGTGTTGTCCAGTGTAATAGCTTTGTTTTATACATATAGGATTTTATTTTTTATTATCTTTTAGAAGCCTGTGCTTTTTTTTCTTCTTTTTAAAGAGTTTCATTTTATTATTGCTGCAAAGGAAAATATGGAGTGATTCAAGACTTTGCGTGTGATCTTTACTCGGGCCATGCTAATCTGTTTTCCAGTTTTAGTATGTGTGCTACAGAATTGAGCACAGAATCCTTTTCTACTGAGAGGCAGAAAGGGAGTGAATCCATATAAGAGGAATAGGGGGAGGGGAAACTAATTAGGATACATCATGAGAAGAGAATAAAAAAGTTCTTTGTTGGTTCTCAGAAATTTCATTATACTGTTCCTAGTGTAGAGTTCCTGTGTTTTTCCTGTTTTACCCTCCTTAGGGAGGGGTGGCGGGGTTGTTATGGTTGGTTGGTGATTTTGTTCCACTTATTTCCTGTATGTAAATGTATGTATGCATGTGCCAAAGCATGAGTGTGGAGGCAGAGGAGACTCTGAGGAGTCAGTTCTCACATTGAAATGTGGCTCCAGGGATCCGACACAGCTAGGTGAATGAGCTATGGTTTTTATCAATGGCCTTGTTCAGTCATACAGTATCTCCCCAATTCAGGGACTCAGGAATGTACATTAAAAGATACTAGTGCTGGTTTGCAGTTCATGGAGGCCTTTTAGGAGTCTTCTTACTGCTCTCTGTGCTTTGGGTTGGATCATTGTCAGTGTTAAAGCTATTCTTCTTCTTCATCTAAGCTGCTGTTAGCCCCTAACAGCATTTAAAACAGAGTTTAGCATTTTGGTCTAAGTTCTTATTCTTTAGAAAGCTCCATGTGCTTTTCCAGAAAACATATTTCTCTTCTCATTCCATTAAAATCTGTATCTTTGAGCCTGTGTAAGAGCCCATGCAAAGTCCTCTCCTGCTGTTCAGGCCTCGCAGCTTCCCTTGACTTCAGTTCTTCCTGCCTTCCATACTGGTCCCTTGTTCCTCTGTGTTTCATGATTCTGTAGTGGATGGTGGACAGTGTGGAAGCTTACATTGTTCTGTGACGGATATTGTTAATCTTTTAAGTATTGTTGAAGTTTATTATGTCAAGTGATTATATTTCCTACAAACCAGTTTAAGCCTTTATAGTAGAGATCGATTATTTTCTCAAAGACCAGATAGTAACTACTTTTGGTTTGTGGCCACATGGTCTTAGTATTCTAACTTCTCAACCACATACTATAACTTGAAAACAGTCATAGATTACATATAAAAGAATGAGTGTGTGTTAATGTAACCTTATTTACAAACACAGTGTATTTACCCACATGGACAGCAACTTGTGGACAGTTATTCAGAAATTTGTTAGAGCAGACTGTTTTCTAGGGCTAGGTGTCCCATCCCATAGGGGTGTCTTTTCCTCCCTGCCCCCTGGTTTAAGGCTTGATCCTTTTAGAGTATCTCCAGGCTGCTAAGTAGATTAAACTTTATGTCAAAGGGACCTTTGACAGTAGTACGTATTTGAATCTTGTCTTCACTTAGGAAGCAATGCAGATCGTACATTTCATTTTATCTACCTGGCATTTGTTTTAATATAAACACATTTTTCTTAGTAGACTTGGCATTATAACTTCATAGAACTTTTGATATGCTCCTGGATTGCACACACGTGTGTCAGAACAACTTTCAGAAGTGTCTCCTTTTGCCTTGGATTCAGGGATTTAGTTCAGGCTGTCGTGTGTGGCAAGCACTGTCATGCACTGAATTATCGCGGACTTAAAATGGAGCTGACTTAAAATAGTATAAACTGCTAATTCCTGATTTCTAGTTACACCACATGATATGTGGCTGTGAGGCTGTAGTCATTGGATTTTTATCCACATGGATATCCAGCCCTTCCTTTGACCTTTAGAAAGTTCCCGTGTGACCTACTTAGTTTCTACAGTGAGACATAATCATGTGGTGACTAAAATTATTTATTACTGTGTTACATGTGCACACACACATGGAAGCAACAGTATGGTGGGGATAGTTTGTACACCACAGCATATGTGGAGGTCAGAGGCCAACTTTGTCAAGTCCTACCTTTATGTTGGTTTCTTGGATTGAACTTGGGTTTCTAAGTATATCTAGCAAGCACCTTTTACCACTGAGCTATCTTGCTGGTCCCTATGGTACTGTGCCCCACCCCCTATTCTTGTGGGATACAGGTTACCCTGATTAATGTACTTCTTTCAAAACAGCTTGTCGCCCTCTGAGGTAACCTTTTTCTATTAGACCAGAAAGGCCCTTCATTTGAGGCTCAGAGATATTCTAGTGCTCAGTCATCATGGGTTGTAACAAAACAGTGGTCTCACTGGTACTTGGTTCCCTCAGAAAACACTGGTTTTCCTTTGCTATTCTGCATACAGTACCTTCTCCAGGCAAGTTCCGCTCCCCTGCAGCACCATCGCCATTGGCTCTTCGGCAACCAGTGAAAGCATTTAGTAACCATGGCTCTGGTTCTGGTAGCCAAGAAACTACACAGTTCACACAAACCACCTCCTCACCTGGGCCTCCCGTGGTGCAGAACACAGCCCCAGCAAACCCTTCCAGCAATATCAACAGCGCCACACTAACCAGACCTGCAGGGACAACTGCAGTGAGGAGTGGCCTGCCCCGGCCTAGCGCCCCTTCTGCGGGGGGCATACCAGTGCCTCGCAGCAAGCTTGTACAGCCTGTTCGAAGGTAAGTGTAAATGTTGTACTCAAGCACAGTGAGTGTATGAAAAGGAGTAGCTTGTGGTCAGTTGTCTGCATTCAGTTGTCAGTGTGAAGAACTGTGGTGAGCTCACCACATGAGTACAGTTTAAGTGAAGCATTACCTCCTTGTTCTGAAAAAGTCTCCATTTTGCTCAGTTGCCTAACATGATGAAACATCTCAGGCAACTCCTAGGACAGAGTGGTTAAAGACACTTGAGTTGGTTGTGACAGTTGTTCATTTTGAGATCAACAAAGATAATATAACACAAGGGGATTACTTGATGTGCTCTCTGAGTAGAAGCTATTTAAATTGGTGCAACTCAGAATTGTCTCAGATGTTTTATTTATTTATTTATTTAATTTTTTTTTAGATTATTTATTATATATAAGTACACTGTCGCTGTCTTCAGACAGACCAGAAGAAGGCATCAGATTCTATTACAGATGGTTGTGAGCCACCATATGGTTGCTGGGATTTGAACTCAGGACCTCTGGAAGAGCAGTCAGTGCTCTCAACCACTGAGCCATTTCTCCAGTCCCCTTCAGAGGTTTTATTAAATGTACAGATTCACCTTCTACTCCAGATAATTCTGAGCCCCATTTTGTCATTTAATCTTGAAGTGATTCTGATCCCAAGAAGGTTGTAAACCATACCCACATGATCTCTACCCTTCAGGAGGGCATTAGCAGTCTCAGGAAGTTTAGATTAACTAGCTTATAAAAGTTTAGCTGTAACTAAACTTTTCTTTAAAAAAGAAGTTACAATCTTGTATTTAAGCTGTGTGTACCTTACATACATACATACATCATACATCATACATGCGTCATCTTCATACAAACATTTCACATTTCTAGACTTGGTATGAGAACATGGTGAGTTTGTGCTTCTGTGTGCTTCTTACCACGTCTGATTGTCACAGCAATAAGTACTCTGCTTTTTAGAGGAATATGTTGAAGTTTAGTGAAATAAAGCAATTTCCCTGAGGACATACAACTAGTAAGACCGTCAATTACAAGTTTGTCTGACTTCAAATGCTTTGTTCACCCAGTGCCCACACCGTGGCACCATCACAGCCATCCTCTCACCCCCACGACCCTAGCCTGGTTGTGTGTTAGGAACTTTCTTTTCCTCTTGTCTTAACTCCACAGGCACATTAACAAAAATGGGTCAGGAGACTCATCCTGTGTGTAGTCACATTTAAAAGTTTTAAAGTTGCCAAGCAAGGAAAGGTTGTTCAGTAGTTGTTTAGAGCTTAGTAATTCCCTGAAATAACCCTCATGGTATACTGTGAGACAGCGTGCCACCTGAAAAATAATGAAGACATGTAACAAATCGTAAGGTAGCATTCTGTGCAGACATAAAAAGTCATAAAGATTTTTGATTTCAGATCATTACCAGCTCCTAAAACCTATGGTAGCATGAAAGATGACAGTTGGAAAGATGGCTGTTACTGACCAGCAGAGATGAGGACACAGATGTCCACGGCTTCACGGACACCCCTTCACCAAGCTGAAACCAACTTTTATATGCAGACTCTTCAGATGAGATTCTTGGGGTTTGCAAACTCCCAGCCTCTCTGTCTTAATAAATAGCACAACTGACGGAGACGAGGAAGCAGCACTTTAATGCCACGTGACATCGGATGTTTTGGTAATCATGCAGTCACTCTCCACGGGTCGCTTAGCTTGTTCACTAGAAACACGGTTCATTTCATTATATGACAAAGGCCAATATCTGGGCAAATACCTACTGGATGCCAAAGAGAAATGCCCACGTGTAAAGAGAGCAGCTGTGTACATGGGAAGATGGTGAACTTAGGCTATCCAAACCTCCCGTTCAACCTACCTTACTGTACAAACAGTATCAATAAATATTGTGTTAACAA
This sequence comes from Micromys minutus, assembly GCF_963924665.1. Taxonomy (NCBI): domain Eukaryota; kingdom Metazoa; phylum Chordata; class Mammalia; order Rodentia; family Muridae; genus Micromys; species Micromys minutus. The sequence continues at coordinate 128,923,301 of NC_137969.1, forward strand.
GAACTCATATTCTGACTAATTACATTGTTTTATTAGTCCTTCAGAATACAGTAAATTATAAAGATTGGGAGAGAAAAAGGAAGGACCTGAGCTAAAGACTTAAAACACACTGCTGCCTGTGTTTAGGAAAGTTTTCCAAATTACTTTCGCAGGCTCATTGGGAAAAGTATCTTAGGTTTTAAACATAGCTCACACATAGCCACATCCAGACGGTGTCACAGTGCACGCCCACCGCCTTGCACCAACATCTCAAGACTTCTCTGTACTTGTTTTTGATTGCCAGAAGGGCTCACATGTCAGTGATACAATCTTTCTAACTTTATAGTTCCTGGCTCAGGAAAGATGGCCTTTGCTATTGAAGCCAGCTTACTCACATGCTGTTTTCTGTCACAGAACTAAAAGATCTGTTTCCATTACCAGGTTTCTGTGATGCAAAAGATCAGTTATATGTGTTTTTGTTCTTGACAAAATAACACCTCAGAACTTACAACCTGGAATAAAACCATATCACAGGAGGAGGGGAAAATCTATGCACTTAACTATAAAAATCTCTAGTGATGACAGTTGTATTGTTGCTCCTAAGCGGCAGAACGGTCTGTTATGTGGTAGTCGATCCACTTTGAACTGAATAACTGTATGAAGTTTCTTTTAAGATACTGTCCCTTTAACTTAGATTCTGCCTTACATCAACGTTTTCATTGTTTGGTAACAAATCATCCACCTCTACTTTGCTAAATACTTGCTCTAATGGCATATGTATGTACGTACCCCTTGAAATCAGCTGCTTTGTTTTTATCGGATTATCACCAAACTGTAACTGTAGCTGACTTCTCATTTTTTGTAATGAGGTCTGTTTTTTAAATACTTAATCTGGACAGTTTTAAATATTGGCAGTTGGGTCACATATAGGCGGGGGATTTGAACTCGTTTCCTGTAAGTAGAGGATGTTCTGTAAGGTGCAAGTAGAAATGCAGAGAGAAAGGGAGGGCAAGTTTCCCGCTCAGGAAAGCATCAAGTTGGTGACAATAGAGACCCAGTCTGCCCAGGCTGACGCTGGACCAGCAGGGAGCCGGTGAGCTCGCTAGCACAAGCAGCGCCAGTCCCGGAACTGTAGTGTAGGATGGAAGACATTTGTCCTTGCATTTGAAGGATGAGAGGGATAGAGGTTGTCACGGTTATCCATAATGATGAACTAAAAACTGTTGTTTTTCCGAGAAGCTGGAGCATGTGCTTTGGTGCCTGTGTCTCATAAGTGACAAAGACGTAGCCAGTCTCTGTGGAGTCACATGTGCACACAGCAGACAGGTCTCTGTTCAGTGTGACCGCTGAAAAATAATAAATGCTGCAATCTAATAATTTAAAAGAACTTTAATGAACCATCTATTACATTTTTTAAGTTAGATAATCAGTTTCAAAAGGAATATTCAGGTTATTTAACATTGTTTTTAAATGGCTGCATCAGAAAAAAATATCTATTTTTTTTTAATTAAACTATTTCATCACTTGTTTAAAAATGTATTTTGGATCTGAGTTTGGTGATATTATTTCAGCTGCTGCTGTACTACCACGGATTATTGGCTTTTGGTTTCCTAAAGAGAAAAATTGCCTTTTTACTAGAAAGCCTTTGTGTATTGCCAGTTTTTCTGTTTGGGAAAAATCTAAGGATTTACTGTGGTTAGTCGTACAGAAGAAATGTGGATTTGATGAACTAGTGCCTATGATTTTAACTTATGTTTGATATATAGTAGTAGGGTTATAAATGTTGATTATTTTGTGCCAACAGCCCAGAATTGTCACTTGTATGTCAGCAGAAACTATAACCTCTGCTTCCAAAGTTATTTAATTTTCTCAGTGTTTGGATGTTATTTTTTGTAAGTGTGTTAATAAAAGTGTAAAGAATTGGAAAAATATAAATATTCTTAACTCAAGCATTTGCTGAATCATTTTTCTACAAAACTTGTTTATACAAAACTCTCTGAAGAGTTGACTTTTCTCAGTTTTCATACCCTGGAAATCACATTTTGTAAAACTGGGGACCATTCATAATTGTCAGATACTTTTTTAAATTATCTCAGAACATCACTTTTATATATAGATATAAAAATTTTTTTGAAAGCAAAGAAAATTACATATGTGGCCCCAGATGTTTGTATAACTCTAGGATGATCTAGACTATGTATGTTCAAATTGACATAATTCACTGTACAGGTGTCCAGTTTTGACAGTATGATGCATGGTCCTTTTAGATCACATGAAGTTTGATTTGCAAACATTTCTATAGCTGAACTTGTAATATGTGGTTGCCTCCTTAATAAACAGCCTGACCATAATGTTTATTATTAAATCTATATTTATTTTCCAAGTGTTTTATTAATTTCTGGATATGGCAAGATTTCTTCTCTCCCAAACCCATTACCTACAGTTGGTCTTCATAACGTTCTCGGTTGGTTTTTTAGACGCACAGACTCAAGTCTCGCTGCTCTTTATTCCCAGCCTGGAGCTGGGTTGTGTCGCCACGTCGCTCTCCTCGTTTCAGAGTTGAGTCATTTGGAGCGATTGCAGTTAACTTCACAGTTGAGTTTGTTGCCTGAGGTTTTTTAATGTGCTCGGAATTGATGTGTAGCTAGAAAAAGCATCTATAAAGCAGGAGGTGTTGGCTGGAAGTTCCCAACAGGTAACCTCCATGCATCCCTAAGCCACACACTTAGTTTAGGTGATCATGTGGCTCTTTCATGGATGGAACAACTGAGACCTGTGCTCGTCAGTGAGCTCTGTTCTGTCGGAGAAGCTCACGCCTGCATCTTACTGATGATGACACAGAAAACTGATGCCCCACACTGGAATTCTTCTCTCAAGACAGCTAAAGACTTTAACAACCTGCATAATAATGGTCAGTATCCTTAGGTCAGCTATGAATGAGAAGCTTGTCTAAGCCCTTGTATCTCCAATGAAACCCTCACTATACTGATTTACTTGGGAGCCAGGCACATAGCACATCTGCCTTTCCAGCTGAAGCAGAAGGGTGAGTCTGCACTCCATACAAAAAAGAAGTGTTAGCGAAGACTGCACAGTTTAAGGAGCACTCTGGCTGTAATTTCAGCTCTTCCTAAGTAGAAATCTACTGGGTTAAATAAGATTTACTACAACTTAAGACTATGAACTACATGTAAATTCAAACCAGTTCTCAACTACTTTAGGTCACCTTAGGAAAGATTAGTCGACATTTATCAAATTATAGCTCAAGGGAACTAAACTCTGCTGTTCTGCACATGAGGGAGTTTCATAGTCAGGAATAATGTACATCTCAAAATAACTAAAGGTATTTTGAATATTCTCACCACAAGAAAATTTTAAAATGTTAAATACTGTGTTAAATTATTAACATGCATCAAAACATACCTTACCCTAAGTCCTCCATATAATTTGTCAATTATTAATAGTGGATCACAATAAAAATTGCTTACTATTTAAATATTGCTATTTAATATATACCTGTTGCTTTAAGAAATAAACAGAAAGCGGTAAGTATGAAGACAAATGATTGCCTACAGCTCTACGATTCAGAACTCAGTACTGAAGCATTTACCGAGCGTGGTTTTAAAATACAAAGTTGACCTCATTTAAAATTCTGGATGCACCCACTGGCAGAGGATGTGACTCCCGCTGTAGGAGCGTTGTGTGCATTTAGTTTGTACACACATAAAACTGTCTCCGAGACACTCATCATGCATGTTGTGTTTATTGTTGAAACGTGGAGTAGCTCTTCTTTTAAACATTTGTTATTACAAGTTAGAAGACTAGGGCAAATCTGAGGAAAATCAATTACATTGGTATTCAGTTCCCTCTTGGAAATCTGGAGCTGTTTCCTGTCTGGAACTGAAACCAGTCATGGTTGCCAGTTAGCTTTCTGGGCTCCGGAATCATAGAAGACTGCTGTTCTGTAGACTGGGGAGACACGTGCGCTTCCAGAAACTACACATATTAGTGTAATGTTCATATTTCTAGCTTTTTACTGAAGCTTGATTTAACTCCAGCCCAGGCTCCAAGCCATGGGTTGACAGTATTGAATACAGTGGCAGTTCTGTAACAAAATATGTATCTGTCTGTCTGTCTGGTGTCTTCACCCTTCACCTTATTTTTTGAGACGAGGTCTCACTAAACATGGAGCTTGCTGATTGAACTACACTAGGTGGCCAGCCAATCCCAGGGATCTTCCTGTCTCTGCCTCCCCAGTGCTTAGGATTACAAGCTCATGCTGCATCGCAGCCCTTTATATGAGATTAAACTCGGGTCTCCAGGCTTATGCGGCCAAGCACTTTGAGCCATCTTCCCCAACCCATAAGCCAAGAATACTTTTAAAAGAAAACAGACACCATTAATTAAAGAGTGAAGATGGTCTGTTAAAAGTTAAACCTTAGCATAACCTGGAAGGCGGCTGGTACACAGAATTCTCTGTCCCACACCCGAGAGTACCAAAGTCAAGATCCCCCGAATTCTAAGGTACCTCACTAGTGGGTTATTTGAGTTAAATTACTACAGCATTTAAAAAAAAAAAAAAAAAAAAAAAAAAAAAAAACCCTGAGAATCATAAAGGTGGAGTAGGGGACACTACACATGCATGAGCCAGTTCAAAAACAAACACAGTAGGTCTTCAGCACAAATGCCATCGTGACTAAACTCTAAGACACTTTGGTCGGTGTCCATTCTTCCTGGAGGAAGCACTTGTTTGGTGCCCTAGGTGCACTCACTGTTCATGAGGCCAGTGAGAGGCCAGCACCTAAACCTCCCTCAGACCATGGGCCAGTTTCCGCTCAGATTTTATCATTTGCAACCAAAGGAGCTCATTTTTTCAAATGGCTCTTAAATAGATGTATAAAATGTTTGGAGAAGTGGAAGGAGCCAGTGTTCTTTCTCTCTGCAAACAGATGAGAGGCCCCAGCACCCAGAAAGCCTGACAGCGCTCGTTCCCATCCCCCAACTCACACCTGACACTAACAGTGAATTTTGAGCCTCAGATGGAGTCATACAATTTGTATTTTCTCTTTGAAGGCAAAAAAAAAAAAAAAAAAAAAAAAAGGTTTTCTTTCACATTCAGCCACTTAGCAAAAATAAGGTTCACCCGTGTTGCCAGAGCCACCATAGTTTGTCCATTCTCACGGCTTTTACGTGCCATTGTGTGAACGCACTGGTCTCCCCTTTCTAATAATGGCAGTTGCTTCTGATTGAGGACTCTGAAAAAGACGGGCACTTAGGATTTCTGCCAGACCACCAAAGCCCCACTGGGTGAAGTTTGCTGGACAGAAGGCAATTGGAAACACAGGAAAAGAGGAGGGACTTCCATTTCTGCCCCTCTCTTCACCGGTGAGCTCAAGAACCGCACTCACCAGCTGCAGCCGAGTCTTTGGTGCGATGAAGCTGGTGAGTGTGAGTCTTCCCTCACGGCGGATGTGGGAAAGCCTTGAAGGCAAGTAGGGCCACCAGCTGCAGTGGACGGGAACCCCACTTTCCTGGACAAACTGGCCAGTTATGCAGTAATTGTGATAGGGTCAATTCCAAGGGATGCCTTTGTGAATCAAGGGGGAAACCCAGAGAAGACAGACAGATAAGGAACAGATCCCCCTTTTGATGTCTTTATTTTTTGTTAAATATTTTGAGACAGTGTCTCCTGGATGTCTTAGAAAACTGTGTAGGCCAGAGTGGGCTCAAACTCAGAGAGATCCCCCTGCCTCTGTCTCCCAGGTGCTGGGATTAAAGTCGTACACAGCCACATCAAGCTCTCTCCTGTTTCTAGTTAACACAAGCCGCAGACTTCTTTAAACTACACATACAGACACCAGACCTGAGAGCCCAGCAAATTTCGGGAAACTGAGGTGCCAAGTTTGTGCCAATACGTAGGGTATTGGTGACCGTAATGGTGACCGGAGAGACAGACGTGTTCAGAGCCCTGCTGTGTAGCAAGGCTGAAGCTGCCCCAGTTGATTTAAATAAAACAGTGCTTGGATTACCTTAATATGTAGTCTAATATTGAAAATGCCTAGGCGGGGGGGGGGTGGTGGGGAAGGGTGATAACATTTTAAATGTAAATACAGAAAATATCCAATAAAAAGAGAAAATGCCCAGCATTTAATCTAAAGTTACTTGACATACAGTGACCTGAAAATGCGCGACACTTTCAAAAACAATCCAGTTGCTAGAATTAACAGTCTTGAGGGCAGTTACTGTAACATCAGTGCAAATGGGCTCTTCACCAAAGGTCCCATGCTAGGGCATAAAACTATTGCAGTTAAAAGTATTGAAATTATACAAGGTATGTTCTCTGGCCATAAGAAATGAAAGCAGGAGTCAGCTCTGGAAAAGTACCAGGGAAGAACAAATATCTGGAACATTCAAAACACCAGTTATATATAGTCTAGGGACCAAACCAGAAAATACTTCAAACTGTACAAAAATGGAAGTATAGAAGCAGAATTTGAGGGAAATTAAAGTGATTGAGAAAATATGTAATACTAGATTCTCATATTGGGGAGACATGAGAAACGGAGTTGTGGTCTTCTAAAGACATCCACACCCCAACACTGGCAGCCCGGGACTATTAGATCACACAGCACAGGGATTAGGGTTACAGTGGCCTTCGAATGGCTGTTCAGCAGATAGATACCCAGGTGTGCCTGTTCTAGAAGGGGCACACAGACAACTTTACACCCAGAGAAATGTGGAGAGGAAAATCACCAGATGGGACTCCCTAAAACCAAATAAAGCCCAAACCCCGAGAGTCACGGTCTCCACAGCTCTGGGCCTCTCTCTACCCCGGAAGCCTGGGAGCTTCCCGGTGAAAACGTTCACTCAGCAACATGGAATCGCCCCCACTTGATTCTTTAACTGAGGGAGAGAGGAGCCCACTGCTAGCTGCCTTCGCCTGTTTCTGGTCACGATGCTCAGTTGCAGCAAGTGCCTGTATCCTACAGCCTGATGTACACCAGGAGCTGAAGGGGTTTCTCTAAAACCAATGCTTCCATTAAGCTGGAGAAAATAGGAGACAGGAGAGCTTAGTCTTCCTTATATAGCCTTTGGGGTGCTTATTATATAAATATTGTCTTTAAAAGGAGTAGAGGGAAGGAACATGTGGCAATCTGTTTTGCCATTCTATTATTTTACTTTTATTTAGTTTTGAGACAGTCCTGGAGCTTGCTATGTGGATAAATCTGGTCTCAAATTCACTCAGGTCCTCCAGCTTCTACCTCCCAAGTGCTGGAGTTAAAAGCGTGTGGCCCCATGCTCGCCCCGATTTTGACATTTGTATACCAATACAAATACATTTGTATATCCAATTGTCTTCTTCCTTCTCCAGCGAGCTGTTTAGGATGCTGTTATCCACATTGGACACTAGGGGGCAATCTTGCTTGCTCTCGGAATGTTAAATTTCCAGTCTTGCTTTGAGTTCAGTTTGGTTGTCTGTACAAATGAGTCAGCATGATATTCTCCTATTAATCAAAATAAAGGTAGGGTACACGAAGATCAAATGTGGTGCTTTGGGCAGAATCTTGGGACAGGAGAAGCAAATTCAATATTATAAAAATGAAGTTTAGCTAATAAAAATGACCAACAGCCAGATGGAGGTGGCACACGTCTTTAATACCAGCACCCCAGAGACAGAGGCAGGCAGATCTCTGTGAATTCAAGTCCAGCTTGGTCTGAAAAGTGAGTTCTAGGACATGGAGAACCCCCCCTTTTTTTTCTAAAACAAAACAACAACAAATTGTGCTGAAGAACTGGTGCTGTTCCCTAGGACCCAGGTTCGATTCCCAACACCTACACGGCAGCTCTCAACCGTCTGTGACTCCAGTCCAGACTGTTCTGTCTCTGCTGGCACACATGTGGCTTGCGCATGCTAGGCAAGTGTTAATGCCGGTACTGTGCCCCTTCTTATAATGAAAGCAATTTGATGTTTAGATTCCAAGCAGCAGATGAAGCAGAGAGAAAGAAGTCAGGGTAGAGTCCAGGCACACATTTGCATATTTCCAGTAACAATCCAGGAAGATCTCTTCAGCCATGGAGCCTCACAAGTGTGGGCCATCCTTAGGTCTGTCGGCCTGGTGGGCCTACAGAATAAAGCACAACTAAATTTAAAGGATACTGAAAAGTGGCACCCTCTCTCACGCTCAGAATCCCAAGTCATAAATATCTATTTCTGCCCCAGGATCTAAACTCCACTGTTCGTAGGCACATCTACCCCCCCCCCCGGCCTTTTCCTAGTCCCTCTGCAAGAATCTACTTAACTCTGGCCAGAGAGCCACAGACTATTCCTCTGTAACTTGAGGGATCAGGGTCTGTGATGCTCACTAGGACTGCCAGAATCCCAGGAGGGAGGAGTCACTGTCCCCAGCCAAGGTGCAAACACGCAGAAGGGAAATGTGGAGCAAAAAGGTCTTTAGGAGCTGCTGTCTGATACCTCCGTCCCCACCTCCCCCCTTCCACACAGAAACAGCCATCACAGGTGATGGAGTCTCCCTGCCTGTGCCTGCATGGGGACGCTGTGGAGCAGACTGTCAGCCCACAAGGACAGATGAACGCCTCTGTGGTTTTAAAGCACTGAGATTGTGGTGTCTGTCGAGCTCACCTTGACTACCATCCCACCTGCCCAACTCCAAGCAAAAGGAGCTGCCATCCCTCCTCCACCTTACCGAGGAAGCCAAGGCAGGAAAAGATTAAGGAGCTTGCACGGGATCATACAGCTAGTCCTGAGCCAGCATGCGCAGAGGTTACAAAAGCGTCCCGAAGTCAGTTCCCCCCTCCTCCACCCCCCAATCCGCCCGCGTGGGTCCTGGGGATGGAGCTCGGGTCATCAGACTCGGCAGCCAGCACCTTCACCCACAGCACCCTCTTCCTTTCTCTTCTGTTTCTTTGTCGCCTGTTTGCTGAAAAGTCTAAGAAGCTGATAGGAAACGGTTCAAGGTGGGGGAGGGGAGGGTGGCTTTTTAAAGAAATCTCTCTTGGGGAGATTAAAACCATCTCTTCTTTCCTTGCCATTAGGGGTCAGCTCCTATGGGACGGAGTGCCAGATAGGAAGTCAAATAGTGCTCTGGAGATTTCTGTGAAAATATTCCAGGTCCGATTAAACACGAGACTTTCAGTAAAGCAGATGGTCCTCCCCAATGTGGATCAGCCTCAGTTCAAGACCAGAAGAGACCTGGGTCAAACTCCCTGAGAACGAGGAACCACCAACTGCCCACCTTCCCACTTGGACACCAGCCTTTTGCACTTGAACAACAGGCTTCGAACTTGAACGAAGCCTTTGGACTTGGACCCCAGCTCTGTCTTAATACACATTTGAAGAGGGCATCAGATCCCACTACAGATGGTTGTGAGCCATCCTGTGGTTGCTGAACCCAGCACCACCAAAACGGCCAATGCTCTTAAACCACTGAGTCATCTCTCCAGTCCCAAGAAAGCAATACTTTGTTCCAAGTGCCTTGGCATTCTACATGGAGAAGGCTTTATGTTTCTTGGGGGACCCTCCACGGGCCTTTTGAATTTGTACTGGTCCAGTCTGGAAAAGTTTCTTTCAGACAGTAACAGTTGTAGAGTCACGGGCCCTGTGTGCCTGACTTATGGTTCTTCTGTGGTGCCTTGGGGAAGCACCCAACAGCTAGTGAACCAATCGGTGAGCGCCCACAGAACAAGATGCTTTGGAATAAAGACACTGGGCTGAATTTTTAAGACCTACAAAAGTCCTAGGCCAAGTTGTAACCAAGAGTCTGGGCCATGAAAAAAATATATCAGGAATATAGCTTTAGGGAGTTTGCTTATATTTGGTACTTAAAGGCCCATTCATGGTATACTCTCTATACAGGGATAAGAAATGGGTAGAATCATTTGGCTAAAGAAAAGATTTTTTTTTTCCAAACAAAGGTCAATCATGAAGCTGTTAACTGTCCTGCAGCTCTCTTTGGTTCACAGCAAAACTTGGGACTCTTCTCAAAGAAGATGGCACTAGAATACACTAGTCAGTGGAAACCGTGCCATTTCTAGACCCACAGCCAGAGGAGAAACTTAAATGGGTAAATAACAGATGGGGGGGGGGGATGGCCAATGAGAAAAGTGGCCAGGAAAGTAATAGTTAACATCTCTGGCCCAGCAAACCCTGACTCTCATCAAAGCTATTCAGACCCAGCCTGGTCCTCTGGTTCCCAAAATCTCCCTGTGTGGTGCTCCTAAGATATGCGCAGGTCTGTGCTCTGCTTTTCTCACCAGCCCCACCTGCTTCTCCACCACCTATTTTTCCCTCTAAGAAACCTCAAGCTTCTGGCATGAAATTCCAGCTCCTAAGTCCACCTGATGCTCACAAATGTGGTCCAGCTGCTGCCATGTAAGGCCCCTCAAGGTTATCGTGGGCATCTTCACCTGTTGTGAATAGACTCTCCGTCTGGGTCCCATCTTTGCCCTCCACCACTCCCTTTCATCTTCCTCTGCAAATGCCACACCCCCTCTCTGGATGAAGCTCTTAGGAAAGCAGCTCTGGTCCAGCCAGAACAGGCTCACAGCTGAGTTCACAATTGGATTTTCGTATGGTGACGGCAGAGGCTAGGGCATCTGGGAGCCAGTCTGAGAAGATGTCTTGACTGGTGGCAGAGACAATGATGAAGTCCAGACCTAGCATGTAGGGCTGAGAGCCTCTGCTCCAGGGCTAGTGGGACTGGGGCATTTGTAGGTAGGAAGAGGGTTTGTATACCATAATATTTCATATAAATGTATCGGTTTTCGTTAATGGAGAGCAAGATGGTTTTCAGGATCAACCTTTCCGGTGGGGTGAAGAACTACTCAGTAAAACACAGATCAGATGGAAAGCCATGAAGAACTGCCTACAATGAGCAGACTTAGGGGTGACACACCCTATGTCAGGGGAGCCCCAATCTACAACAAGTAAAGAAGTATCCATACCTCCCTTCAATGATGAGGGGAGCTGAAGGGGTAACAGCAGCAGTGACACAGCCAATCTGAGTCCCAGGAAGAGAATATTCTTCTTAGTTGTGTTGCTTGGGACTTTCATAGTTAAATACATCAGAGTGCATGTGTAAGGTCCTGAGTTCAATACCCAGCACACACACACACACACACACACACATGTACACATACACAGAAATACATATGCATGTACACACAGACATATATACACATATACATACACATATACATGCACACACACACACACACCAGTACCACTACCACCAAAAACAAAAAGCAAACAAAACCACAAACACAAAATCACCATCAACACCACCACCACCAACAACAAACCCAAAACTATAAAACTGAAATGAGGAAGCAGCTCTGAGAAGCTGGGACCAGGTGATCTCAGCAGCCAATAGATTGTCACATTCAGCCATAGAATCCTTGGTAAGAAATGACCTGCCACTCAAAGGCAAGAAGGGGTTCGGATGGTCTTCCCTGTGCTATCCTCTTCACATCCCTAGAGTCTGGTACCTAAGAAGGGGATGGAGCTGGAGAGTAGGAGCGAGATTCACGAGCCCTTTCCTTCAAAAAGAATAATCCAGCAAACTGCTCTGGAACACACTCCGTGGGCTTCCTGTGGGTGATAAGTTCACTTCTGCTCTTAAAACATGGAGACTGCGGTGCAGACGGGGGCATCCTTAGAGCCTTGGGCCTGGCCAAGCAGCAGTTGCCTTGGGAGAAACGACTACATTCCAAAGCAGCAGGATTGGTTTTGACTACATAAGTCTCCCTTCAACTCAGACTCTGCCCCCCCCCCCCCAAAGCACCTAACAACGTCTGATTCTGCCGTTTTAAAATGTCTTCATTTAAAAAGAAACCAGCATGTCTGTCAGGCACTCATTCACAAAGTGGCAAAGAACTTGGGACCAATTAGCAAATCTTGATTCCATTTAGCTAGATCAGTGTCTTAACCCTTTTAAGTGCAGATAGAGTCAGATGTGGCGAGACTTGGTCTTCTCGGCAAAGCTCCGAGTGGGATCACAACAAAGGCTGATAAATCCCGTGGATCATAGTAATTCACCTAAGGCGGGAGTCATGGCTCTTGACAAAATCCTTCCTAATGGCAGATGCTCGGAAAATCCACCCACCTAAAGGCGTGTGTGCTATCCTGGGCTCTAATTGGCTGTCACTGCCCATGGGTCAATGGCAGGGCCAATCAAAGGAGTTGCAAATGTGACCTCCTGGCCATACTTGAATTATGGAGTTCTAAGTGGCCACTCAGACAAGCATGGGGACATCTCAGCAGATGATTCTGAAGAGTGGCAAAGACCCCAGATTTGTCACTAGACATTCCCTGTCCTCACAGGGCTATTTTTATTTTGAATGGTGGAAGTTTCCAGAGACAAGCCTGAGTAGACCCCTCCTCTCTTACTGAGGATGCTTAGCACTTAGCCCTGGCCTGCTGCCACAGTCGAAAAGGGTCAGCAGGGTACCTATTTCCTGCTGAAAAACCTTATGAGCACTGACTACTCCCAACCACACAGCACAGCTTTTCTAAACATGTTTTCAGCTGAAGCTGTAGAGACAAACAATGGCCAAGGTACCCAGTATCGTGCAGGTAACATCCCTAACTATGCCCAGAAACCACTGAGAACCATCAGATGATGTGAGATGTAGGGGGTTGAAGAGATCACCAGGGATGCAGGCCTGGCTGATGCTGAACATCACAGGGGCCGGGTCACTTCATGCTCATCAGCTCTTTATAACCTGTTAACCACCAGACAGCCAGTATTTTAATCAGTACTGTCCCAACATGAGGCTTTGTTACTTATCCATAGGTAGAGCGTCTGTGTTTCAGTGACTTCCGGTTTAAGAAACTGATGGCCACTTGAGGAAGAGTTGACAGATGCAGGGCAGTCTGTCAGGGCCAAAGGGAGGAGCATACAAACTGTCACAGAAACACTGGAGCAAGGGGTTGAGATGCTACGTGTTCCCTGCTTATGGCAGTGGGGAGGAACTATTTCTTTATTTGATCCAAACAACAGAACATGGTGGGTAAAAGGGGAACCTTTATAAAATGGTCAAGGAATGCCAAGGACTTGTACCAACGATGCCAAGCTTAGAAACTGGCAGGATTATGGGGAGGACAATTGTGACAGGGATCTCCTGGGGACAGCTGTCAATGTGTTTCTCCCTGGAGTCATTTGCTCAGAGATAAAGACTTGCACTATGTCATTCTGGAGTGTAACCTCCAAGCTCTACTTGGAGTGTGACAGGCCAATTGGGGACAGTTATAGCCTAAATGTCATTAGCAGCTGCCGTGCTTCATGAATCTTGTTAGATGTTTACTCTAGAAAACCAGGTGGTGGTTCTCCCAAGCCAGTCTTAGATTTGTGTCTTCCTTGAAAGATTTGTGTTTATTTTTACTGGCATCTAAATGTTAAGAAGGAAGGCGTGAAGGCACTGGAGAGATGGTTCGGTAGCTAAGTGCCTCCAAAGGACCTGGGTTTGATTCCCAGCTCTAGGCATACAGCTTACAACCTCTGTAACTCCAGACCTCCTGGGGATCTGATACCTTCCTTTGGTCTCTATGGGCAGTGCAAGCTTATGGTGCACAGACATATATACAAGTAGAGCAACCATATATGTAAAAAAAAATAGAGGTTAAAAATTACAAAGGAGGTTTGAGAGTTTGGAGCCCTTCAGGTCTGTATATTCTGAGAGTTTCCATTGCTCTGATAAAACACCATAACCAAAGGCACTCTGGGGAGGTGGGTTTATTTTCATTATCTGTCCAGGTAGCAGTCCACCACTAAAAGAAGTCAGGCCTGGGACTCAAGCACATCAGAAACCAGGAGGCAGGAAGAAGAGGCCGCGGAGGCAGCCACTTACTGGCTTGCTCTTCTGGGTTGCTCAGCCTGCTTTCTTCTTTTACAATCCGTGAGTGCTTTCCCAGGGGTGGTACCAGCCCCAGCCCCGGACACTGTCCACAGGCCAATCTGGTGGGGAACATTTTCTCAACTGGGGTCTGTTCTCTTCCCAAATAACTCTAGTTTATGTCCAGTTAACACAGAACTAACACAAACTCCCCAGCATAGCACGTTTGCCTTCTGTTCCTGTTTTCCTCCCCAACTCTGCAAAGCAGCACCAAACCACCCTGTCTACAGTGCCTGGAAGGAGGGAGAGACTACAGCAAGCTCAGGTTGGTTATTTCTGTTTTGATGTTCTGGTCTCTCTGGCTATACACTTTAACCCCCCAAAATAATCTGAGTTTCTAACTGTGTTTTTCTGGCTTTAAAACATGATTAATGTGTATGAGTGTCTGTGTGTGTCATATATGAGGGATAGAGCCCTAGGTTCATTCCATAGTTCTTCTCTCATGCTCTGGCCTAAGTAGGGTTCACATGTCCCTGTAGCCCCACCCCTGTCCTCTCCACACCCCCTCCCATTCCGATGTTGGCCTCTGAGACCCTAATACCTGCCAGTAACCTACCTCACAGTCTTGTTCTCAAAAGATTCAGAATCTCTAGTCTGCAGCGTTGCCAGGACCAATTCATCTTGTTAAATCCGATTCATCTTTAGATGTGCAATTCAAAGGTCACCTCGTATATAAAAGCGTTTCAGTCTCCTTCCTCCCAGAGGAATTAGGCTCGCTTCTGTTAATGAAAGAAAGCCTTCCCAGCCCAAGGGCTCTGCCTCACTTCAGGGGGGCTGCTTTAACTGGGTCTGTCTCCAGCACCAGTTAGAAGCCACCACACACAGGCACTTTGGGATGTTTCTCTCAGCTGCTTCTAGGACCCATTAGGTGAAGGCACTTAATAGTCTCTGATTAATTCGTTCATAAGTGAAGCAATTAATTAATAGTATACTAATGCCATAGATCAAATTCTGCAAATGCTTGCTCCTAGTTATTGCTGTCATTTGGGTCTTAAATGCACCGAGAAGTTTACATGGCCTTGGTTCTAGCATAGCCCTGTTAGGAAATGGTAAGACTGTTTTAGAGTTAGGTCCTGGTACGAGGGCTTCTGGTCACTGGTACGTGGTCTCTCCCACCTTTTCTGTCATTTTTCAGGCACAATGTGAGTAGCACCTTTGATCCACTAACGTGTGCTACCATGATATGCTCCGCAAACCCAAAGCAATAGGGTCAATGCTCCATGGACTGACCCCTATAAAATAGTGAGCCAAAATAATCATAAAGTACCGAGCTGCTTGTAACCTATAGGAGGGAGGTCCTAGGCTTAGAAGCCAACTTCTGTGATGTCAAAGCCCACATTCTTTCATGGACTGGGGGTTTACATTTAAAAAAAATTATTTGTGGGCTGGAGAGATGGCTCAGCAGTACTCTTCCAGGGGTCCTAAATTCAGTTCCCAGCAACCACATGGTGGCTCACGACCATCTGTAATGGAACCCACTGCCCTCTTCTGGTGCGTCTGAGAAGAATGACAGCAAACTCACATACAGAAAACAAATAATAAAACAGATCTTTAAAAAAAAAAATCCATCTGTACAATTCCCTTTCTATTCACGGTGGGTCCTAAAAATGTCAGCATCAAGCATCTTCCCAGAACTTTATAGAAATATAGGTTCCAGACTGGGCGGGTAGCTCAGTGGTAAACACTCACCTTGCAAATGTGAGGCCATGGGTTGACTCCGCAGTAACACACAGATCACAAAGGAGCAAACAAACAAAGCACCTAGTGTGAAGCTCCGCGGCAGGCCTTCTGAATTCCTCTACAGTTAATCCTCAGGTGATGTCTCTACACACTGAAGGGTTACAAGTATTGCGGATTTGGTTTTTTTTTTTTTTTTTGAGCCCCAGAACCATAACACAAACTCTTGGGCATTCTAGGCCAATGAAGTCAAAACTTAAAGGTTCCTTGGAAAGTGAACATCCCATGAAGGGATGGTTCACCGAAGCAGATGCAGGAGAAAGGCAGATGCAGGAGAGAGGATGTTCTGCTAAAGCAAGCACACGGAAAGACATGGGATGAAAGATTCTTTGCTAATGACACCCAGGTATTGGTCCGCCTTACATTTTGTGGTTGAGCTGCATTTGTTGGGACTCCATAGAGCAAAATGCACAAAAAAAAAAAAAAAAAAAAAAAAACCCTTCTGGTGGTGTGGCGCAGCTGAGAACGTCTCCTGGGTCCCTCCTGCTGACTCAAGCCAAGGCTGAGGCCTGGCTGTCTCTGCTAAATCTAGTCACCACTGTTGCTAAACTGTTACTCTACTGAGCTGGATGGCTGATGTATCGGTGAAATGTTTGCGAGTGGACCGAGCTGCTGATCTGTGAACCGTACCGCTGATTTCCACACAACACAGATGGGAGTTTCTCCAAAGAACCTTTCTAAACAGCTCCACTCCCCTCGTATCCTTTCTTTCCCACTACCTCTGGTGGGTGGGGGGCTATAAGGGAGGCTAAACTGGCTGTCCCAGAACACAATATGTAGACGAGACTGACTTCAAACTCACAAGAGATTCTCCGGCTTCTGCCTCTGGAGTTTTGGGATCAAAGCCACCATACGCAGAAATGTTTATTCATTTTTATTCCAATTCATTCCAAAGCAAGTTAGCGGAGTGGCGTCCCTTCTGCACATGTTCCATCTGTAATGTGATCCACGCTAGTTTATGAACCTTAATTCATCCATTATCTAGATATGGCTAAACTAATTTTATTATTTTTCGCCTAGGCTGTTACAATTACCTCCTGATTTATCTGAGCTTCCATCTCTTTGAATCCACTGCAAGCAATTTTTAAGCAGCAGGGCACATTGCTACAAGAAATTGCATCAAAAGGGCCAACGTAATCAAATAACAGCACAGCTGCTCTGGCTGAAGTGTGTTTGTGTATGTGTGGTGGTGGGGTGTGAGTATGTATGTATGTGTGTATGTATGTATGTATGTGGTATGAGTGTGTGTATGTATATGGTATGTGTATGTATGTGACATGTGTGTGAGTGTATGTGAGTGTGTGTATGTATGTGGTATGTGTATGCATGTGGTATGTGTGTATGTATGTGGTGTATATGTGTGTGAGTGTATGAGTATGTAAGTGTGTATGTATGTATGTATGTGGTATGTGTATGTATGTGGTGTGTGTGTGTATGTGTGTGTGGTATGTGTGTGTGTGTGTAGGAGGAGGAGGCGGAGCTCTGTCTTAAGCTCCCCCAGGTTTTCAGAGACATTCCTGCATCTTCAGGCATCTGCAGAATACACAAGACTGCCCTTGCTCCGTCTGCTAACTATGGGGTGTGGTTAGGGGGTTTAATAATAATAGTAACAAGGTTCATGAGAAATATGGTTTGCGGTAACCTGCAGTGGACTTGAATCACGCTCTCGGTTTGCCAGTGTACTTTCTGGAGGATGAAAGTCCTCTTATTTGTTACCCATGGGAAATCAACAGGCAGGACTTGACGGACATACATCAAGAGTCACAGGTCTAGGCTGGCTGTTGTGGTACTGCCAGCAACGAGTTTCTTATCCCACGGTGGGTATAAACTCGCCAGTCAGCCTACCTGTTTAGCTCACTCATGCCCTAATCACTCCCTCTGCCCCTCCTCCAGGACACTTCGCAGGTGGTGCTGGTTTTCTGGCTGGAAATCTCTTTTCTCTCCCCTCTCCTGGTATTGGCCAAGCCCCTCCCCAGAGGGCGTGCCTGGGACATGACTGGCAGTGGACTGGCAGGTAGGCGGGAGATTGCGCGGAGGAGGGGGCGAAACTTTTGGAGCTATGGATTTTCGGTCACACCAGCTCTAACCCCGCCTGCCTCGGGCTCCTTTCTCGGCAGTCTTTCCTGCCCCCATTTTCAGCTCTGCCGCATCCCCCTGCTTTGTGACTGGTCAAAGGCAGAAATCTCGCGTTATTCATCTTTGTACCCTCGGGCCCTCCACACCGAGGACAGCAGGGCACTTTACTTGGTCCTTAATGGAGCAAGTCAAAGAATAACCTCCTTATGTTTTAGCGTTGCTATAGTCATTTTTCTTTAGTCAAAAATGACCCTAAAGGATACTCCTTTAGTAAAAATAAGATCGTTTGTGTTTCTTGGGACTCTAACTTATCACAGTTTTCCAGCTCTGGTTTCCTCTATAGTAACAGAATTCCATATGTCAGTTCCCTAAAGAAACAATAGTTCCTTAGCTTCTGGATCGTACTTCTTTTGCATGAAAGATATATCAGGAATCTCCTTTGGCCAAAGCCTGCAGTGCTTAGGGTTGGGCCTTTTTTTTTTTTTTTTTTTTTTTTTTTTAAAGCCATCCATTAGCTTTAGACCTAGAAAGTGACAAGGGGTAATTGATCTATTTCAATTTGCTTTCAGAAGAGAGCAATGCCTTTTATTTGGCCCATGGCCCCTTTTGATTTAATGTATATATTTTTCAGAATGTTTTCCACCACCACCCCCAATTCAATGGGTAGCAAATGTAGGTGACTTAGACTGTTTTAAATTATATGGCAGACCTCTCTGTCTTACTCTCTCCTTCCCCACGATAATTAAATATAGGAATCAAGCAGTACCAATGTCCCCTGCCTTGCCAATGTTCTCATCCCAGTCCCCAGTCCAACCTTTAGTCGCTGCTTCCCCTCCCCCACAGAGATTTTAATTTTGTTAAAACGTTTCTCCCGCAGCTGTGAGTCAAGCAGCCCAGCAAACGGAGGAAGCACGATGTCATTTAATATTCCAGCCTACAGCCCAGACAGTTGCATAGCGGGTCATTTGGAGCAGTCCTCTTGAGCCTGCTCTATTTGACAGTGATTGGCAACACCCTGCTGTTGGAAAAACAGCCATCTCGGTCCCAGCAATAGCTCAGCTTTCAGAACCAGACCACAAGCAGGAGCCATGTTCACAGCCCTGTGACTGTGGTCATCCAGCAACAATGTAACACTGAAGCCACACTGCTGAGTCCCTCCCGCTGGGTGGATATAACATATCCATATGAATCCATCTATCCGCTGACTCAACCATCTCTCCGCTGACTCAACCATCTCTCCCACCTGGGCTGCTGCAGGATAAACTCTTCATGAGGCAGCTGTGGGCCAAGTTTTTGAAACTTTCTTTTCTTTTTTTTCTTCCTCTCTGTCTCTCTGTCTCTCTGTCTCTTTCTCTCCCCCTCTCCCTCCCTCCCTCCCTCCCTTTCCTTTCTTCCTTCTTTCCTTACTTTGTTTTTAGTTTTTCCAGACAGGGTTTCTCCTTGTAGTTCTGGCTGTTCTGAAACCAACTCTGTAGACCAGGCTGGCCTTGAACCAAGAGATCCACCTGCCTCTGCCTCTCAAGTGCTAGGATTAAGGGTGTGTGCCACCTCTGCGTGACTGAAATTTAACATCTTTCCTTTGGTCTTTTAGAATCAATGTCCTTTCTTTCTTTCTTTCTTTCTTTCTTTCTTTCTTTCTTTCTTTCTTTTTTTAAACGGAGGCACTCTATAAATCCCTGACTCTCCTGAAACTCACTCTGTAGACCAGGCTAGCCTCAAACTCCCAGAGATCCACCTGCTTCTGCCTCTAACATCCTGGGATTGTTTTTTTCTGTCTTTTTTTTTTTTCTTTACATCTGTAACTATGTATTTAGTTTATAGTGAGGCTCTTGGGACTCTAAGCAGGGCCTGCAGGTCTCTGCTAGCTCTTGCTGGGAACAAACTATCTTCTCATGTTGTAACAGCTTATGGGGAACTGTAAGGTCTGGGTTTAGGGCATGTGCTGCATTTATTTCTTTGTTCTGGTGTTCCTAGGACACTAGTCAATACCAACATACATGCTGTTTGTTTGCTTGCTTGCTTGTTTGAGACAGAGTCTCTCCATGAAGTCCTGGCTGTCCTGAAACTCACTATGTAGAACCAGAGATCCTTCTGCCTCTACCTCTTGAGTGCTGGGATTGAAGAATAGTATAAATTCTAACCGACAAACCTTGTCAAGACAGGACAACACGGTGGCCTTTAACTCTTAATGTGAAACCCTGATTGGCAGCAAACATCCCTTTCTGGGGCAGAAACATGTACATCTTTGTTGATTTCAAAGTCCCAGAGTGACAGCTTTGAAAAAGAAGCTGAGAAGGAATTTCTGTTTTTAGACCTTGCAGCCTAGATTGGCCCCAATGCTCTCCTGGGCTGCAATGAAAACTTCCACAAGAAAACATTTTAATTTTGTGACTTGATCAGTTTTCTGTCAGTATAATGAAGCCCTTCAGACTGAGTAATTGAGAAAGAACAGGTGTAGTTATAATCTTGGAGTTTTGGGTTTTTCAATGAACACATAAGCAATATGGAAATTTGTTTTAATTTTAATCGCAGGTGTGGGATATGGGGTCTCAAGGAACTCGACGCCCCTAACCAACAGGAAGTGGTCTAATGATAACACCATCCCCCTTCCTTTCTTTCCTTTTTTTCTTTTCTGTTTAGCCCCAGAGAGTTGAAGGGATAGAAGAAAAGGGGTGGTGTCTCAGTCGGGGTTTTTATTCCTGCACAAACATCATGGCCAAGAAGCAAGTTGGGGAAGAAAGGGTTTATTCAGCTTACACTTCCACATTGCTGTTCATCACCAAAAGAAGACAGGACTGGAACTCAAGCAGGTCAGGAAGCAGGAGCTGATGCAGAGGCCATGGAGGGATGTTACTTACTGGCTTGCTCCTCCTGGCTTGCTCAGCCTGCTTTCTTATAGAATCCAGGTCTACCAGCCCAGGGATGGCACCACCCACAAGGGGCTGGGCCTTCCCCACTTGATCACTAGTTAAGAAAATGCCTCACAGCTGGATCTCATGGAGGCATTTCCTTAAGGGAGGCTCCTTTTTCTGTGATAACTCCAGCTGCATCAAGTTGACACGCAAGCCCAGCCAGTACAGGTGGGGAATGGAGAAAGAAATAAAAACCCACAAAGTAGCAAGAGACAGCTATGGATAGGAATTCATCTGGCTCCTGGTCCTGGAAGTGGGACACGGCACCAATATCTGCTTGGCATTGAAGCAGGACCTTACTTTATCATGATGTCAGGGGTGCATCCCATGGGGAGATAGTAAGCTGTCCAGCTTTGGTCTCTGTCTCTTCTTATAAAGCCCTAATGTCCTTTTGGCTACTCTAGCCGTAAGGCTTTGACTCTTACTCTCTCCCAGACATACATTATTTCCTACAGATAAAATAACTTATCAATATTGGGATTGCATTTATAACACACTAAATCTTAGGGAATACGGTCAACTCATAGCTCTGATTCCAAATAAAGGAAAGAAATAACTTATTATTTTGTGTTTGTAGGTAGATATCTCTCTCTCTCTCTCTCTCTCTCTCTCTCTCTCTTCTATTTCAATATTTTCCTAAAGGATTAAATCTTTTTGAGGATTTGGTTTGATAGTTTGGGGGGGGGGGTTGTGTTTGTTTGAGTCAGGGTCTAGCTAGGCTAACCTAGAACCTGAAATTATCCTACCTCGGCCTCCCAGGTGTGGAAATTATAGTTTAGGGAGTGATTTCCTTAGTTCCGACTTTGCCTGAGGATTGATACTGTACTGGTGGCATTTTTGACTGCTCTGACAAATGCCTGTCCAGAGCAGCTAACGGAGGAGGGGAGGGGAGGTTTATTTTGACATACAGTTTTAGGGAGTCTATCATGGAAGAGAAGGCACGGCAACAGAAGCAGAAGCCTTCTGGCCACGTTGTGTCTGTGATCAAGAAGCAGAGGATAGGCTGAAGATGGCTCAGTGGTTAAGGGCATATACTGCTCTTCCAGGGGACTTATTCTTGATTCCCATCAGCCATGTTAGCTGGAGGACCACCATCTGTAACTCTGGCTGCAGAGGACCTGACATCTCTGGCCTATTCAGACACATGCACTCACATGCACACACCCTCGCAGATGCACACACACACACAAAATGTGGAAAAAGGAGAGAAAAACTCAATTAAAAAAATCTTTTAAAGGTTAAAAAAAAAAAAGATGTCTTAGTTAGGGTTACTATTGCTACAATAAAACACCATGACCAAAAAGCAGTTTGGAAAAGAAAGGGTTTATTTGGGTTACACTTTCCCATCATTGTTCATCATTGAAGGAGGTCAAGACAGAAACTTGAGCAAGGAAAGAATCTGAAGACAGGAGCTGAAGCACAAAGGCCATGGAAGCATGCTGCTTACTTGCTTACTCCTGATGGCTTGCTCAATTTGCTTCCTTATAGAACCCAAGACTACCAGGGATGGCACCACCCACAATGGTCTGGGTCCTCCCCCATCAGTCACTAAGAAAATACCTTATACCTGGATCTTATGGAGGTGTCTTCTCAATGGAGACTCCCTCCTTTTAGGTGACTCTAGCTTGTGTCAAGTTGACATAAGATTAGCCAGCACAAAAGAGGAGGAGGGTAATGTGTGTTCATGCTTAGCTAAGCTCGTCTTCCCAGCTGTCTTAGGGTTTTACTGCTGGGAACAGACACCATGACCAAGGCAACAACTTTTAACTGGGGCTGACTTACAGGTTCAGAGTTTCAGTCTATTATCATCATGGCAGGGAACACAGCAGCATCCCAGCAAGCATGGCTCTGGAGTAACTGAGAGTTCTACATCTTTACCTGAAAGAAGCAAGGAGCAGACTAAGAGGAGCTAGGAGGAGTGTCTAAAAGCCAACCCCCACAGTGACACATTTCCTCCAAAAAGGCCACATCTCCTAATAGTGCCACTCCCTGGGCCAAGTGTATTTAAATCACCACACCAGTCCACCCCACCTTTACTCCACTCACCTCAGTTAACCTAACCAACAAAAATCCCTCAGACATGCCAGAAATTGTCTGGGCAGTGGTGGAACATGTCTTTGATCCCAGCAAGTAAGTAGAAGCAGGTGAATCTCTACAAATTTGAGGTCAGCCTGATCTACAGAGCAAGTTCCAGGACAGCCAAGGCTACACAGAGAAACCATGTCTCAAACAACAACAAGAACAACAACAAAAAGCATGTCCAGAGATTGGTCTCCAAGCCAATAGATCCTGTCACATTAACAATGTAAACCAAACTCTCATCAGATATACTCTCTTGTCTCCATATGGCCATTAAAGGGAAAGGCAGGAAACTTTAGAAAATCCCTGCTTAGCATTTTTATCTTATTTCCTCTGGTTCTGACTCCTGAGGACTTCCGCAACTTTACTGAGGTGCCAAAAATATCTTTCACTTTAATATCTTGCTGAGGCTTTGTTTTATTTATTTATTTATTTATTTATTTATTCATTCATTCATTCCATTTATTTATTTATTTATTTATTTATTTATTTATTTATTTGCTGGTCAGTTTGTCAGTTAACAGATCTCTCTCCTTCCTATCTTCCTTCTTTCCCTCCCTCTTTCCTTTTTCTCTCTCTTCTCTGTCTCTATATGTTTCTCTGTCTGTCTCTGTCTCTGTTTCCCCCCACACCCCTGGGATATGGTCTCACTGTGTAGCTCTTGCTGTCCTGAAACTGACTATTAGACCAGGCTAGCCTTGAATTAAGAGAAATCTACTGGCCTTTGCTTCCTGAATGCTGGGGTTAAAGATGTGCACCATGTCTAGTCAACAAGACTCTGCTATTTGAAAGGTAGTTATTTGGTGTCCCTAGAAAACCCTGTTCAAATGGGTGTCAAGATCAGGTTGAAATTTTAGGTTAAAATATAGGCGAAAGCAAGAATGGGCTAATTGGGCAACGGAAGACTAGCAGAGAAAGGAAGAGCGAACTAGTATTATTTAAAATACACACACCTGCTCTTGCCTCACTGTCAAGACCAAAGGCTCCTCTCACATGCTAGAAGATAACATGAAAAGGGACCTGGGTTCCATGACATCTCTACTGATCGGCTAGGTCATGGACAATTACATCTCACAGAATCTGAAGCTTACAGACGACCTGGAAAAGGTTCTGAAAGCAACCTCTGATGTGGGAAATGTGATGGAAGACAGACACCTGCTGGTGGCCATCCTACAACTTCTGCGGGCCCTGCTGTTTCTCTTCCCGGCATCCCTTTTCCTCCTGTTAAGGGCATTCAACATTCCACCACATTCCTGTCTGAAACCCATGGCTGCTTCTGAGTCTTTTGCCTTGAGGGATGAGGGACTACCCTGAAGCTTGAGTAAGAATGTCTGCTCTCTGGCCAGATGATTGATGTAGGAAAAGTCTAGCTCCCTTGCTTGGACCAAACGAACCTTTGGGGAAGAGGA
The DNA here is from genome assembly GCF_963924665.1 of Micromys minutus. Classification (NCBI taxonomy): domain Eukaryota; kingdom Metazoa; phylum Chordata; class Mammalia; order Rodentia; family Muridae; genus Micromys; species Micromys minutus. Next base: position 128,947,401 of record NC_137969.1, read on the forward strand.
AGCAATGGCTCCTGCTGCAGCTACGGCTAAGCTGGCAACATAGAGAGAGAGAGTAAATGTAAATAAGGACGTATAGAACTGGAGAATGGAGGGGTTAGGGTCTTCATCTTAACTCTGGGATCCAGCCTCATATAGAGATTAATAATTTCCGTGAATCAATAATCTCTTTTCAGCTTAAACCGATTTGAGTCAGAATTCCTGGTGCTTCACCTGAAATAATTCTCATCTTTAAGAATTCCCAGACATTTAAATATATATCCCAAATGCATATGTTTAGGATATTTATTAGCATGTATATATACACACAAGTATATATGTATGTATGCACACATATTTATGTATATATGTGTATATATATACATACATACATTTGTGGGCTTATTATATTTTAATATTTTTACTTCAAATAGTATTGTTTCCTTCTTCTCCTCCTCTTCCTTCTTTACCTTCTTCTTCCATTAATATTCTCCTAAATGTGTCTTGGGCCCTCTTCGGAATCAGAAAAGGCAGTGGTCCACTCCCCCCAAAACACAACAAAACACAGGCACAGAAAAGCACCCGCAGCACTTTAGTTGAATCCCAGGTTTGTTCTTGGGGCTGGAGAGATGGCTCAGAGGTTGAAAGCACCTGCTGCTTTTTCAGAGGACCTGGGTTCAGTCCCCGGCACCCATATCAGATGGCTCCAAATTGTTTATAATTCCAGGCCAAGGGATCTGACACCTTCTGTCCTTCAAGGGCACCTGCATGAATGTAAAGCACAAAAACTTACCCTAATGCACCCACATACACACAGAGAAACATAAACAATGCAAATTTAAAAAGAATAAGAAGCCTTGGTTGTCGAGGCGCGGTGGTTTCTCATGGTGAAACACTTGCCGGTACGAACAATGTGCCGGACACGGGGTTTCATCTCAGGTACTGCAAATAAGGAACTCCAGTAAAGCGTGATGCTTAGTGTCTGCACAGCAATATTCCAACCACTGCCACTTAGACCACCGGACAGTGCACTCAGAAGGGCACACTGGCATTCTCTACTTGTGAGCATTACAAGCTCCCCCTGAAGTCACATGGAAGATGAAATGAGAGGCTCCAGAGAGCGCCCTGCTCACACCAGATGCTCCTGCAGTGTTTGTGTTTGTTTTCAGCTCCCCAATTGTTCCTCCAGGATAAGCACCTGGAGACAGAATCACCAGGACACGGGGGTTACGAATTTATAGCGCAGGTCTCGTCTACTGCAAGTTTGCTTCTAGAAAAGAAAAGCTGACCAGGTGAATGTGGAGTTGGTTTTTGTCACACCCCTGCTCCACCCCATAGTCTTAGTCATCTGAATCTTTTCCAGTGCTAAGAAGTCCTCTGTTTGCTACCGTGTGAGTTATCTGGTTATAAGTGCATGTGAGTGTTTTCTACAAGTAAAAATGTCCGCAGTTTCTTGCCATCTTTTGTGTATTCCTAGCATCTACATTTTTTTCCTGCTGCACTTCTCAGGGTTTTTTTTCCCATTGACGGACATTGAACCCATGCCTTGTACATGAACAATAGGCAATTCCATTACTGACTAGTTGCCAGCACCGTGTTCTTAATAATATGGAAAACCGCCTTATAAGTTACTGATAGTAGCTTTTGGCCGTATCTCCACTGAAAGTGTTTTTCTTGTTTCGTAATTTGCTTTTAATTTTTTAAAACTATGATTTCATTATATCAAAATTAAAAATTAAAAATTTTAGTTAGCTACATCTTACCTCTGCTTCTTGGTTTAGTACAATGGCTCTCGACCTTCCTAATGCTACAACCCTTTAATGCAGTTCCTTAGGTCATGATGACCCCAATCATACAATTGTGTTCGTTGCTTCTTTTATTGTTTCTTTGTTTTTGTTTCTTTTAAAGATTTATTTATTATATATGAGTACACTGTTGCTGTCTTCAGACACACCAGAAGAGGGCATCAGATCTCATTCCAGATGGTTGTGAGCCACCATGTGGTTGCTGGGATTTGAACTCAGGACCTCTGGAAGAGCAGTCGGTGCTCTTAACCACTGAGCCATCTCTCCAGTCCTCATTGCTACTTTTTAACTGTAATTTTGCTACTGGTATGAATTGTAACAAAAAAAAAAATCTGTATTTCCTGATAGTCTTAGGCAACCCCTGAGAAATGGTTTTTCATCCCTCAAAGGTTGCTAAACCCACAGTTTAGGGTCAGATACGATTTTGCAGTTATTTTGCCTGTGTTTTGTTTTGTGGTTGTCATTATTAGTATTAATAATCAACTTTCCTAGGATTAGTTTTGGGACAAGCTGTGATAAGATTCTCTACTATGCGTACTCTAGTATGCTTTCCATGCTCTGCGTATTATTTCTCCATTGTGAGTGTCCTTTCTCCTGGGGCGGATCAGACCCTCCTCAGTGGCCGTGAAAGGGAACAATGGCGGGGGAGGATGTGAAATGACCTAAGCCACTGAACCGTAGCAAAAGGCTCAGCTTTGTCCCCTATCCTCGAGGTGTCCCGCCAGCAGTGGGAGGTCAGAAGGAATACACTAGGCAAGAGTTCTGTTTCCCTATGCTCGAACATCAGCCTCTGCAGGAGAAATGACCACGGGTCTGTAGGGTCCACGGAGCCCCACAGTTATAGGCTGAGCAGGAGCCTGGCGTTTCTCATTTCTATTCAGCACGTTCTGTTTCCATTCTTCGTTCATCTGCCTCCCAGGTTTCTCTCCAAGCCCTAAGAGGAGCTGGTTAGTCTGCCTGTAATGACTGCTTATTTGATTTGTGGGTTTTAATATCTTTACAATGAGGATGAGCCATTCTAAAGCAAACAGGCTTGGTGCTCGACCAACTGAGCCTCAGCTGAATTCTCTACCATGTGTGTTCTTAGCACATCTTAAGCCCAGGGCTTAAGAGCATTAAAAAAATAAAAAAACAAAACAAAACAAAACAAAAAAAAAACCAAAACAAAACAAAACAAAAAAAACGAAACAAAAAAAAAAAAAAAAAAAAAAAAACTCTGTTAGGGACCTTTCTACCACTATAACAAAACACCTGAGACAATCAACTTACAAAGAGAAGAGGTACATTTTATTTCATAATTTTGGAGGTTTTAGGGCTAATCAATGAGTCTGTGATTGCTCAACTGTATTGCTTTGGGACATCTGAGGAGCTGCACATTGTGGTGGAAACACACAGTGGTCAAACTGTTCATCTCATAGCCAGGAATCAAAATAGAGTGCGCAGCGCTGGACTCTCACAGCTCCCTCTGTAAGCATTCTCAATGACAAAGAGCTTCCAGGAGGTCCCACCCCACAGACTTCAACAAAGTTCTGGATTGGGACTGAGCCTTCCCTTTAACATTTAGGATTTTGGGGGAACATTCAAGACTTCAGCTACAGCTGGGCACAATAGGGCTGCCCTGATTTTGTGATGAAATGGCACCATCAGGATGTATTAAACTCACGAAGAGCACATCTCATTACACACCTGTCTTTTAACCTCATATAGGTCTTGAAAACTTAAATTATTTCTCATTACACCCCATGTTTGTCATCTTTTTTTAAAGTTCGGTACCTTAAGTGTCCTTAAATGTCTGCTGAAGTCCTAACCCCCTTGAGTTAATCTACAATGGAGACGATTGTGTGCACTTCAGAACATGCACGGTAGGATTTTTAGACTTATTTTTCATATCCTTTACCGTGGCCCTGAGACTTGGGGAGGAAGAAAAGCAAAGACGGGGGCTCACAGTATCACCCCGACTCTCTGGAAAGGAGACAGGGATCATTTCTTGCAGGGAAGAATACACTCTGTCTTGGTTTTGCTCAGCAAGAACAGCCTGGACCCTGACCACAGGCTAGACCTTCTCACACTGGCTGTCAACTGGCTGTCAGGGCTGTAATTACTCCACGGACAGTCACACCTCCTTCAGACACACACTCTGTGGAGAGAAGATCTTTCCCTCTGACATGTATGGAGTGATGGGCTGCCCATTCCTGGGGCTCTGTGCCTATAAACTAGGATGTGATTTGTGTGAGGATTAGCCTGTCTGCTGGCAGGCATCTCTCTACTTTCTCTTCAGTCCTCTGATCCCAGAGCTGAGACTCACTCACAAGACTTCATAAATCTGTAACCATGGAAATGTCTTCTGCCTGCCACTGACTTCTGTTTTGTTTGTTTTTTTAATTAATTAATTTTTCCATTGACTTCTTTAAATTTTTTAAATCGGTATAAGCTCTCTCTCTATATATATATATATAACCTTGCAAATAAATAAAAATTCACATACCAAAGCAAAACAGACCCAAAGCCTCTACCACCTAGTTAGAATGGCATTTGCAATGGAGGCTGACCATAACACCTTTTTAATTTTTCCTTAAGAAAAGAATTTTTTCTATTGGATATATTTTATTTACATTTCAAATGGCCATAACACCTTTAATGTTCTTTTTTTCTTTTCTTTTCATGGAGACATTTCTCAGCCCAGCTTCACAGCGAGGTGGAGATTGAGCCAGGTACTTATGCACTCCGTAGGGGAAGTGAGAATATCCCAGCTCTGACGGTGAGAATCAGGTATGGCACAGAAGGATGACAGGCTGGCAACAATATTTTCAGTATAGGGACTGGAGAGGATTCCAGGTTCCTCACCAGAGACATTGCAAACCTGTGCCGATGGCTCTTGTCTGACCATTAGCATTGTGTATGCGACCAAAACCTTATGCACAGTAGATACAATTGCAATGTATCAATTAAAAATAAATGGAATTCATAGACAGAGAACGGAGTCCATGGGTTTGCCCTGGCTCTGAACAACATCAAACTGCAAAACAAAATAAAAACCCATGATCATGATCATTATTTGTGCTTTTTACTCTTAGACTGAACATAAAACAGCTTAACATTTTTGTTTGTGAAGTTACTCCAGGAATGTGTACTGCTTTCAGACTGGCCGGATCCTCTATGGGCAGGACTGGGGGCTATTTAAACTACTTATGTATATGACTTATATATACATATACATATATATACGCATAAGCTTCTTTTTCTCCATCCGATGAGTCTGGCCCTCTAAATTTCATTACCAAAGAGACCGAGTTCTGGTGTGCAGCTGTCGGGCAGAGTGACTAAAGAGATTTGTGTACTGCGTATTTGGAGAAGGTAGGGGAATGCATTGGAAATGTTTTCATCATTAAAAGAAAAGAAAAGAAAAGATAAATGTCGAAGGAGTTACGTTCAATATGACTTGACAAGCTTATACATATATTCAAACCTCACATGGGACTTTATGTTCAAATTTAACATTTGCGCTAGGGAAAAACAATATTTTAAAAAGAAAAAGAGGCAGGGCCATCAGAGAATTTGATGGGCAGCCAGGCCTGGTCTCTTCTCCGCCCTCTTGGGCTTTGTTGGGTCTTTGTTCTGCCCTTGGCTGCACTGGTACAGAACCACTTAGCTGTGATTAAAAGGAGGGGACTGGGCGGCAGGGCGGGGCCTGCGGTGCGGGCGGGCGGCGACAGGGCTGCGTGGCGCTCAGAGCCAACTGCCCGGCAGCATGCACGCGGGAGCGACGACCGGCCGGCCGCACCGACGCCGCGGGGACGCTTGAGCAGACAGACAGGTGGAAGGAACCGCAGGACCGAGGGAGGAGGTGCACCCAGGGACAGCCCCTGCAGACCGTGCCTCGGCGACAGCGTCATGGACGGCCTGGACAACACCACCCTGCTCCTTGCCCCGTCCTCACTGCTGCCTGACAACCTCACCCTGTCGCCCAACGCCAGCAGCCCGAGCGCCAGCACCCTGTCGCCTCTCGCTGTCACCTCCAGTCCCGGTCCCGGGCTCAGCCTCGCTCCGAGTCCGAGCATCGGCTTCAGTTCCGAGTCGACTCCGACTCCAGAGCCCACGAGCAGCAGCCTCGCGGGCGGAGTGGCAGGCCAGGGTTCCTCCGCCTTCCCCCGGCCCTGGATCCCCCACGAGCCCCCATTTTGGGACACGCCGCTCAACCACGGGCTGAACGTGTTCGTGGGCGCCGCCTTGTGCATCACCATGCTGGGCCTGGGCTGTACCGTGGACGTGAACCACTTTGGGGCGCACGTCCGGCGGCCCGTGGGCGCTCTGCTGGCTGCGCTCTGCCAGTTCGGCTTCTTGCCGCTGCTCGCCTTCTTGCTGGCCCTCGCCTTCAAGCTGGATGAGGTGGCTGCGGTGGCCGTCCTCCTGTGTGGCTGCTGTCCGGGTGGAAACCTCTCCAATCTCATGTCCCTGCTGGTGGACGGCGACATGAACCTCAGGTATGGCCTCTTACTCACCCCAACCCATATAATTCACAGCCAGAGGGGTGCGTTGGAGCTCTTTGGGATGAAGCCCTGACCGGGTGGGGGTGGGGATATGGCTTTGAAATCCTGGCGGACGGTTAAAGATTGTGTCTCAATGGGGGAAGATCTAGACACGGACCTAGCTGCTTAAGGATTTCACACACAGCCTTAGGATTTCACACACAGCCTCTTCCTGGAGGGACGGGGTCTTAGCTCATGTCTCCAGTAACTAGCTGGAAGGCAAAAAGAAGGGAGAAGTCGGAAGCTAGGACTCGAAGGAAATGCAAAAAAAGCAAATCAAGACTGGAGTCCCACGAGGAAAATAATCTCGAGAATGCAACATAATCGAGTTTAATCCAACAAGTAGCGTCGGCAGCTTCCGCGCGGCGGGCTATTTGGTAGGGTTAAAAGAAAAAGGTTTCTTTCAAGTTCTCACAGTATTCAGGATGAGGCGCGAGGCAGCTGTCCTGGGTCCTGCAGCCTAGCTTTGTCTAGGATTCATATTGAGATAGGATGAAATAGATTCTCTGCAGACTTCAACCAGGAGGCTTCCTCCCCTCCCCCTCCCGGGCTATGTAACAGGTAAGGAAAGATATGGCTGACTCTGGCTCCGGTTTCTGCTCATACCTTTGTGCAGCATCATCATGACCATTTCTTCCACACTCCTGGCCCTGGTGTTGATGCCCCTCTGCCTCTGGATCTACAGCCGGGCTTGGATCAATACCCCTCTGGTGCAATTACTCCCCCTAGGGGCAGTCACCCTGACTCTCTGCAGCACCCTCATTCCTATTGGGCTGGGCGTCTTCATTCGCTACAAATACAACCGGGTGGCTGACTACATCGTGAAGGTAGGCTCTCTCTTCTCTTCCTAGAGTCTGGTCTCTAACGAGTGCTAGACATGCTAGGAGGGTTGGAAAGCAGGGATGGAAACAAAAAGGCTTTCAGGGACACACTTAGGTTTATGCTGCAAGCCTAATGTCTGAAGTGGGAAATTCCTAGGAGAATAGGTCTAATTAAGTCACAGCTCAAGTTGGGAATAAAGATGCAAATTATAGACCCAGTGCTCAGGAGCTGAGCCAAGAGGGTCTAGAGTTTGAAACCAGCGTGGACCACAAAGCTGGTAGATGGTAAGGCCTCTGAAAATTAACAACCAACCGAGAGGCTATTTTGCAATCACTGGGGGGGGTGCACTCCTGGGGGCACAGTGTGGTCGAATGGCAAACATTATCTAGGCATAGTGCCACATGCCTGTAATCCAAGCACTTGGGAGGCAGAAGCAGGCAGATCACTGAGTTCAGGGCTAGTCTGGTCTGCAGGGTGACTTTCAGGACAGCCAGAGATGCATAGTGAGACGCCAGCTCAAAACAAACTAAACCACGAAACGGCAAGCGTTTCCCACAGATCTGAATAGTACTGAAATTCAGAGCAGATTAAATAAAATTATCCAAAACATTTGATAATGCATTAGTGTGTGTTCAAGAACAGAACTCTAATTCTGAGGAAACAAAACCTGAAATAGGGACCCTTAAGTAGCTTAATTTAAAAAAAAAAGTAAAATTAGCAAGATAACGTTGCCAATATAATAGAAGACACAGAATGTCCGCCTTAAAACACAAAACCAGGTCCTGGGCAGAGTAAATTATGTTGTCATGTCTGAACCCGTGTATGTCTTTGCTTCCCTGTTGCATTATTTTATGTTTTTTTAAGTTAATAAAATGACAAGGGATTACTATACTATTATTAGACAGTATTTCTAGGGAGTGGAGAGATAGTCTAGTGTTTAGGAGCACTGGCTGCTGTTCCGGAGGACCCAGTGTCAGTTCCCAATGGTCAGGTGGCAGCTCACAGCTGTTCTAAGTCCAGTTCCAGGGGATCTGAGGCCGTCACACAGACACACATGCAGGGAAAACTCCAGTACACATAAAGTCAAAACAAAAACTAAACTAAAAAAAAAAAAACAACTAAAATTTTTCTGACATTGCTTTATTTTTAAAACAGATGCTTTAACAGCACATAATTTCTAATAGTTTGCCAGAGAATATTAATTTCACTTCTTTTGAAGAATCAAAACAGTGAAACTGTGAACAGAATGTTCATTTTAGGAAGTAAGAGAATGAAAATGCATAGCGAACTTGCAAAATCCCTTAGGTTACAAAAAAGGAGCCGTTTCAATGTTACAGTTATGGAAAATTTAAAATACAGAATCTTTTTGTTGTTGATTTGCTTTTATTAACTTATTTTCTACTTATACAGAGGAACCAACTTTCCCCAGCAAGAGAAATGGAGGGTTCAGTTCTGCACACAGATCTAGCTCTAAGAGAAAGAAGTCTAATATAGGATTTAATAAACACATACAATATCCCCATAGATGGTCTTGAGATACCTTTAGCAAGCACAGCCATTCAGCTATACTTTGCAAGCACCTAAGGTGAGCATTTAATTAATGACTTTTTTAAAGTTTTCTTTCCTTTCTCCTTTTTGTTCCATTTTTAATTCTTAATGGCTTAAAGGAACTTTGTAGCCAGCATCTTCAGAGTGAAGAATTGGATTTCCTGTCTGTGCTTTCAGTACAATACTTTGGAAATTAGTAAAAGTGTTGCTTGGCCATAGTTCTCTGCCAGTGTGCATATGTTTTTATATACCTTAGGAAGCTGTTTTAGTGTCTCTTACAGTAGAAGTTTGACCAGCCAAGATACACTTTAGTTTTTAAAAAAGATTGCTTGGTGCACATCAATCCCAGGAACTCCAGAAGAACCGACTCTCTGGTCCACTCCCTCAGAGAGGCAGAATTACTTGTCAGGATCTTGGATCCCTGGCTCACTCATACCCCGTGGGAAAAGAGCAACTCAACTATGTATCTGGAGGGACTGGGGGACTTTAGATCTCTTCCTCATATTTGTGCATCCTTTCCCTCGAATGAGAGAAATGTGTCAGGCAGATCGTCAGCAACGCACATGTGACCTGGTCAGTCGCAGCACACCTAAGACCTTGCTATTCTAAAACACTCTAAGAACTGAGAAAAACTTACAGTGAGGAGAGTCAAGGAGAAAAGTTGCAGAGGTTCAAAGAATTAATCAGATCTTACACTTCAATCGAATGAGTTGGTAACTGCTTCCATACTATTAGCCATCTTTGGAACTTGGAAGGTTAAACGTATCCTAGACTAAGTTAATTTTTATTGTAAATGCTAGCAGCCTTTTATCTCCAGTGTGAAATAAGGACTACTTTCATATAAAGCACAGAGTCCAAGAGAGGTAAAGACCACGTTGTCCAGGCCAGACCTCAGACCAATACTGGGTTCTTGGGCTGAATTCTAGCTGTTCCATCTGAAAGAGGCATGGTAGTAAATTAAACACAGAGTACTCAATGGTGTATGATCACGGTGAAGAGACCAAGGGACAGTCTGTTTAGAAACAGCAACCTTCCTATGATCTCTGGTTTCAGAAGAGGTAGATGGTTTTTATGTCCTTCCAACCAAGGCAAGTGCGAGAGCCCAGAGAAGCCACGGTATATCGAGGCAGCCCTCCAAGCAATTCCGTCTAAGATGGAGTGTCAGCCTTTGGATATAGTCTATCATTGGGAGGTTAGAACGGGCGTGTAGCTTGCCCAGATTCCTCCTCGGTGATGGTATGGCTAATAGGTTGCCTATGTATTTTCTTACCAGGTTTCCCTGTGGTCTCTGCTCCTGACTCTGGTGGTTCTTTTCATAATGACTGGCACCATGTTAGGACCCGAACTGCTGGCAAGCATTCCTGCAGCTGTTTATGTGGTGGCCATTTTTATGCCTCTGGCAGGCTATGCCTCGGGTTACGGCTTAGCCACTCTCTTCCATCTTCCACCCAACTGCAAGAGGACTGTATGTTTGGAAACAGGAAGTCAGAATGTACAGCTCTGTACCGCGATCCTCAAACTGGCCTTCCCGCCTCGCTTCATAGGTAGTATGTATATGTTTCCCTTGCTTTATGCCCTTTTCCAGTCTGCGGAAGCGGGGGTTTTTGTCTTAATATACAAAATGTATGGGAGTGAAATACTGCACAAGAGAGATGCCCTAGAGGAAGACGACGACACAGACATTTCTTATAAGAAACTAAAAGAAGAGGAAATGGCGGACACCTCCTACGGCACTGTGGGGACAGATGACTTAGTGTTGATGGAAACCACCCAGACTTCCCTCTGAACGTGGAGATACAGGGAGCCTCCATTTGGCTGAAGTATCACTTTGTGACATTTGGTAGTGCGCATGGTTCACATCCGGGATAAAGATGGGTGGGCGTTTCCTGTAGCAGATTCGATCTTCCCACTGAAATGTTGTATCTCAGTATTAGCCACGTGTTTTTATAACTCAGCAGTGTCCCAATATCGCTCACACCTGGGTCAGATAAAGTACCGCTGCGTCCTCTGCTTAAGTGCTGTTTGGCTTTTGTTTCTGTTTGGTTTTGGTTTTTTGTTTTGCCGTTTCCACCAGCATCGCTACAGATAGGGAATAGGTTCGGAAATGTAGATGTCTGGTACAAACATGAGTAAAATTGTAAAACAGAAACATGGGTTTGCTCAACTTACAGACACCCGGTTAGTTATATTCAATGCTAGTCTGTCCTGAGAAAAGTTCAAAGCAGGCCAGGAAAACTGCAGGATGGCGTTTCACCGTCAAGCCACCATCAAACCAGAGCAAATCATCTTACTGTACGTGACTACTTGATCTCGTATCTATTGTTAATGGTTATCAACACTGTCCGGGGATAAAGGCTCCCCCCCCCCCCATACGTTTCCTGTGTTTGTATAAACGCATCTCAGATCCATTTATCGTCTGAAGAAATGGTTTACTTAGGAGAATGTGTAGACCTCACCCCAGAGGGGAGAAGCTAAGCACCTCTCTTCACCCCTGGGAAAGGACTGTAGCTACAGGCTTTCCTTCCGAAAGAGCAGTGGGTGGACATTGTTCCATTGCTCTGAGCTGTGATGAGACAAGAACATACGAGGCTCAGTGCAGTCTCCTAACCTCGGTATTTTGCTCCCTAAGGGCCTCCCGTGCCTTCTAATGGCAGACATCTGGAGCGATGAGGCATGGGGCCCACCTGGCTAGGAAAATCCCGTTGATGCCTCTGATTCTCGGGTGGAATTCTCACCTTGGCTATTTCCCCTACAAATCCTTGCTGTGGCTGGCAAGGAAAACCCTTTTCCTGCAATCTATGAGCGGGTCGCCTCTTAAACCAGTGTTGAGAGAGGCTGGGGAGGGTTTCGCTCCTCGTGGCTAGAGGGTGATAGGGCTTGTTTCTCCCGGTGCGCAGCAGCCTATTTAAGGCGGCGAGCGGAAGGCAGCTGGGCCGCGCTGATGGCTGCCTGGGCGAGCGAGGCGCGGGACGCACCCATGTTCTCGGCGAGCACGCCCCACCCGTGCCCGCATCCTTACCCGCAGGCCGCCAAAGCTGGAGACAGCTGGCGGTTCGGAGCCAGGGGCTGCGGTCCAGCGCCCCCCTCCTTCCTCCCCGGCTACAGACAGCTCACGGCCGCGGAGTACTTCGACAGCTACCAGCGAGCGCAGCTCATGGCCCTGCTGTCGCGGATGGGTCCCCGGCTGGTCAGCAGCCGCGACGCCGCGGTGCAGGTGAACCCGCGCCGCGACGCCTCGGTGCAGTGTTCTCTCGGGCGCCGCACACTGCAGCCCAGACGGCGCCGAGCCAGCCCCGACGCCCGGCCGGGTTCCTGCCAACCCCGCAGCCTCGCCGGCACCGGGAGACCCCCGCGATCCTGGCGCACGGTCGCCCTGTACTCGCCCGTGACCTTCTGTGGCCTCTCCTCGCTGGAGGTTGCGGGGGGCGTGCAGACACCCACGAAGGGGGAGGGGGAACCGGCACCCGCTGGCACCCGAGAGCCGGAGCCGGGAGAAGTGGCTGTCCCCCAGCCGCCAAGCGAGGAGGAGGGCGACGTCCAGGCTAAAGGGCAGGCGGGGCAGGAGCAGTCGCCTCGAGAGGACGCGGACAATGTGGCGGCGATGCAGTCTGAGCCCGGGAGTGAGGAGCCGTGTCCTGCTGCAGAGATGGCTCAGGAAGCCGGTGACCCGGCTGCCCCCGGACAGCGGGCCTCCCCTCAGAGCACTGAGCAGGACAAGGAGCGCCTGCGTTTCCAGGTGAGGCCAGCCTGGCGGCCTGGACGCTTCCACAATTGGAGGGCTCCTTCCAGGCTAAGCTGGAGGCTCTGGGTGATGCGGGGCATAGAATTCTTCAATGCCGTCAGTCTTGTTTTTGTTTTTTATTTTAATGCGTTATTATTGCATGACATATCTGTACACTTCGCTGGAGTGGAGAGACGGCAGAAGAGGGTGTCGGGTCCCTTGTAAGCTACCACGTGGGTTTAGGGCCTGAATTAGGGCCTTCTAGAAGAACAGTGCTCTTTAACAGCTGAGCCATCTCTCCAGCTTTTCGATGTATAGGATTTTTGCAGCCGCTGCCTGTTAACACAATGGGAGGTGCTTACAAAAAAAAAAAAAAAAAACCAACCCCTGCGTGGCCCGACCCCGCGGTGAACGCACATCGGTCCAGTTTGGACCATACTTCAGACGGCGGAAAGAAGTACACACAGCAGAACATCATCGTGTGAACTTTGTCGCGTGAGAGTCATTTTCCCAAGGCCCCCTTTCCCATTTTCCCTCTAGATGTGGAGAAATCGAAATCAGTCTCAGCTGACTCACCGGGTTTTTCTCTACCAGGCCCTTCCCTCCATTTCTGAAGCTGTCAACTGAAGCTTCGCCCCCTACACCCCCCCCCCGCCCCCTCCAAACTTGCCTGGCTTAAAAAAAAAATCCTCTCCCTTCATCCAGAGGGCCAGTGCTGCTAAGCTGTTGGATGGTCTTGAGTTGCTGCCTAGGCCAGCCAAACAAGGACAGGGTGGGGGTGGGGCACACAAGGAGTGCGACCCCCCCAGGTGGAGAGCCATGATAGCTAAGAAAAGACTGAGGAATTTCTTATTGTTGTGTTTGGGGTTGGGGGTGTCTGTGGAATGGGGTGTCAGAAAAGATAGAACAGCGCTTGGTTGTCATTCACAGCTGGGTGTGGTCTTAGGCCGAAACCTTAAGCTTCCTGGTCTCTGCCGTGTTTGTTCATCTATTCACTAAGAGTTCTTCCAGGGCCCTGCCAGTCCTAAAGGCTTAATGATAAAAACTCGTTTCCAACGTGTCTCTAGGTGGGAAGCTGGGGAAGTTTAAGAATCGGGTGCTAACACCTCATAGTTCATACTAAATGAGCTATGCTTACAGATAGGTAGTGGGGGACTTTGTGGAAACTTAACTAGCATCATGGAGAATTTAATATTGGCTGAAGACTTTCAGAGGTTTAGAAGAGCCGTTCTCTTTCAGCATAACTTTTTCACCTGTGAAAGTCCTGAGACCACACATCACCCTACATAAAAGACCCAAGGGAAGAATCCTGAGCTCTAGATAGCATTATTTGGCTTTTCCCTTGTCTGAGGGGGAAAAAAACGCTCACCAACCTGCCAGTATATGAACTATCTTGTTTGGCCTCCATTTACATATTTGATAGAGCTATTATTTTGCCTGATTAATTTAGAGGGTGACCCAAATCTAACCTGATGGAACTACCATGGTAATTTTAAAGCATCAAGTAGAATCCCAGATTCTGAGTTGAGGGTAAGCCAGGCATCTCTTGCTTAAAGCCTGGTATCCTGTTCAGTTCCTAGAGCAGAAGTACGGCTACTATCACTGCAGAGACTGCAACATCCGGTGGGAAAGCGCCTATGTGTGGTGTGTGCAGGGCACCAGCAAGGTAAGAGACACGGCGAACGAGGTGGTCCCGTCCGTGCGGCCGTGCCGAGTGTCTGTTTCACACAGATGCTTTCTCATGGCAGGTGTACTTCAAACAGTTCTGCCGAGTGTGTCAGAAATCCTACAACCCTTACCGAGTGGAGGACATCACCTGCCAAGTAAATCAAACGTTTGCATTTTGGAAGAGGGTTTTTGCGTGCTATTTTGAATATATTTCTTAAAAGAGGCATTCGGTTCCCAGTAGCCTTAGGCTCTACTTTTTCTTTTCTTTCTTTTTTTGTTTTTGTTTTTGGCTAGGGGTGGTGGGGAGTCCCCTCCACCATGAAATGTGGTGTTCCCTTCTGCTCTGTGCAAAACTTGATTGCACTAGCATCTTTGGAATCGGCTGCCTCATTAGCAGTATGAAAGGCTTGCTTATCTGCCATTTCCCAAGGGAAAACAGTACCTTCCTGCCAGCTTTAGGTGTCACATTATCACCCCAGTGCTACTAGGGAGCACAAGTCAGAGTATGAAACCCAAGAAACCGAGCTTCAGCTTTTCCTGCACGAGAGTTTACAAAGGGAGTTTCCTGTTAGAGCATTTTACCTTGTCTAGCTCAGTGTAGTTCACTTGTACTGATGGCTGCTGTGTCTGCTTACACTGTGCCAAGGGACTTAGGTAACCTTTAAAAAGGAAGTGACAACATTTACCTGTTAAGGTCAATCACAGAACTAAAGGGCTTCCACAGCTACTTGAGAGCACAGTGCACCTAAAGTTGGTAATTGGGGAGTTAGTTAACTACCTTAGGGTGAGCCCTGAGAAACCAAGAGTGGAAAGGCGCTAAGACTCCATTTAGAAAGGGGATTGTAGGCACTTTTCTACAAAAAGGTGCCTTCAGCCTTTCTGCACTTGGATCTCAGTGCCCAACCATGGGTCACTTTTGTTCTGCAGGCTGCTTTGAAGTTCCAGGAATCAAGGGGAAAGGGGGCTCATCCTTTGAACTTTTCACTGACCTTTTCAGAGCTGTAAAAGAACTAGATGTGCCTGCCCAGTCAGACTTCGGCATGTGGACCCGAAACGCCCCCATCGTCAAGACTTGTGTGGGAGATGCAAAGACAAACGCCTGTCCTGTGACAGCACCTTCAGCTTCAAATACATCATTTAGTGAGAGTTGAACACGTTTCTGCTAGATGGGGCTAATGGAGCGGACAAGTGAGCTCTCCTCCAGGCCCGTCCTCTCTCCCTTCTCAAAATACTTCATGAAAGGCATTGTACTTTGATAGAAAGCCTGTGAATAAATGATATTGCAAACAGTTTGAGGCTTTATCCAGTTCATGTTTGTTTGAGGGGAGCCAGTGCTGAAGGTTGGTAATCTTGCTAACCGGTTGATGGTCAGAGTGGACCAGGCTGACTTGAAGTCACAGGCACCTCATTCAACTCTTAAGGTTTCACAGACCAGAAATTTACAGCTTCAGTCTGTAGGTCTCAAGTCCCTAAGAAAGGTGTTATTAAAAAGGCCCAGCACCCATTCAGTGGTTTCATGTTTTTAAATTTTAAATTACTCCTAATTACACCCACTGCCAGATGGAGCTGGGTGTGTAGCCTCAGGTTCCTCTAATGAACTGTTGGTCTAACACAAGCATCATAGCTGAAAAAACTGTTCCCCTTGTTTTTCTCAACATGCATGTGCTATGCCTAAGGAAGCAAGAAGAGGGCGTTGCCAGCCCTGGAATGAGATCTGCTGATGAAAGTCACCAAGTGGGTGCTGGGAATTGAGTCCCAGGTCGCATACAACGGCATGTTAACTACCCTTGCAGTCTGTTAACTTCGAAGCCATCTCTCAAGCCCTCACTAAAACATTTTAAAGGTGTAGTGTGGATGGTAGACTATGAGGATAAATTGCCTTTTAAAGGAAAACACTCTGGGGCCTGGAGATACATTTTAGGGACTAAAGTGGTCAGAAGCAGGTTAACAACCAAGTGTTTAAAAGTGATGGGCTTCCATTTTTTTCCCTGGCTGTCTCTTAAGTTGGGACCAGGGCCAGGCAGAGGTAATCCAGTTGACTCCTGTCCTGAGTGGGACATAATCCACACTATGTCCACAGTAAGTACTTGTCAAGTAGATGAACTAAGACCTACAGAGTCCCAAGACAACCCACTGGCTGCTAAGGTGGGTTGACTTAATTTTTTTAGGGCAGCTACTATTATGTGGACATACTGAATGCGGATATACTGAACAAAGGGACTCAAAGTTTCCATCGTTGACAGCCAACGTTCTAGCACTGAGGCTTGTCACACTATGTGTCACCCAAAGCTTAGAAGAGCATTCGACTCAGCAGAAAGGATAGCAGGACACTCTGAATGCGGCCTCTGCATGTCAGGAGAAGTGTTTTATGTTGTTCTCACACTTTTCAAAGCAACCGTGGACCGCTTTAAAAACTAGGGGGAAAAGAAAAGCCACAGAAGCCAGTGGCTCTTTTTCCTGATGTGTAGGTGGTTCTCTGAGCGAGCAGTCGGCACTGTGCGCTGGCATTACGCTTCCTAGAATGGCTCTTATCCACGCTTCAAACCAGGGTAGGCGTGGGGTCACTAAACCTGGGTACGGCCCCAAACCCTGCGACTGCATTCTGGCTTCCCAAGATCTCTCAGCTTCCCAGCTATTGATGAAAATGGTAAGAGAAGGTTGTATGTAGCAAACACTAGGCTCTTGCAGAGTGAAAAAAGCTGATTAGAATTGAGCGCTAATAATTTTGTCAGTCTACACAAACTCTGGAGTCAGTGTAGGTGTGACCAGGATAATCCTAATGGATGTGGTTTTGTTTTTGATTTTTTTTTTTTTTCGGATATATGTATTCTTCCTGTACCAAATTAGTTACATATGAATTGTTCAAACCTTTGGGTAGTCAATTTAACTTTTTTCCTGCTCTTTTTAAAGTGAGAACTATATAGGTAACATGACGTCACCTATATTTTGTTTTCTTCTTAAAGTACCACACAAACCAATAGCTACAATGCTTTTTTATTTTTAACAAAAAGGATGGAAGGAGGGTGAGAGAAATGGGAGAGGGGATGTGAAGTGTGGGGTGTCTCCTGACACCATCCCTGTGCCTGCCCCCCCAGCCCAGGAGTTATTAATAATTTAAAGGGCACCATTTACAGTACCAGAACACCATTAAAATATTTTTTATCTGGGTCAAAAAAATACAGTGATTATGAATGTGCTGTGACCAGTTAAAGAATCTTACAGGAAACATGACGACGGTCAGCAGTCCAACGGCGTGCACAGTGCCCCCCGATTAATGCACTTGAGCATAATTACATTTCTGTCAGGGGCCACGCCCCCAGGAAAAGGCAAAGCTAAGCAATTTCATTTCTACATTCTAAACTCTGGAGCCACAGAGCTCAGTCTGAAAATAAAAGTCACAGTGGAAAAGAGATGCATATAAAAAAATACAAGGTGTTCCTTTCAGATCAGAGGAGTTGTGGGACTACATTCATTTCCTTTACAAAATTCTATTTAAAAAAAAAAAAAAAAGGGACAGGATCCAGTCTGTGTTATGCGACAGACAGTGGAGAAGTATATTGCGTGTTTTGGGAGTCCGTCTTCAGGCTTTCTGTCTTTCCCCTGTAGCCCCAAGGGTTCCTTTAGCCTGAAATGAGTTTGTGTCCTGCGTAAACACACAAGCCATTTGCATCTCTTCTCGAAGGCTGCAGCCGTCAGAGCCCGCAGAACACACGGTCCACCACCAGTGGCTGAAACCTTTCCTTCAGCTTTGTACATGTTTTCTGATAGAACAAGAAAATGCAGGCTTTAGTCTGCGCGGTGTCTGTAACAGTTACCGGGTGAAGTGAGCTTGTGTAATGAGAGGTGCGGGCGGGCGGGCGGGCGGCGTGCGTCTTTAGTTTACATTTGAGAGTCTCTGCAGGCGTCTGCTTTGGTTAGTTATCGACAATATCAACACAAGAACTGATCAGAGAGCTGAGCAGCAGAGTCCAATAACATTAACAGATATATTATTTCTTTTTTTCTTTTTTGAGACACTGGGGAAAACCCAGTTTTAAAATATTATTAAAGTGTTCTGACATTTACACACTATGAAGAGTTAGATCTAATAAAATAAAATTTCTTCAAAAATAATCTTGCGGTGCTCTTTTAGGCATGCTCTGAGAAGCGGTCACCAGACATCCACACACACACACACACACACAGACACACACACACACACACACACACACAATTCCTTATACAGACCAAAACCAAAAACAAACCCCAAACCCTTATCCCATAAGTTGGAAAACAAAAAAACCAAAACAAAACCCCAGACCCGATGGTTTCTGCAAAATAAGTCTGTCTGACTGGGTGGTCAAGTTGATTATTAAATGTCAACTCTACGTTTATGTTGGTGACGGCTTGAAATCCAAGTGGTTCCGCAGGCTCAGGTCTTCAGCTGAAATGAACTGGCCCCGATCCCAGCCTCACTTCGCCTGCCCTGCCATGTCTTGGAGGCCATTATTGCAAACATCCTCGGGGATTTCTTTCTTTCTCCAGAGTGATGTAGTTTGTATGCATCGCTTTTAGCCCTTATTCACATAGGTTAATAATAATAAAAAAATTCCTTCTTCACACAGTTGCTGTAGAGGTCTAGGCAGCAGTTAAGCGGTTACATATTTTTGTTTTTTAGACAGTTTGAAGTTATTAGTAGACTACAATTAAAGGTGCTGCCCCAGAGTTATCAGTGAAGCACAAGGGTTCATAAAAGGTGCTTGGTTAATAGTCTCGATCAGCTTCCTCCCTCCTGAGGGGCAGAAGTTGCTCAGAATCCAGTGCTCGCCACATTTCCGACCGGCTTGGCCTGTGCTAGGAGCGGGAACGACCGCACCGTGCGGAGAGACTCTCGGATCTCCAGGTTGAGCCCCATCAGTTGACAGGTAGCTTCTGACATGTCCAGGTTTGCGCCGATGACCGCAAAGCTGCCCGTCTGGCCTAGTGTCTGGTGATGGAAGTAGATATGTAGGAGTGTCTGCACGGGGTCATCGTCACAGCTGCCGAAGATGTCATTGGGCCAGAGGGTTCTAGAGAGAATACATAATGTTAACGCTCTGAGGTGTACTTGTTACTCCATACGCTACATTTTAGGTTAAAACCTATGAGCAAAGCTGCCCGGTGAGTAACCCGCACTGCTTATTATTTGAATGAGTATATGTGACGGCGCTGTGGCATCTCTGCCCAGTTTACCTGAAAGCTTTGACTTGTGCCACAGCCGACACAAACTCCTTGTTCTTCAAAGTTTCGATCAGAGAATGAATGGCAGTTTCTATTGTGGTCTGTGCAGCTTTGGAAATATCAATTTCTTCATTTTCCGACGCGGCCTCAGCTTCCTTAAGGATGCCTTCCAGCTGGGCAAGTTCTTCTGACATGTTGATGACCTAAAACAAGAGAGTCTTTAAGGATCTGTTCCTATGGACAGCAACAAAAGGGGAGGCTAATCAGTTGCAGGGGGGATAGCTGATGGTAGGAAGACTCTTCTGTCAGGAATACAAACTAGCCACTAAACAAAAGACTTAAAAAGGCAAAATCACTTCTGATGTAACCTAGGCTACTTTGAACTTCAGATCCTCCTGAGTACCAGGTACACAAGTACAGTACATAATGTATTTGTACTGCACACACACACAGAGGTATATATCCCTATACCAGCTTAGACTGTCTAGATAAGTTGGGTTGCAATAAATGTTTATACTGTGTCTTGGAAGATTATAATTGCTTCTGGACAGTGAAGGAAAGTATATTTTAAAAGGCTGTTTACCAAGGGTATTTTATAGAAATGTGTGTGTGTGTGTCTATATATTTGTTTACTACAATGACCTGACATGGCACATCAGTTTGAAGAAGAGATAATTGATCATCTGGGAGAAACAATTGATATAAGTGGCCTTCGACTTTAGGCATTCTACCATGGAACGTATATACACAAGCACGTGAGTCCCATGCAGGCCCGCAAGGATACAATCACACTTCCGGATGTAGGCTGGGACTTACCTCTGCTTCGTTCTTGATTGTGTTTACTTGGTTGATGAGTTTGCAGTAGGCCTGGAACAGAAGCAGCAGCTGGAAGTGCAGCCTGTACAGCCTCCGGCAGAGCTCCAGCTCCTAGAAATGAGCAGCGTGGATGGAGGTTAGCTGTCAGTGTACTCCCAACACAACAGTATAGAAGTGTTAAAATCGTCCTGGCGTTTGTGCTTCTGCGGTAAGTGGGTTAATACGGTGTGAAGCTGATAAGGCAGGTGAAAGGTTTTTTGTTTTGGGGGGGGGGGGTTGGCTTTCAAATAACAAGGCTTGTTGCTGGTTATGAAATCCCTTTTTAGTAGGAAGCACATTTTCCACACCAGACAGTGTCAGAAGGCAATATGTAGGATGCTTTGAACGGGGAGGACTCGACATGAATTTAAAACTTTTGAGTTGACAAGAATTCGCGGGTGTGCAGGCTTTGATCCCACTGAGGTTCTTGATGAAACCGTCAACTGGCACAGAGCAAAACTGGGTGTCCTCTTACCAAAGGGGGGGCATTTAAGGAAATAGACTCTTAAAACCACTTGGTGATCTCATTCAAGTGAGACTATGAAACTAACACATGCAATTTAAATTTTAGGATGTGACAGGAGACATGTCAGTGGTATGTATAGAAAACCACACAAGTGCTAATTGCGTGTACACACTCATTTTAAAGTCTCACCATTTCCTTGGATTTTTTTTTTTTTAGGATCAACATGTCTCAGATTAGAGCTATGTAAAATTGAAGCTACTTTCAAAGTAGTCAATGGCAAAAATGTCATTTTTTTCTCATGCTTGGTCACAAGAGGCCAAATGGCAGATGAAAACCAGTTTGTCTCACAAGGATAAGAAATCTATAAATCAAGACAGGCCACTTACTGCTAGAATTCCCATTTGCTAAGCAAGGTGATCGGGTCACACACACACACACAAAAAAAAAAAAAAAAAAAAAAATACAAAGAGAAAAAGATCAAGAATTAGTATAAGAAATCATTGCAACAGAGGTTACAGATGCCCCATGCAAACTGAGGAGCACGTTTATACAAAGTCATACACTTACTGCAATGACCCACGGTGGGTTCTGTCTGTTTCCCTTTGGCAAGGAAGCTTAACTTGAGCTACAGTTTGTTTTGTATAAAAGTCAAAGAAGGAAACAGAGCAATCTTGGGAGCCCTAGCTATTGTAAATGTATTTTGATCCAGGTTTTTCATCCCAACAAACCCAATGGTAAAAGCATTTCCATGAATGAAGTGGGAAACTTACTAAATGATTTGACCATTATTATTATTATTATTACTACCAAATGATTGGCTGAATCGGCCCATCATCTTACACAGGAAACACGGACCGGCAGCAGGCCCTCTGGTGCGGCTCATTCTAGACTTTCCTACTAGCTTCTATTCAGCTCTCAGGCTGGCTCCTTTTTGCGATGGCCGAGAACTGGTGTGTTTTGCTTCAATGTTATTTGGGTCAACTAGGTTTGAATCCGGGGAGAAGGGTGTATAAAACCCATGGAGCACAGCAGAAGGCTTTGGATGTGGGAGTAACTTCGAATTAAAACAAACTGTCGGGATGTAAATGGGGCTTCTAGAACCTGCTTTTCTGAGCCATCTCCTCGGAAGGATTCCTACTAGTTTAGAAAGGATTTGCTAAAGCAAAGGTGAACTTTAGCTCTACACAGCTGACCGTAAATTATGCAAACAGTGGCCCCGGTAACATTAGCAGAGCACAATCCAAACTTCAAATAGCAGCAGGAAGTTTCATTTCAGAGAGTTTATTTCAGGTGGGAATTCAAGCTTTAAATCCCTTTCCTCATTCCTGTTAGCATGACACACGGAACCGATTCTACATACACACACCAGGGGTGTTGATGTGCACTAACAAATCTCATGGTCACTAGATTTACAGGCACTATAGCTCCGGTGTACCAAAACCGACCTCGACACACTGAAACAGGCATCAAGGACAATACGTACACATTTGCACGCACACTGATATTTGCGGGATAGATTTTATCTTCATGAGCTGGCGCCCAGACAGCACAAAGTGTGTAAGGTGTGGGATACAAATGTGTCTAAAGAGTACAGTCTCCGTTTTTCACCGAGTATCTCTCATTGTTAACTGAGTAAACAGACTCGGAGGTTATGGAATTGTTTGAGGGAGGAAGACTATCTAAGAACCACGGAGCATTTCCACTTAGTTTAGATGGATGTGTGTAAGCACTGTCAAAAGCATCCATTGGCTTCAATTCCAGAGCCAATTTCTATCCTGTCTTGTCTCTTTAGTCATGATTTTAATGTTCCTTTCAAATAGTACAGGACTTAGAATTACCTGTCTCGGTTTGAATCTTGATTTATATTACTTATTTATTATTAGGCAAATTAGCTTCACTGAGCCTCAGTTCTCATGTTCAAAATGGGAATAACCAAGGGATCATTCAGGCGAGTTGTAAGGAGAAAACGTGACCATGAAAAATGGACTGGCATCGTGCCTGAAAAGCCGAAGAGTTAAATTATGTTTTTTTTTTCAGATATTTACCTATTTATTATAAATGTTGAAATTGGTGGGAATTCAAGTGTCAGGTGTGGCGAAGGTTGAGTTGCTGAAGGCTTTCTCTTATGAGGTTGCTCCCATTGGAATAGCACATAGGTCTTAACAGACTACTCCCACAGGAAGTCTTATGGCTTATTCTTTTTAAGAAAAGGTGTTGCTACTGCTTAAAGCAAGTAGACAAAAACACAACAAAGCCACGTTTTTCACATTTAGAGTAACAGGTACAGAGAACATGTCCCCGGGGTTTGCTTTTATCACCAGACAACGTATCCACAGAATACCAATAATGTACAGCCGTTTCTCCCCGAGAGGCAGATGAACTAAATGCCAACCTGGACTGCCTAGATACCCATCAGCTTATCTACTAAATGTTATTAAGCCTCGGTCGCAAGCTGGTTGTTCATTTTTATTAAAGTGAAGCTTTCATTACTAAACCAATATTTCACTGAACCTAACTTCCAGGGAGATTGTTCTGATAACCATAATGAAAAAGGTTTGCAAATAGTCTTTCTAGGGATATCACGTAAGGACAGTTGCATGCATACATTGTTTTGTAATATCCGATGTAGGCGCTCGGGAGGAAGAATACAGAGACTTACGTGCGCATTGGTGTTTATCTTGCACAGATCTTCGTTGGCACCGAATGTCCTTTTGCAGTTGTCTAGCCACTAGAGAAATGAGTGAGGGTAAATTCCAATAGTCACTGCACAATCAATGAAAGGCTAGGACTGGCTGTAGACACAGTTTCCTCTCCACCCAAGGCCAGTCATATAAAAAGATGGACAAACAAGGAACAACACAAGACGGACCCGCTGTGAGTTTATTCACAAAGACGAAATCGGTGTTCTCAGAGCCCGTGGGGCCCCGTATTGTGGGAGATGCTGTGCTTAGTGGATTTTACTGGAAATTTTCACTGCCTCTACCTGACCTTTATGTCTAAACATGAGATGCGGAAAATGGAAGATTCACTTTCCCTTTGGCTGATCTAATAAAGGCAACTTATAGAAAAATGAGCCAGGGCTGTCTGCTCATCTAAGGTTTAGTTCCCCAAAGAGGCATGCCACTTCTAGTTAGTAAGACAGAAACCAAGATCTATATAAATCCTGTTTTTCTTTATTTTCCTTCTTTTTGGATGGTAATAAATGACAAGCATGCTGCCTCTGAGGCATCTGGGTGTATGTGGGTTTTCTTTAAGTCAATACTAATTTAAAATAAAGTATCATAGTGGGTGTGTAGAAAAATGGAGCCACAGAATTTCCAAAGTGAGAGCTAAGGGCCCCCAAGCTTCTGCAGTTTCTGGATAACTGGGTTGTGGTGTGTTGGTGTTTGTGAAATAAAGTAATTAACCACTCAGACTTCATCCTTTGAAAATAACTAGCAGCCAAGTAGCTCCCTGGAAAATATTTTAGTGTTAGGTATTTAAAATTCTCTATTGTAGCTTAGAGTTCTACACAGAAAGAAGAAATGGTAATTGTTTCAAAAAACAATGTCTTCGACCTTCTGTCTCTTTTATCACAACCACCCAGACAACACTGGCCCTTGGGTGATTTTCTTGACAGCATCTTGGAATAAAAACATGTTAAACCTTTCTGGTAAGAGACAGCTGGTGGCAGCCATTGTCAGACACTAGCAGCAGATTTCGTAAAATCCAGTCAACACCTACCATGGAATCTACGCCTTAATTTCTATCATACAACATGTTAACATGCACAGACACTTAAACTACCGGCCCAGTTTGTCCACGTAAACTAGTAAAATGAGTTATTTCAGTTGATTATTTACTGCCTATTCTAAACATTTTAAATACTGCACACTCTGTTCAGCATTTTAGGGAATACTATTTAACGTAATAACTTCTGACTTCCAGGTCCTGGTCACCACCTCCTTATCACACTTTTACCCTAGAGGATGGAAACTCGGGATGTGCAGCAAAGACACTAGTTAGGGCTGGGGGTAAATCTTAACCCGGCATGCAGAAAGCTCTATAACAAACCAACAGTAGAGAAACACACAGCGATGGACAAGAAGACGGGGGGGGGGGGGGGGGGGGGGCGAGAAAGGGGCAGACAGGCCAGGACTCATGAGGATGGTTCTCTGCTCTAGACGTAGTCACACCTTGGTTACATCTGTCATCATGGGCCTGGCTGGCATCTGTCATGCTCCACAGGTCGGTCTACTCTTATGCAGGTAGTACCTGGTTTGAAATCTTTAAAGTGTTGGTGGCTAGAAGTAAAACTTCAAATTTTCTTTGTGGCAAAATCTACAATAACATTTAAGTTTTTCCTAGAAAAGGGAAAAGGGTGCCTTAGGCTTGTCAAACCCTGTTGTCTTGGTGGTGGATACGAACTCAGTTCTAGGTAGGAAACATGACGTATGTAATGTACACACAGGCAGGGTGGCTGGGCCCTCAAATTACTTCACTTATGGAAAATAGACAGTGGGCCAGATATGAGTGGCTAAGTTGAAGAAAAGTTGTGCAGTTATGAATTTTAGAATTGAATTTCAGAATTTCTATTAGTATGTTGCTTGATTTTCAAGTACACTAATTCTATAGATGGCATCTTTACAAAATTAGGTTTCCTGACACAGTTTGCTCCTTTGAGTGGTCTTCTCTCATGATAATGTCAGAGCTGCGAAGTTCTAGCATATCAATAGCTAGCTTTATCTCTGTGCATCTGAAATTGCCCCATTAAAAAGTTATCTGTTGCTGTAAAGTCAAGCACTCTAAAATGTAATATCTTAGAGTAAGAGGGAGGGAAAAAATTGCTATGCATATAACCAATATCAGATAAACGTATGTGTCATTTCTAGGATCAACCATGATTCTCCAGTTAGCTCATGGTTTGACCAGGGCTCCAAAGTTCCAAGCATGCCGTACTCCTGACTGTGGGCTCTTGGCTGGGAGATCTCTCTTTGCTTTTACATGGCTTAGTTATTCTGAAGTAGGGAGTCAAGTCTCCCAAAACGTGAAGCAGACTTCTAAAAGGCTTCTTAAGGGCTTGCCTTGAGATGCGCCGTGTCTTATGAGTTCCAGTAGTTGGCGTGAAGTTCCAACCTTTCCAGACTGCTATGTGGGTGGTGCTGAATTGTGCTGGAAGGGAATGCAGACCAGGGAGACCTCATTCACTGGGCCGCTGTAGTAATGGCATCTAGGGTAGACAGTGACTTCTGGAGACCCATGAGGCACCAGCGTGGTGGGGTCGAATGAACTTGCATTTCATTACAGCGAAAGTTTTCAGGTCATTAAAGATTCTTCAGTAGTGAGAATGATAGCAACAGAGGGAAGGTGGCTTCAATACATATATCCAACAAAAAGCATGTGTCAAGGATCAGTGGGTATATGCACTTGCCACCAAGCCTGATGACCTGAGCTGGATCTCGGGCGCCCACTTGCTAGAAGGAGAGACCAACCCCCCACAAGGAATCCTGCAGATACCACGTGTATGCCATGGTATGGCCCTTCCTTGTCCACAAACAATAAGGAAAGTCACAGGCAGGATTCTGAGCTACCCCACGAAGGATCGACGTTCGACTGTTAGTGATGAAGAAGGCTGAAGACCAACAGATGAAGCAATGGAAAATTCACGTGCGCCCGATGACAAACACTTCTCTAGTGAAGCTGCTTGGTAGACTCAACCATACAGATTCTATGACCTAGCAATTCCGTTCCCACAGAGCTCTTCGGCAGAAGTGGACATCTGCATGCAGACAGTGGTATTTATAGGAAGGCTTGAGCTGACGGAGCCTGATAAGTCCCTGAGCCGAGAGCTCTGTTCTTCAGTCTCTTTATTCTTTCAGACCACATGTGAGCTCACACTCCCATGATAAGGAGAGAAAGCCTCAGTGCAGGTATCTTCTTTCCCGAAAGATCCTCCAACCTCAAATCCAGAGTCCAAGATAAACCCCCTTCCCTTTGGAACTTATGCATAGCACTTGGCTTACGACAGCTTTGCTGCTGAGGCTGACAGGAGAAGCCTCTTTTGCCCCTGGTGTACTTTTATTTTTTTAAGATTTATATATTTATTATATATTAAGTACACTGTCACTGTCTTCAGAAACACCAGAAGAAGGCATCAGATTTCATTACAGATGGTTGTGAGCCACCATATGGGTGCTGGGAATTGAACTCAGGACCTCTGGAAGAGCAGTCAGTGCTCTTAACCACTGAGCCATCTCTCCAGCCCCCTGGTGTACTTTTATTAATACTTATCATGGCAGATACTTTGGTATTCTGAGTAACTGCGGCTTGAATGCTCCTTATCAAAAAAGCTGGGGACCAGAGTCTTTCAGGTTTTGGTGCACATGAGGTTGCTTGTTTGTTTTTAATGAAACTAAAGTCTAGCACGGAACATGTGTGTGCGTTTGTGTGTATTATTCACATAACCTGCATGTAATGTTGTACAAGTCATAACTTTATAAAATAAAGTCGCAGAGGTACCACTGGACCAGCCACTTGGGAGACAGTCTGGTTGGTTAGCCATCACTACCACAGTCCTAACTGAAGCTTCTGATAACTGTTCTCTCACATGTTTTGACCCATCACATGACAGCTTTGTCATCATATTGCTGCTGCAAGTTTCAGACTTTGAAGCACTTTGGGTTTCAGATTTCTGGGTCAGGGACACTGACCTTGTGTTTACATGTTCAATCCGTGCTGCATAGTTTCAGCCGGGATGTTTTAGGGAAGAAAGGCCAGGTTTCGCGCTCGGTTTTTCAGGTCTTTAATGTGGTTATACTTAATACTAATTAGTGAAAGTTTCAACTGTTTTAGGAAGAAAATGCCTAAAGTCTGTCTGAAAAAACAGCCTCTCCCTCCTTGTTTTTCTGCATTTGGCAGCTGAAGACACCCGGGTGATTTAGGGAGCTGGGCCACTGTTTAAATGTCTGACTAGAACTGTGGAACATTGTTGCCTCGCTCACCCCCAACACCAAGATGAGTTCCATTAGAGGTGGCAGATGCCCTGCACCACAGCCCTGTGACCACAACTCTGTCACCTGCATTTCTAAAGACTACTTATTACTTACCCCTCCTGCTATGCTGACCTCAGCTGCAGTCTCCCACTGTGCTTTTAGGCAGGAAGTCTCCGGACAGGGAAGAGCTGTCCCAGGACCTACTCTAAGGCCCGTGAGAGCTGCTTGTCTGAGCTAATCTGCATCTGGGCCAACACTTGTGTCATAAAGCAAACAACTTCTGTGTGTGCAGGACACTGACCTGCTCGGCTGCTTCTCTCTTGGTGGTGTAAGTGTCCAGATGTTCCTGCAGCTCCAAGACACCAAATTTGAGTGTTTCTAGCAAACCGCACGCCATCAGCTGTGAAAGCAGACACAGGTCATGAGCACCCACTAGCTGGTTACTGGACTCTCTTGGCGCCCTGTCAGACTAGTGTATACTTCAAAGGTACCATCCCTGAAGCTTCTAAACTTGTAGCGGTCTAGCCTACAGTGCTCACAGCAAGCCAGGGACCTGGATATCTTGTCTACCCATCTCTTACCAAATTTTGTTCAAGAACAGGAAAGAACATAAATCGCTAGACTATAACAATTCAGTTTTCTCATCCTGGATTCTATATGTATAGAACCTGTGAAGTTATACAACATTTCACATATTGGAATGTCTGTCTGTCTGTCTGTCTGTCTGTCTGTCTGTCTATCTATCTATCTATCTATCTATCTATCTATCTATCTATCTATCTATCTCTATCTGACAGTTTTACTATGTGGTTCTGGCTGGCCTAGAACTTACTATATATACCATACTGTCCTTGAACTCAGAGATCTGCCTGCCTCTGCCTCCTGAAAACTGCAATTAAAGGTATGTTCCGCCATGTCTGGCTGGGATGACATTTTGCTACATATGTAGATCAGGGTTAAGATACGAACCCTTCACAGTTCGGAACTGAAAACTACTTTTACAAAAGGCTAATAGGCGAATGACATCATTCCAGCGTTGCCATCTTACTTGTTTTGAGACAGGTTTTTGCCATAGAGAGGTGGCTGTCCTGGAACTCACTATACGCTCTGGGCTGGCCTCAGACTCCACCCTTAGCCTTCAGAGTACTGGTATTTCCAGCTGTGTGCCATCATGCCTGGCTTACCGTTTCGGCATCCACAAAGACAGTGGGACATTCAGAACATGTCATCATTACTTCCAATGAGCTTTTAAACTTCGTACCAATGCGCTGTAGACTCTCACCAAGAAAGCCCACGGCCTCATTCGTTATCTCTCCAAACTTTCTTTGAATTGTCTATAAGAAAAGCATGAGAAAAGTTTAGTGTTCTCTCTCTCTCTCTCTCTCTCTCTCTCTCTCTCTCTCTCTCACACACACACACACACACACACACAAAGATGTGTTACAACTGAAATTATTGTAATGATTCACTGAATTCTATTAGCAGCTCTATAGGGTCTCTACACATGTCTTTAGGAAATACGTCAACAAG
Organism: Micromys minutus; assembly: GCF_963924665.1. Taxonomy (NCBI): domain Eukaryota; kingdom Metazoa; phylum Chordata; class Mammalia; order Rodentia; family Muridae; genus Micromys; species Micromys minutus. The sequence goes on from NC_137969.1 coordinate 128,976,488, forward strand.
TAGCTGTTATGGTTGGATACGATGGTGCACATCTGTGTTCCCAGCTACTTGGGAGAGCTGAGGAGGAAAACTGAGCTCAGGGGTCTTAGTGTGCGAGACTGTCTGCATGACCCGGGAGACTGCCAGGTTGCCTGAGGAGAGGTGACCCGGCTGGGTGTAGGGAGTAGCTACTGTGCATCTGCCTACACAAGTGTGGTGTCGCTCGCGGCTATGAAGACTAAGGGGAGGAAAAAAATGCATCAGGAAACTGCCGATACTGCTGTAGAGGGAGGGATAGAACTAGAAAGCGAGGAAGGTTAAGTTGGAACTCACACCACTGAGCGTGGACAACTGCCCAGGAAGGAAACTGGAGGCTGGGGAAACTTAGTGTGGTCAGGGAAGGAAGATTGTGGACAGTTAACCATCAATGCATCTCAGTGCCTTAGGCGCTCTCCTTCTCCCCAGTGCTCACAATAGTAACCAGGTGCCATGGTGCTGTCTGAGAATATTCACTGGAAAGATCTAGGCTATTGCAAGGCTGAGTTCCCACAGCGAAGACAGTGTCATTTAGCGCCTCCCTACAAACACTCGTCCCCTTCCTGTAACAGCGGGTGGAGGGCAAGTACAATGGCAAGCTTCAGAGCAGTCTCACTGTGGGTTTTCACATCTGTACTAGTAAGTGATCGACACACCAGGGGTACTCAGGTCAGGTTGCAAATTAAGGGAATGTTACATTCATAGAAACGTGCTCATTAGGGGATATTAAGCCTGAGACACCAAGCAGAGAAGCTTAATCTTAACCAGACGACCACGAGCTCAGAAGCCTTAACCTCCACTGACCTGAAACAGTCTTGAAAACACATGGAAAGTAAACACCGCACAAGACCCATCTGTGTCTGACAGCGTCTGATTGACGTGGCAGCGCCACGCCTCCTCCTCGTCCTCGTAAGCCACTGGCTGAAAAGCTGCTATGATGGCAGACAGGAAGGGCGTTGGGAGAGGCGAGGTCTGCACTTCTGGAAAACCCTCTTGTTCATCTTCCTCTTGACTGTAGACACAAAAACCATAGCGATCCTCAGGTTCTTTCAAAAGACCAGACTCCTAGTTCTTTACACCATTCAACAGGAACTATCCTTATTCACAGATACGCACTGATTTTGAGCAGCAGTTCTCAACCTGTGGGTCGCAACCCCACTAGAGGTCACAAATCAGACATCCTGCATATCAGATATTCATATTACAATTCATAATAGTAACAAAATTTCAGTTATGAAAATAATTTTATGGGTGGGGTCACACAGCATTAGGAAGGTTTTGAATCACTAACTTAGAGAATGCAGCCTAAACTTTCTAGGATAGTGCAGGTAAATTCATGTCCTTCCTATCTTAACCCAAGTCTATCTACAATATACTACTACTGGAGTAACACTAGCTACATCTACAAAGAATATGGATTAGGGCTAGGCATTGCGGTATGTACTTTTAATCCCAGCATTTGGGCAGCAGAGGCAAGTGGTTCTCCATGAGTTCAAAGTTTGCCTGGTTTACATAGTTCCAGGACAGCTAGGGCTATGTAGAGAGTTCCTGCCTCAAACCAAACAAACATACAACCAACTAATATGAATTAGAACGTGTTCTTATTATGACCTACTTTGAATCCCTTTATAAAATGTTGTTAATGTCGTTTTATGTTCTTATTTTGCGTGTTTGTGTGTGCGTGTGTGGGTGTGCGCATGTATGCATGCATGCAAATACATGTGTACTCACAGGCCCAAAGCCCAGGTTGCCAACCATGGTATATACTCAGGTATTTTAGAAGCACCTGCATGTGCCTGGCAGTAAAGCAGACAAGGGAGTGGCCAGAAGGGGTGGCTATTTTATCTCAGGAATTTATAATTCCTACAGCAAGACAGTCGAAACATAAGACTGGAGCCATGGGAAAAAGACCACGGTGTGTTTCCCTCAGCCTCAGTTTTTGAGTCTGAATGGAACATGAATGGTTCACGTTACAAGATGGCAACCTTACACCTAAGACTCAAGGAACACTGAGGAAGAGAGGGTGGAAGATCTGAAGAGCCAGAGGATGAGGACACCTGTTGTTGGAGACCATCTTCCAGACTCCTTAGGGAAACTGTTGCAATGAAACCTCAAACCCATGTCTGCCTAAAACCCTCATAACAACACCATGATAGACACACCAAAGTGGTAACAAACTTGCTCACTTCGGTCCTTCTCTACAGCTAAAGAGGATGTTGCATGTCTACTGAGCACACAGGTCTGGCATACTGCACACGTGGTTAAAGTAAGTCTCTCTGGTGACTTTAAACATTTCATACACAAGCACTATATTTACATGATTTCTATCCTACTCTCTTCCTCCTTCAACTACTTGTCCTCTCCCAAATTCCCTCTTGGCTCCATGCCTTCTTCATTATGGATACGCACATGCGTGTACACACACACACACACACACACACACACACACACACACACACACTGCTGAGATTCCATTTATACTGCTCTTTATCTGTATGTGTGCATTTGTGATCATAAATCCTATAGGGGCTCATCAGTAGAAACAGTTTCCTCCCCTCCCTCCCTTCCTCTCTCCCTCCCATCTTCTCTTCCCTTTCACCCCCCTCTGGTCAACTACTGAGTGCCTGTAGCTCTTCATCTAGGGCAGGGTCTTGCGAAGTTTTCCCTATCACACTAGCTTGTCTACTGGTGGTATCATCATGTGGGGTTTTAGGCAGTCATGCTGTTGAGAAATAGGACAAATTAGACAGTATTAAACTTCAGATCACAGAACTGTTTCGTGTGTAAACTTACTTACTAAGAGCCACCAGAATTCCCTTTAGGAACTTATATAATAGTCACTTAACTTAATCCAAGCAAAGAAAAGTTCTGTTTGAGATGTCTTCACATTCCAGTCTGACATTTTCAATGTGCAGAATGTAAACATCTGAAGGAATCAACGTGTCATCCTCCAGCACCAAGATGTGATGGCTCAGCTTCCTACAGTGATCTAACTGACCATCTGACCTGACAGAATATTATGGTAGCCCAGGAGTTCATTCTGCTATCGATTTTAACACTTGGCCATTTGATAGTCTGCCCAAATAGGCGTGTGGCGTGCTTCTAACATGGTGTGTTAGGGATGGATTGTTTTTATTTTTTATACATGCTAACAGAAACCAACAACCAACCATAGAATGGCTTATCTTTAAGAACAAAGACAGTAAGATTATAGACCAAATACCAATTCACAAGAATGCATAAACGGGAATGGGGGAGGAGCAAGTTGGAAAGGGGCAGGGTTGAAGTGGAGACTCATTACTGTATGTGTGATTATGCTCACCTTGACAACCCAGAGAAATCAGCCTCTTCCTCCTCACACCGTTCATCCAACTCTTTTAAAGCCAAGGTGACGTCATCTTCGCAGACAGACTCGGGGTAGCTTTCAGGGGCCAGAGGCTCTGGCATATCAGTTTCTTCTAAATCAAGAATCCCTCGGCAGACTAGCGGGTCCTGTTGATCTTGAATAATGTATGACCCGTCATCTTCAAAGGCTGTAACATGTTCCTCCTTTAATACTGAACTTGTATCCTGTGGGATAATTGCAGCGTTAGCAGACTTCAACAACAGCAAGAGAATTTATCAGTGCAGTGAGGATGACGGCCAGCATCCAGCTTTGTCTGTACAGCTTTACATTGTGTGGACATTTGCAATTGTCTTTTTAAATGATCCTATAGCTTTTCTTTTTCCCATTGTTTTTGGCTGGTATAGAAGAACTCAAGGTCTAACACCCGAGGCAAATAGACAGTTACTGACTCCAATCCCCAACCCTAGAACTTTAAAAATTATAAGATACAGCCAGCTGCTACGTGAAAACGAACAAATACTTTTTACTTTGTTTTCCTTCTCCTCCTTATTTACGGGGATTGGGTGCTGACTGGATTTTATGTCCTTTGCTAAGATGCCTTCTCTTCTATACATACAGGGAAATTTGGCATCATTACTGCAAAGTCTCTCTTGTTTGAACTACCTCACATCCCTTTCCTTTTATCAGAACAGTAAATTCTGGCTGTAGGTAGTAAGATGCTTCAAGAGTGAATCCACTGATCTAAGAGGCAGAGCCACCCACAAGCCAGAATAAAGAGACTCAACCCAAGCAACTGCATTCCCTGCCCAGGGATCCGTGATGCGGACAGCTGACTTCAGGTAGCAAGGCAATATAGCTCTTTGAAGTTTTGCAACCCAGTAAAGTCTCACAGCTAAGACAGAGTTCTCAAAAGATTATGAAACTTTAAGGTGCTAACTTCTGAAATTAAATAAATTGTAAGCTCATTTATTAAACAAGGATGGTTGCACATCCATGACCTTTCTCGATTGAGTGATAACGTAAACGCATGTAGCGGTAGTTAGGCGGTCTCTTTCCTGCCCACTGTTAACATGCTGACATAATGTCGGTGACTGCCAAGGTGGAGAAACCAGTGGGTGCTGGCTAAAGAGATGGACAGCCACAGTTAAAAAACACAGTAAAGAAAAACATGTCAAAGCCACATTTGGTTGTGATAGTGTCAACACTCATTTCTAATTTGCCTGCATCTGATCAGCTTGAGTTTTACTAGTAGTAGCACTGGTTTAAAAGCCAAGCTAAACTTTTTTTTTCAGTAGTAGACCTACATTACTTAATATTTGCAATAGCTTTTAATATTTATCGCTTAATAATGAAAAATTTCCTACAAAATGTGAAAAGCAAGGAAGTTAGAACCCTTGGATCTGCCTTGGTTCACTCTTCGGTAAAACTCATGGGTTTGCAATCTTGTGATGGGCTTGGGCTAATTTGATGGCGACAGCGGACACTGGCATACGGAACGCAAAGGTCCGCTGGTACCCAGCCAAAGGGAAAAAACGGCTGCCAGGGGCAACTGAGACCAGACTTAGAAAGGAGACAGCTGATGGTGGGCTTAGAGAGACGTAGCTAGTGAGGGCATCTGGAGGAAAGGCAGCAGATCTCGAAGGCTGAGGAGTGTGGGAGAGAAAAGCAAGTGCATTAAGGAGACAGGGCTCTGCATGTGGGAGCAGTGACCTTTGACCTCCCAGAGCAGGACTTAAGTCATCCCAGTGGATTATATTTAATATCGCTGCAGGCTCCATCTGGAGATTGGTTTAAAGACTTAGCTAGTGAAGAAACAGCACTGATAATCTGGAAATATTATTTAATACTTCCAGCAATGGCCTCATGTCTACCGTACTGACAGTACTTGTTTTTTCCTTCCACACCAATTTGAGCTGCTTCACACCCAAATGTGGCAGCATAAAGCACCGCCCACCACAAACACACTTTTCATTAGTGTACACCTACATCTGGCTAGTACTTGCTACTATCTAAGTGATGCTTTGTTGGAAATTATTATTATTTGGCATACAGCTCCCTTAGACCTCACTGAGTAGTACACTGGGCTAGTGAATAAATTCCATTGTTTATATAACAGACTGTGAGACTCAAGTTTCCTTGAACTCCACAGTCACACAGTGACAGACATGTGTTTTGTTCCTTTTAAGGTTAATTTTCTATGTGCAAAGTTTTCCGTGGCCTATGACTGAAGGCTTCCTTAATGACATCAAGTGAAGAGTTTGTGTTTTGAACAGATCAGAGAGGGAGTTTTTTTTTCTTCTTCTAAAGATTGCTTTTATTATGTGTGTGCGTGTGTGTGTGTGTGTGTGCGTGCGTGCGTGTGTGTGTGTGTGTGTGTGTGTGTGTGTGTGCGCGCGTATGTGGGTATGTGCATGTGCTGATAGGCTAGAGGCATTGGATATCTTGGACCTGAAGTCACTGATGGTTGGGGACTGTCAGCTATGATTATTAGGACTGAACTTGGGTCCTCTGGAAGAGCAGTGGGTGTTCCTAACTGTGGATCCCTCTTTCCAGTCTTCTAGTCATTTGTTTTCTTGTCATAGAATAGCTACTTTTCTGCCATGACACGCCTCCTGTGGTAGTCTGAAAGGCAATGGCCTCCATATGCTCATTTATTCGACTCTTTGGTTCCCAGCTGGGAGACTGTTTAGGAAGGATTGGAAGGCGTGGCCTTGTTGGAGGTATGTCACTGGGGGTGGGCTTTGAGGTTTCAAAAGCCCAGGCATTCCAACTCCCGAGCTCAAGTTCTCTCTCCATTGCTCTCTGTCTTTTTTAAACTATGCCTAGAACTTTCAGGTAGGATGCAAGCTCTTAGCTACTGCTGAAGTACCATCCTGCCTGCTGCCTTGCTTCCCACCATGGTGATAATGAACTTAAATCAAGTTCCCAATGCTTGACTTTATAAGTTGCCTCGATTATGGCGTCTCTTTAAACCAGCAGAACAGCAACTAAGACACCACTTTTACCTTCCCCATGGTAGCATACTTTAAGGGAAATCTTAGATAAACACTTCAGTGAGATTTAGCCCTTAATTTATAAGCCATTTCACCTATAAAAACTAAATAGGGAGCTGAAAAGATGGCTCAGTGGTTAAGAGCACTAGTTGCTATTCCAGAGGTCCTGAGTTTAATTCCCAGCAACTACATGGTGGCTCACAACCATCTGTAATTGGGTCTGACTCCAGATTCTGGTGTGCAAGAAGACCAAGTACTCACATATATAAAATAAATAAATCTTTTAAAAAATTTAACTAAATACTTGCAGAAATTACTTTAAAACTAATTTTGATTTTAATATCTTGGCACTTTCCTGTGTTTCCTTATTGGAGGGCAATTTTGGAGCATCAGATGCTACATTAGAGACACAGGGAAAAACAAATCCTGCCAGCCCAGCTAACAGAAGCAATGTTGCCGCTCTTAATGAAATGACACAGTTCCACAATAAGTTTCTCGTTCTCATTCCGTGCACAGCGAGAACAAACCCTTCATTATGAGGAAGAAGGACGACACCTCCAAGAGCTCTTTCATAGGTGGGAATGATGCACTCAGGCAGAGAGTCCATTAGACTATTATACACTGTTGGATGAAGCTAGGCTCACGACTGTAGTTCTAGCACTTGGGAGGTCAAGGCAGGAGGATGACTGTGAGTCACAGTGAGACTCCATCAGACAAAGCCTAAATCAACAGCCAAGAAACAGACAAGTACCCTGCATAGGTCCACAGGTTCCCCTGAGGCCTCACGACACAGGCTACCTTGTCACCCAAATCATGTCACTGTTACATTTCTGGAGAAGACCTAATAGAGTGACCACTGTCTCACATCTTGGAAACCTGTTTTTACTTGCTTATTTATCTGTTAGCTCTGTTAGGATTTAGCCCCATGTCACCAGCTGCCTGTTGTATATGCCCAGATCCTAGACTAGTGTCTAGGCCAAGGTGGGTGGCTCAATAGTGCGGCTGAGCTGGTAACATGGCAGCTCACACCTCGCATTCCAGCCCTTGGGAGGCTGTAGCAGGGGGACTGCCATGAATTCAAGAACCACCAGGGCTGCCTGACAGAAGAAAGGAGTGAATGAATGCTTGCCTATGCAGCATCTCAATGCTCATCAGCAAAGCCATCTCTTGAAAGGAGCATCGCAGGACCTCCTGCTCTCTGATGGAGTCTACATCCTGAGCGTGCTATTCCCGACCACACGTGTCTGACCCTCAATTCTTGCTTTTCTCCTCTTCCACCCATTTTTATGCCCTGGGAGACATAACTCCCTGCAGTTGGCTGAATGGACCATGTTGGTTTACATGCCGTGTGCCGTGTTAGTTTACATGCCATGTGCCGTGTTAGTTTATATGCCGTGTTGGTTTACATGCCGTGTGCCGTGTTAGTTTACATGCTGTATGCCGTGTTAGTTTACATGCCATGTGCCGTGTTAGTTTACATGCCGTGTCTTCTGCATGCTACCCCTTTACCTAGAAGGTACAAATACCTTGAAACCTATCCTTTATCTCTGTCACCTCCAGAAACAACCAGTTTATTACTCTTTGAATTTCCACAAATCCTTCAACATATCACTGAGTTCCTGTACTGAAATGTGTCTGTCTGTCTATCTATCTAAAAATATGTATTTTTGCAAATGCCTTTTCAGTCTTCCTTAATGTAGACAGCAAATCCCATCATCCCTAGTGAACTGCAATGAACATGAGCTGCCTGCATCCTTACCCTATTAGAATTTCAAAGACAGGTAGATCAGGGAGCCAAAATGCCTCCATTTCAAAATGGCTCACTATTAAAACGGGTCAGACACATCCAATTCTCAGCCTAGTAAGAACATGAGACCTTGCCTTACAAAAGCAATACCGTCATATAGCCATATCAGTCAGGGTCTAGTAAATACATTGATTTCATTAAGACCAAAAAAAAAAAGTACCCGTTTCTATTACTTACCAACTGAGCAAAAAGCACGTTTCACATGTTTACAGCAATGATTACATTTTTAAAAAGCATCTATAATCATCTTTCAAAATAAGAAACACTAAGACAACTAATACTTACTTAGTTTTGGTCATTCATTAGCTTGGAATCTGGCCTTTCTTCTCACAGGCCTTTCCAAAACCCATAATACTAGTGGTTCCAGGGTCTTTTGGTAAGGTTCATCGGCCCGTCTGCTAACTCAGCTAGCCTGAGGTCCTAGCCCAGTCAGCACCAATCACAGAAAACCCATACAAAGCAAAAGGGAAGGGTGGGGGGCACACAGAAGCAGTCCTTGAGAGTCGTAGCGCCCCAGGCGGTGCCTGTCCCCAGAGAAGCGCTGGCGTAGTAGCCAAGTCACGCTCTGCAACGCAAAATGCTCATTGACACACTATACATTATTTTTAACCTGTAGGCTGTTTCAGACACATCAATTTTAAAAAAAGAAAACTATATACACACACATATACACAAAACCAACCCAACCGGGTCTGACTGTTTTGTTTAAAACAACCCAACAGGTTAGAAATGCTGAAGACAAATCAAATCATTAGCAGCACGTCAGCTGAGAAAACTCTTTGGGGAGAGAAGCGGGGGTGTGGCAGGGTGCTGAAGGGAACCCTAGATTGGCCATGCACCAGCCCCATGTCTCCCCACCTCAGGCAGCTGGCTGCTAGCATTATCTAGACAGGCCTCCAAACTGGGGGTCTCATCTCTGATCTGCAGCACATCTTCCGTGGTGTTGCTGCTGGCAGAATCCTGGGACTGGCGCAGGTCCTGGTGCTCGGGCATCACGTCGTCCGCCACGCAGTCACTGTTTAGCTGCGGGCAAAGAGTCGGTCATTAGTAGCAACAGCCGCAAGCAGGATTTGATGGGTTGAGTTATGAAGACTGTCTAGGGTTTCCTAGTTTGCCTTTCTCCCATCTAGTATGTATCAGAATGGGTTGTGAGTGGAGGCAGCTAATCCCTCAGCTTGATGGAGCATGCAACCACAAGGGTAGATGCTGCTAACTACACAAAGGAAAGGTTGGAGAACTATCTAGCACTGTGCTAGCCTGGAGCCGAAATTTCTATTTTTTTTTCAAGCGTATGCTCCCCACCCCCTGGAGCAGGGGGTGGATTCTCATGTATCTCAGGCAGGCTTCAAACTCTCTGTAGCCAATGTTCCTTCTGGGCAACGTACTACTACACCCAGCGTAGGTGGTGACTGAGATCAAACCCAGTGTTTTGTGTGAGCTGGTATTGAACCAAGGACCCTGTGCACGCCAGGCATGTGGTCTGAGGGTCTCTGGCCAGGGGAACTCAGGGTGGGCAGGCCTGCAAGAGCGCACCCCCAGCAAAGTAAGCAAAAAGCAACCGCACCGTGTCACTAAGACAAAAAGGCAAAAGGAAGCTGTAAAGAGCTCTTCAGAGCTCATGACAAAGCAATGCCACAGTTTTCTCCTGGTTAGTATTCAGCCTAGCAAAGTCCAGCTTTTGATTTACAATACACAGAGGCAACGTTCTCTACATAAAGCAATTTCCAGCAATTTTCCCCTGGATTAGTAACATTGACACTGGCCCTGCCCTTGTCGGTTAGTAGTCAATGGTCGTTAATAAGACACTCTCTCTGGTGGCTTATCTCCAGCAAGGCTCTACTGTTAGGGTCTACTCTTAATGAATGGTAGTGTAACTTCCCAGAGTTACAAAGTGGGTAAAGCCAGCGTGTGAGCTTATAATCACAGTTTATATAATCTGAGCCTCAATCAGAGAGAGGCAAAGCCAGCCCAGCCTTGTAGCATATGGTTGATCTCTGTGGCCAGGAAATTCACCATCCCTCTAAACCAGTCCCATGGGACAAACCTTTTTTGCCATGTCGAGCCTGTCTCCAGTCTATTTACGAGCTGTGTGCTCTGGGACATCTCAGCTACTCTCCAGATCTGCAGTAAGCCTGCCTGCCTTGCAGTCAGGTGGGAATTACAGAGACCAGTGAAACACCTCGGGGACCCTGGCAGGGCGGTAAATATGCAGCAGTCCCTTCACACATAAATGGGGGTGGCACAGGGAAGACTTATTGATGTTAATAACGAGATGTCAGAATAGTCGAGGAGACAGGAAGCCAACAACAGGCAGGCAGCTTGACACTTGCTTAAAGCCCTCCGCGTGCGATGCTGCAGCAAGGGTTTGACCCTCAGACGCTGTAGAGCAAGGGGTCTCTGCTAAAGGGAGACTTCTGAACTGCACATGCCAGGGTGCTATTCTCCATGCTGGTATCACCAAATGTGTAGGGGCTGGAGAGATGGCTCATCGGTTAAGAGCACAGGCTGTGGTTCAATTCCCAGCACCTACATGGCAGCTCGCAACTGTAACTCCTGTTCCAGGGGATCTGACACCCGCATAGAGACATCCACGCAGGCATGTGTATATGTGTGTGCCTGTGTGTAGGCATGTACATGTGGTTGCAGAAGAGGGTAAGGGGTCCTCTGAGGCTGGAGTTACAGGTGCTTATGAGCTGCCGCCGGATGTGAGCGCTAGGAACAGAGCCCAGGTCCCTTGAAACGAGGAGAAAATGCTCTTAGCTGCTAAGCCATCTTTCCAGTTTCCTAAGTTAACTTTGAAGAGGACCAATGCTGTACTCAACCTTACACACTACATCCAAAGTGTGATTTGCACACCAGGAAAGAAAAGCAGCTGTGTATTAAGAGGTGTAAGTGCCCTGGCTGATACCGAAAATGTGTGTCATTTGAGAGGAGCCCCTGAAAGGGTCCAAGGATCTAGTGGCTCTAACTGCTATAGACGCACAGGTTAGTGTCCTAAGCTTGGTTTCTGTCACTAGATCACTAACAGCGGCGCATGCATTTCCCACACACTGAGATGGCCATCAGAAGGCATGCAGATGCCATTTTGTTTTGAAATTGGAAGCTAAGAGTCAGTTGAAGCCCCTCCTCTCTGTGGAAAGGTGAGATGAATACCATCTGTGTGCGTGACAGGATCTGGCTTGCCGTGAGGGCAGCTTCTTCCTCCGAGGACTCGTCGGTGTCCTCCTGGTTCGTCAGGGTCAGGCTCGGGGTGCTACTGGAACACGGGTACTCCTGGAGGGACGGGGTGTCTCCTTTGTCAATACTGTCCAGTGAGCGCCGGCGGACTCCCCAGTTGAAATTGTCCATGCTCTCCCCCTGGAAAAGCAAGACACGGTTTCTAAGACACATGCTCATGGATGCTGCAGAGACTAAGACACCCGAAAACACACCAAGATGAAAAAAAAAATTACTGAATGCATTATGAAAGGCAGAGAATCAATCAGCCTGTCCATTTCCTTCAATGTTAAACCCATCATCAAATGTTCATATTTATAGAGATTAAAAATCATTTGGTTATTTTTACTAAGTCATTTTCTTGATAATCCATCTTGCACCATTGGGGGACTAATTACTTCTATACTCTAGGTTATTTCTACTCTAACACACGGGCACGGATGAGACCACACAGAGGACAGACACCGGTAACAGAGACACAAATCACACCACACCAGGCTACAACTTACCTGCAGCTCCTGGTTAGCAAAAAGGAAAACACACAGAGTTAGAAAGAACGAAGACACACATTCAAATATATGCTACACCTTTTGGGAGAAGAACCCTGTGACTCCTCAAACCCAGAGACGGACGCAAGCTCGGGGTTAGCTTTTTGCGGGAAGCCAACATGTGATTCGAACTGGGGAAGAGCCGGAGACAGACACGTAGAACAACGCTTCCGTGGTGTACTTCGGCAACACAGAACTTACAAAAAACTTCAAAATGTACACAGCTACTACTACTTGGTACAATTCGATAACTGACTTAAAGCACCCACATTCAAATGACGACAATACAGGGTTACAGTTACTTTCATCGGCAGGACAGCTGTGGTTAAATGCAGTGGTCGTTTTTTCAGTATGATTTAAGATCAAGACCACAGCTATCAAAATGCTACCGTTGGCCACTTCAGAAGAGGCCACAAGAGAGAGGACACATTTCAGCCTCACTCCCATTAGGATTTACGTTGTTTTGTGCTGAGCCCTAATCTTGAAGAACGTTAAGTTTTAACAGTCTAAGGCCCTGGTGTAACAAGTTATACTAAGCTGGCAAAAAAAAAAAAAAAAAAAAAGATTAATTTATATTTTTTACGTGGAAGGGATTGTCTGAAATAAAGGTTTCTGAAGACAAGAATTTTCCCCCTAAACAGAGGAATGAATTTTTTTCAAATGGAATTTTATTTGGAAGACGGTTGTGCGAACTGACATGAAAAAACGGAAGCTTTGAGGCTGGAGGCACTTCCGGAGCCCCGCCCCCTGCACCCTCGGATTTATCCTGGCTGCTTCTCTCAGTGTTTCAGATAGTCTAGGGTTCTGCCAGGCTAGGGTATGAAAAGTACCTTTCTTGAACTTACATGGTAAATATGGCCATGCTGCATAGCACGTTAATGGTCTTTGGCCTTGTGGTGCGTTTGGTGAATGAGTGAGTGAGTGAATGAATGAACACCACGGGGCTTTCAAAGCCAGGGAGTCTTTAAGGCATTTCATTGTTTGCTTAAGCCATCAAACCCAAGTATTTCCTGCTGTTTTATTATTATTGTTGTTATTTAGCCATGACTTCTGGGCTTCAGGTTAGTCCTTTCCCACTCCCCCCGCCCCCATCACTGTGACTTGAAGTCAAGACAGGACTGCAGATGCTTCCGTGTTCTAAGGAGCTGCTGAAAGCTAGGGTCTTTCCTGCTGACATTTCAGAGGGCTGGGTGAACTCAAATACATCCCCAGAGCTTTTTACAGGAAAAAGTCAAACAAACAAAAAAAAATAATAACCTTAACTGTTAGAAAAATGTCAGGAGCCTTTAGAAATCTGAATTCTGAACAAGAAAAACCCAAGTAACTGCAGGAGGATTTGGAAGCGGCTTGTAAATGTGGGTCGGGGCACTGGGTCTCAAGCCATGCCATTTCCCATCTGGCTGTGACAGTTTGACCCTGTCCTGCACTTCCTACAGTATGTTTTCCCAAAGGATGAACGTGAACATGAAAAGGCTTTTTAAAAACATGCCCTTTTAGGAGGTAAAAATATAAAAAGGAAAATGGGAAACATGCATAGGACAAGAAAAGACAGATTTTTTTTTTAGAGGTGGGTTAGGTCTACTGGCACATGTGCAGTTCCCGGGTTCCGGGTTCATATCTTGGAGGCTGCAGGACAGGCTGAGCATAGTAAGGGGAAGACCTCCCTAGACCACCTCCTGTTCAGAGCTAACTGTAAGTCACAGTGGCCAAAGAGAACAGCCCCTCATGGTGGGTGCACACGAGCTTCCTGAGTTGACTCTTCCGAAAGAGAAACATGCAAACATGGCCCAGAATACTTGATGTTAAGCACCTTTCTCACTATTTATTAATATATGTTTGTAATACTTTTAGGATGTCCATATTCTGGATCTACTAAGATCTTTTCAGCTTTAAGGGACTGTGGGAACCGACCTGAGCTACATGGATGGGATCCCAGAAGTCTAAGATAACATCTCCCTTACATTTACTATGGTGGCTGCTTCTAAAACCCGCGGGTGCTTCAGCCTGGGTCAAGGGCTGAGCTCTGAAGGGCTAAGAGTATCTGGAAAAGCAACTTCTCCCCTCGCCCAAGAGCATCCCTGGAACTGACTGCTACCTGCCCAAAACATTGCTATGTGGGCTCATGAGGCCATAGAACAGTGACGGTCACTGGGCTGCTGTGTGAGAGCAGGCTGGCCTGGGGTGAAGGGAAAGGCCTAGGAAATCATAAGGAGATGGCCTCGCAGACTCCTGAATGCAGAGCTCTGACTTGAGACCGGCTGAGCTGCATGGGCTGACAAATCTGCTCTTTGTACTTGGATTTGCACGTAGAGAACCCTTGGTTGGTACAGCCGGGCTTCTCAACCTTCCTGGTGCTGCGACCCTTTAATTCAGTTCCTCGTGTTGTGATGACCCCAAAATTGTTTTTGTTGCTACTTCCTAACTGTTAGTTTTGCTACTGTTGTGGATTGTAATGTAAATATTTTGGAGACAGAGGTTTTGCCATAGGGGTTGAGAACCTAGTGTAGGTGGACATATCTAGACAGAATCAGTTCACACGCGGAAGCTCTTCAGGTGTCAGAAGAAACAGGTCCTGGGGCAGTGGAAGAAAAAGTGGTAGGGCCTGCCAGTGAGAGTTCTAGAAAGCCAAAGGTGTCACACGGTCACTTTAATGACAAATACAACTACGTGTGAGCTGGGCGTGGAGGCTTACAGCTGTCATCTACACTTGAGAGGCTGAGGCAGGAGGATTGGCATGAGGTTCAGGACAGGGGTGAGGAAACTTTGTCTCAAAACAGAATCAAGGAAATTATGTTTGATCCATTTTAATATATATATTTACTATTAATTTGTTTAGCTCATGCTAAGTGAACATTTAAATCTGTGAATACATGAGTTTTTTTTAAGGTTCCTTCTGCTCCTGACTAATTGTGGCAATCATATTTAGTTTACTTTCTTAGTTCTGCACTTGTCTCCATAAGGGAAGACGGCACGGTCAGAGGCTGGCTCAACTGTGACCATCTATACAGATCAAGAAAGGCCACGTTCTTACCTCTGCATCTTCCAACTCAACATCCAAGAAGTCGAAGTCCTTGAAGACGCCAAACTGCTGCTCACTGCTGTTGTCTTCGACGGCAACTTCTTCTTCTTGAATTATGTCCTCGGTGGTGGAGATCAAGCTGGTCTGTTGGTCCCCGACTTCCAAATCCTCATTTGAAGAAAAGACAACCTGATGCCCCCCGAAGAAACAAAACAGAACAGTTTGCCAACCATCTTTGTCAGTCTGCATCTGAGGCACGCCCCTCCCCGCCCCGAACCCTGCAGGCTTCACCCTTCAGACAATGCAGAATTTCTATTTGGTCTTCATGCCTAACTAATTCACCACCTGACCAGCGTAGCTGCCAGCTTTGGCGACAGGGCATCTCCTTTTTATTCCTGGCTAATACCAGGACTTACTCAGAGAAGGCAAGCACCAAGGCACAATGACTTTGGCACCCTTCACTCGTGTGCTCCTGAATACTCACAGACGGATTCTTGGGGAGACCAGACTCGGGGCCGCAGAGGGAAAGTACACTCATCAGCTTCTCTCTTGTTCTCCGCTAACAGGAAGGAAGGTCCGGCATTAGTACTGGGTAAAGTGAGATAGTTCTGGCGTGCCTGCATGACCGCAAACACCGGTTCTTCTAGCCCATGTCAGCGCTTGCTATGTACCTGTGACAACTGCGGCCGTTTCCAGCTGACGGGTACCAGGGCGTTGGATGTGGAGCCAGAGGAGGTGGAGGATGTGCTCCTGGTGACCGCGATCACCTTTGCTTTCCCATTCCTTCCCGCAGCGGTGTGCTGGCCTCCGTACTTGTTCCCGATGATGGGCGTCTGCACAGAGACAAATGCCAGCACTGACTCCTGCTCCCACACCAGAGGGACTTCCACATGTTAAATGTTAATGTATCTTTCATGATGTTTTCCATAAATAACCAAGAAAGCTGGCTGGGCAAGCCATGAGGGGCGTGTTCCTCCATGGCCTCTGCATCAACTCGTCCCCAGGTTCTAGTCCTGCCTACCCTGGATGATGGACTACACACTGTAAGGTGACATCAACCTTCTCCTCCCCAAGTTCATGTTGCTCATCGTATTTTATGACAGCAATACAGACCTAGCCAAGGCACCCCAAATCTGCTCCCCTAGGGATACTTATTTTTTAACACTCAGCTGAGATGGTGCCTCCTTTCTGAAACACACCTCCAGGAGCACACTGCTTATTCCCAGAGCATTTCTATCTTACTTCCAGTCGGGAATCAAGATACTCATCTGCTCCCTCGGAGTCGGCCCTCCCTCACTTCTATAACGAGTTCCGCTAACAACTGTCTCGACCGCGGGGCAGTTTACCTCGGAGATGTCAAAGTGAAAATCCAAGGTCTTGCCAGGCAGCTCCTTTGAGACGTTATTGAAAATTTTAGCGAAGGATATTTCGGGAGAACCGACATCTACCCCGTAGGCCTTGGGGATGTCGTTGGGGACAACAAGACTTGCGGAGCGGGACACCACCAGCTTCAGGATGTTGAGAGCTTCCTTCCAGTACGGGCTCTGGATTCAGAAAGAATCAACACAAGCGTTGCGTATGTGCACAGAGAACAAAAGCCCCAGCATACGCTGTAGACAGAGAACAGCATTGCTGTAACATGTCTAGAAATGGCTGTTTTTTTCTTTGGGTTGTTTTGACAGAGGGCCTTCTGAGCTTTTATTGGTAGTGTTAAATGATCACAATAGACTTACTGATGCTCCCCCACTGGAGGACCTTGTTTTTCTCTCAGGGGCTATCTCAAATCATTAATTTGGAAAGTCCTATGCAGAGACCTGGCTGTTCAGACAACGAATCACATACATTTGAACTCTCAAGGTGAAGTTTTGGTTTCAGAGCTAAATCTTAACTGGATGATAAAAAGGTTTTAAGTATATGCATTTTAGATGTATTTTAAAATACTAAAACACATTCTGACTTTTAAACAAGCTTTTATTATTTGATTTCATGTATATGGATCTTTGCCTGCACACGTCTACATCACACGTGTGGAGTGTCCACAGAAGCCAAAAGGCGGTGTTGGATCCCCTAGAACTTGAGTTATAGACTGTCGTGAGCTGCCTTGTGGGTGCTGGGAATCAAACTGGGGTCCTAAGCATAGGCAACAAGTACTCTTAACTGGTGAGCTATCTCTCAGCCCTGGACTACCCAGGCCCCAACACAGGTGACATTCTCAGGTACTGCTGACCTTCAGAGGAAGCTTTTCTTAGTTTTCTATAATCCTTCCACATAATTTAGGAGTAACCGACATGACAGATGTGTATGTGCAGAAGAATCAATGTCTAGCAGAGAATTCATGATAATTTTTCTTGTTCTGTTTTAATGTATATGAGTATGTTCTGCCCACACGTATGGCTCAGCAACTCATGTTTGCCGTGCCTGAGGAGACCAGAAGAAGGCATCAGATCCCCTAGAACTGGATGGTAGCCACGGATGGCCGTGAGCTACCATGTAGATGTTGAGAATCAAACCTGGGTCTTCTGGAAGAGCAGCCAGGGCTCATAAACTCTGAGCCATTTCTCCAGCCCTCATATCTATTAATAATATATGTTACAAAGAATACATGGAAAAAGCTGCTTAGAAACGCTTCTGCCACTGAGCGACATCCCTAAAAGCATTTTCATACAATTTGATTCATTTCAGACTGGGGCTAGGCTACAAAAGTGTTGATCTCAGTACTTCCCTTTTAAAATTCTACTGCAGTGAATGCATGTTAGTGGGGCATACGTACAAAATAGTCATCTGTGAGGGTTCTCAGAGAATCTGTTCTTTGGATACTTTATTACTAATATATTTTAGTTATGTGGTGTGTGTGTGTGTGTGTGTGTGTGTGTGTGTGTAAGTGCACATGCATGCAGATGCTCAGAGTGCAGACCAAGGAACTGGATCTGCTGGATCTGGACTGACAGCAGTCGTGAGCCTCCTAGGGTGGGTGCTGAGGTCTGCTGCAAGAGCAGGACACACTATAAATTGTTGAGCGGTCTATCTCTCTACCCGACTCTTGATATTTATACAAGAGTGCCTTTATTCATCACCGTTCACATTTAAACGTTTGCTTTTCCACTTTCCAGATATCTGGCACTTCCTGACATACCAGGGACTTTAGAGACCTTTAAAGTACCCTTCTGTGTCTAATTAAAAAAAAAAATCTATACATAGTAACTCACTATCACAGAGTCAGACAAAGGATGCTACAAGTCCCAGCCTTAATCCTCAGAGATGGTAACTGCTGCTGTTTGCATACACACACTCTCTGTAGCTGTTGCAGAAATGCGACTTAAATCTAACAAAAGCCCCACACCAACATGATCATCCAGATGGCGCTTCTGGGCCACCACTGACACCATGAACGCTTTCTGTGTAGGAAATACTCCGAAACATCGTTGGTGTTCCGGATCTAAGATGCTTCCCAGTTTTTATGCTTGGGAATTACTTCATGTTAGACGATGCTGCATGTGAACCTTGTGGTCACTCACCTGCACGTATTTGCCAATAATCTTTATGATCTCCAGATTGAACTGCTTGGCCGGGGCTGCAGACAAGTCGATGTGACTCAACAGACTGTAGATGATTTGTAACAGCGACTGCTGCATGCTGGACAGTCCCTTTTCTAACAGCTGAAAGGAACATTGAAACGCAGGCTTTAGTCAGGCTGAACAAACACTGGGCGGCATACTTACAGCGCTGAAAGACATAAATAGGCTTCATCTATCAGCTTGCTCAACTTATCAGACATCTGGAAACATTAACAACGGCACATGCATGACTTTTCCCTCTGCCATAAAAGGCTCCTCCGGTCTAACAGTCTTCAACAACACATATGTAAATATTAGTTACTTTAGATTAAAGAAAGAACTTTGGCACCACTATTACTGGAGGATGATGGGCTACCACTTGCAAAGCTATGTAGCAGCTAACTCATCTTGCACAAGATTTGATCCTATAAAAACTGAATTTGTAACAGCCATCTGGACCCTTGATGGGGACACCTCTGACCAGCTGAAGAAACATGCCTTTCAGTTAAAAACAAACATGGCCAAAAGCACTCTCCCCCGAAAAAAGATTCTATTCTCTCTTGAGTTTTCCTTCCTTCCTGCCTGCCTGGAATTCACCGTGCAGCCCAGGCTAGCCCCCCTCCCCCCAGTTTATTGCTGGTTATGATTACAGGTGTGAGGCCAGGTTCCAAGTCTGAGTTGTGGAGAAATGGAAATTACACCTATTCTCCAGGATAATCGCCACCCAAGACACACTTCTTTTCTTGGTAAAGGAAAGATTCCTGTTAATTACTGCACTGGGTAGTTTTTACGTTGGTTTGTCATGGGCTAGAGTAATTTGGGGAGAGTGAACAGTAGAGGAATATCAGATTGGTCTGTAGGAAAGCTTGTGAGGGTAGATGGCCCTGGGGTCTGTAAGAGAGCAGGCTGAGCAAGAGTACGCAGCACCCTCTATCCTCTAGAGTAGCTCCTGCTCTGGGTTCCCGCCCTGATTGAGCTCCTACCCGACTTCCTCAATTATGGACTGTGATATGGAACTGTAAGTAAAACAAACCTTCCCTAAGTTACTTTTGGCCAAGGTGTTTTATTACGGCAATAGAAATCCTTACTAAGACAACTGACTTCTATGTCAATGAAGGCAATGCTTCCAGATACTAGAAATTGGAGAAAAACATCCAGCTTCAAAAATTCTTTTGTACTTCAGAAGAACCACGTGTGTCTCTCTCTGATGCTCTCTCTAGTCAGTCGGAGACAGTTAGTACCACAGTGCTGTCTCTAGAAACAGCCACTGAACTATTTCGCCACCGAGCCGTCCAAAACCGCCTAAATTCACCTCTGCCAGGTAAGTCACAAGACTGAAGGTGGCCTCTGAGAAAGAGTCATGCAGGTATCGGCACACCACGTTGATCCAGTTGGAACAGTCTCTGGAGTAGGTGTGTGTGCTGTACAAACTCATCATGTGAGCCAGGTTCACCAGCGTCGGGCACTTTTCTTCCGCACAGACCTAGAGAACACACATGCTCATTTCACCTGCCCACAACTTAAGCTTGCTTTCGGCTACATGCATTTATTTAAAGACACGATTTGAGATGCACATTAAAGTTTCGATGCATTTCAGTTTTAAGAAGGCAAGAAAAGTTAAGATGGGGAAAGGGAAGACCAAGACACTGCCGAAAGAATTTATAGAGCAGTGGTTCTCAACCTGAAGGTTACGGCCCCTCGACAACCCCCATCCCCATTACAATTCGTAACAGTAACAAAGTTCAGTTGTGAAGTAGACGTGAAAATAGCTCTGTGGTTGGGGGTTTCTATCACGCTAGGAACTGTGCCAAGGGGTCACAGTGTCAGGAAGAGTGACACTTGCAGCACTTGTCTGGTGTCTACGGACTGTAATGCTGCCTCTGGTGAACGGTCACCTGTGGTTTTATAAGCCCTACTCATGACTTTCTGTCTTGTCAGGTCCCAAAGTGAGCTAGTGCCCCTGAGCCTAAGCGGGCATGCTCGACTTGAGATTCTCAGGCTGCTTCGGGGATGACAGCCTCAACCTGTGTGACAGCCACAGGACCATGCTGGAGTCTTGGCGGGGGTGGGGAGACTGTTGACTGAATTCATACTCTTAGTTCATTTATTCCCTGAGAGGTTGGTGACAATGTCTCTTAGCCTCCTCTGGAGATGCTATGACAACCTAGAACTGTAAAAGGGCCCACGCTTTTTTATGAGTCTATATGTATATATGTCTGTATATATGTATGTACATACATATATGTATGCATATATGCATGCATGTACATGTCTGTGTATCATAAAGAAATAGAAGCATCTAAGAGATGTAGCTGGAGTGTGTTCAGTAGCCAACCCACTGAATGCTGGAGTCACTGAGAAGCCTAGCCTGACCCAAAGGATGTCATCGCCCCTGAGGATAAAGCTACTGGTGTCCTGACCTCAGCAGGACACAGGACGTTCCCAGTGATGTCTACTGTCATACTGTCTCGTCAGTTCTTTGCATTTGTCAAGCTTCTTCCATTTTACTCCTACTGCTTTGTATCCATTTTCACAAGAGCCTACAGCGTTCAGTAGAGAACTTCGTCTCTGAAACACACATATATTTAACTACTGAAATAATCTAACAGTTCAGAGGACATCTGACAGACTTGAAGAGGCTCAAGTCCATCTCTTGGCTGTTACCCATGCATGGGCTGCAGACATACACGTGTGACTGCAGAAAACGCCAGTGCAGGGCCACGGAGGTGATTTTATCAATTCACTGAAAGCAGCTGATCTCATCCGTTATTCGTAAAGCCAACAACGAGGAGATGGAAGGGGGACTCGGTTTCTCGTTTCTATTTCAATGCAGAATAACCTAATGAACGACTTTAAAAGTCATACAATCATATAATGTCACAATGACTATTTATATCCTTGCTAGATAAAATTTCCTGAATAATAAAACATTCTCTGGAGATTTTTGTTTGCTTTTGAGCTTTGTTATGTAGCCCTGGCCAAGCCTGGACTCCCTGGGATTACAGGTGTGCGCCATCACCTGTGGCTAGACTAAATTCTTATGAAAGGGTATTTTTCCCCTCAACAATAATTTGTGAACACTTATCTTTGAGAAGGGAGAGAATCTCTGTGCAATAGTACAAAAAAAGAAAATGGCTTAAGAGTGATTCTTGACATTTGGAAGACTAGGTTAAAATACAATCTAGTGATAAAAAAAGAAATGTTCTGTAACCAACTTTTTGGCAAGGTTCCTGCCCTGGTGAAAGATTGTTGCCCTGGCCCTGAGGTGCCGAGCTCTCCGTGGGCACAAACAGAGAGCTGGTGACATTTGCATAATGAGGAAGCACATAATAGCAGAAAATTACTCTCAACAGTTCCAAGTGAGAGAATAAATTGAGGAAATCAATTTAACCACAGCCTGCAGGTTTCTAAAAGCACGCACAGAGGGAGTCATCCTGTGCTGCGCTGCAGGAGAGAGCACACTTAAAAACAATTTAGCAATCACAGAAAGCCTGGTTTGGATTCTTAGAAGCAAAAAAACCAAACCCACTGGGGACATCCTGTGTCCTGCTGAGGTCAGGACACCAGCAGCCTCACTTCAGGGGCGATGACATCCTTTGGGTCAGGCGAGGCTTCTCAGTGACTCCAGCATTCAGTGGGTTGGCTACTGAACACACTCCAGTTACATCTCTTAGATGCTTGTATTTCTCTATTTGAGCTTTTTTTCTCCTTAAAAATTCCAATTAAGCCAATATATAGTTCTCCTGTCTTCTTTCTAACTCCTGGGGTTGGGGAGAGGCCTTGTTTATATTTTCCTAATGATGCATCACTGGGATATTAAAACAAAAGCCACTTTTAATAAATTTTATGTCATCCTAAACCCTTACAAGCAAGAATGCTAGATATAAAGTTGGTGTATTTTAGGCAAATATTTTCCAACAGTATTATTTCATTTCAAACCATCAGTTTTCCATCAAATTCTTAATGTTCTATTGAACTTAACAAAAAAAATCAAGAATGTCTATCCCACCCTTTTCTATCAGATATGCTTCTTCGATTTCATTTCTTTATTTACTGTGTGCATGTGCACGTGTGTGTGTGTGTGTGTGTGTGTGTGTGTGTGTGTGTGTGTGCAGCAGGGGCTGGTTCCCTCTTTCTTACCCACTATGGAGGGATCACATTTGGCTTGTGCAGGCTGGAGACAAGTACCTTTTCCCACTGAGCCATCTTGCCGGCTCAGCATTTTGGATTTTTTAAAAACCTTATTGTTGTTTTTGTGAAACAGGGTCTCATTCTGTAGCCAAGGCTGGCTTAGAACTTACTATGCTGGCTTCAAAGTCATGACAAAATTCCTTCACAGCCTTTAGAACACTAAGACCACAGACATGAGCCACCATACTGGATTTACCATGTTTTAAGAAATTAAAGGGGGGGGGGGTCTGAAGAGATGGATCAGTGGTTAAGAGCACTGACTGCTCTTCCAGAGGTCCTGAGTTCAACTCCCAGCAACCACATGGTGGTTCACAACCACCTGTAATGAGATCTGACGCCCTCTTCTGGTGTGTCTGAAGACAGCTACAGTGTACTCACATAAGTAAAATAAATCTTAAAAAGAAAAAAAGAAAAAGAAAAAAGAAATTAAGGTATGTGTCCGTTAACCATGACAAGCTAAGTGACCTACAATCAATCGGCTATTTAAGAATCTCTAATAAATTACAATAAATTTAGAAATTCAAGTAGGGAGGAACTCATTTTATTAACACACCTTTTATCTTTTCTGGTTCGATTTTAAGGCTAGGTCTCACTACGCCCCTCGGCTGTCCTATAACCCCCTCGGGACACCGGGGCGCCCTTCACTTGCGCGGATCCTTCCTCCACAGGCTTGTGCCACCTGGCCCAGCTCCCCGTATTTCCTCGCACTCTGTAGTACCTGGTGGGGTAGCGCAAAGGCTCCCGCGTTCATTACTGCTAGCATGTTTTGTTGCTGCTTAGCGCCGAGACTCTGCACTCAGCAGTGCCGTGAGGTTCCCCTCACTGGGCCGTCCGTATGTGCCGCCTCTTCCCTTCTATATGCTGTGTGTCCACTGAATCACAGATTGTAAGAAAATTGTTCTGTATAAAGCTCTTCCCGAGAGGGCAATTTAACTTATTCCTCTCTGTTGGAAAGTTCCGGCATTCCTTCCCCATTTGTCCAGTCCTTCGCTGACCCCACCCCCCGGCTTTCGTCATTTACTGCGGATCCTTCCTAAATGTATCCAACTTCTATTGGTAACTGTATGTTTTTAAGTTTTAGAATTTCTCCCTCCAAGAGACAACGGCTGACGCACACATTTGCAAACATATAAATTAGAATCTTATCATTAAAAAAGCTGTTCAGACAGGAAATTATTAAAAGTATGAAATGTCAGAACCATGTTTTATGAAATTAGGAGACATACATTTTCAACACCTCAACAGATGATATAAAAATAGTTGTACTACTGCTTCTGGAACTGTGTGGTGGGAAAGAAAAATAAGGGAGCAGAGAGAAAAGACAAAAGAAAGCGTTAAAAAAGAAAAACGTAGAAAGAATCTTAAGAAACTCAAAATATACTATGACTTGTCTTTTGGGGGACTCTGCATAGGTAGTTTTCTCCTTTAATAGTTCTAGTTAACGTGTGTGCGCATGCGCATGCGCAATGTGTATGGGAGCTGGGAAGTGAGCTCAGGTCTTCTGCAAGAACAGCAAGGGCTCTTATCCGATGAGCATTGTCCCAGCTTTCTGCACATGCAGTTTCTTCTGCCCAGAAGACTTCAGTTCCTGGTCCCCTTCTAGCCTCTCCCTCAGGAATCTCACTTTGGTGGCCCCTATTTGACCTTCAGTATAAACCTGGACACGACGCCCTGGAGAGAGGCCTCTGCTGTCTGTGCCCCTAGAGGCTAGGTCCCCACGGCCTTGGAGCCTCACTGGACTCTAGGCTGGCTTCGGCTTCTGTGTCTAAGTCCCTGCTCCATGGCCCGCGAGGATGACAGCTCTATCTACCTCTCATCGAGTCTCTAGCACCCCCTGCAGGGCGGGTCCGGCTTTGCCAGTAAATAAAGAAATGAAAGAGAAATAGAGTGGTAGAGATGGAAAGTAGAAAAAGGAGTAGAAAAAGACTCAGGACTCAGGAGGGTCACTGGAATTTGATATTTTTATTCACTGGCGTTGGTGCAGCTCCTTATGATAGAATAAATTAGAGGCAAAATTAGGAAAGGAACGGCGGGAGGACTTGCAGGACAGGGCCGCGCCCACATTTCAACCTCGGATTGCTTACCTTTGCTATCCGACTGGCTGTTTCTTTGCAAAACTGAGTCGGGCTGTCAAAATGCTGGATCAGGTGCGGCAGCAAGCAAAGGATGTTAAGAGGGAATCCTATGGGGGGGGGGGGGAACAAGAGCCAACTTTATTGCACAATATTTGGAAAGTTAAAGACATGTTTAAATGGGCCACAGAAACATTTTTCATTGTTTATGGGATATCTGACACTATAAAATTTTACCAGATAACTGATCTAACACGAAAAGTTATTATTATTATTATTGCTATTATTATTGTTATTGGCAGAAATCAACAATTTCGAAGCTCATGATTGGTCTACATTCCAACTACAATAAAGTGAAATTTTAGGCTGAGGATGGAGTTCAGTGGCTGTGTGTCTGCTCGGCATTGGCAGGAAACTCGGTTCAGTCCCCAAGGCCCCACCATACACCCTGAAAAGGAACCGACGTTAGCGACATCACCTGACAGCTGGGACGGATCCACCAGCGAGTGCTTGGAGACAGCAGTGAGCTGGCTGAGGAGGTGCACGGTCATCTCTTGGGTGGACGCTGAGGTGAAGCCCTTGAGGAAGAGCTGCTGAAGGCCTGGGAAGTTACTCCATTTCAACTTGCTCTGTACGCTTTCAATCTTCTCCCGGCTCTCTGACTTGTCCAGAGGCAAGTGGGTGAGCAGTTTGCTGAGAAGCCTGAGGGCCAGGAGGTACTCGTACTCATAGTCGGATTCTAACAGAGACGCTGCTATCCAAAAGATGGTGGCCATCAGGTTGCTTGGCTCCGTAGAGGGCTGCGTGTCATACGCTCCTTTCTCTCTCAGCGAGGAAAGGCTTCGAGTCCTCGCCAAGCTCCCCACGTGGTTTATCCGTCCGTCCATTATGTCCAGCGTGTTACTCCGCCGGCGATCACCTCTGCGGTCACCGGCTAGACTCAGCCTCAAGGAGTTACTCCTTGTGTCACCGTTGCATCCCAAATGGCTGCTGCTGTTAATGGGACTTGTGCTTAGATTGAGCTGGCCAGTGCTTTTTCTGTTAGCTGCATACTTGTTTCCCATTACAGGATCGTGGTATGAGGTTCTAAAAACAAAAGAAAAGATATGGGTGGATGGATGGATAGACAGCTAGGTAGACAGAGAGATGATAGAACAAAAGAAAGAAAGAAGGGATGGTAGAAAAAGAAGTCCCTTTTGCCACATTAGATCTATTCTTAAAGAACCGAAAGAGTAACTTGTTTATCTGACTTTGTTTCATGAGATTTCAGTTTTGCCACAACATAAAAAGAAAATGTGCAACAAGATTTCTTCTGCTACGCAAACGCAAATGAAGCAGTCAGTAGCTCAGCCCTGGATAGAGATACATAGACATTACATGGAAAGCAGACCCTGTCTGCAGGATAGCTATCCAACTTGACAATGCTCTCCTGCTCCCAATCGCACATCCCTTCCATGGGACCCAAGCATAAAGATGTTTGACTTCTTCTGCATACCCAACTGATTAAAATGAATTACTTTTATATGTATACCAAAAGTACGGAGAAACATAGGGACGGTAAATAAAACCTATGGAGGGAAGTAAGTTGGTAAAGATTAAGTTATAACCTTTTAATTGCTATCAGTAAAATATAAAGGAAAATAGGAACCCCAAAGATAATTAGCAAGGGGAGTTGGGAGGAGATGCTTAGGGAGGGAGGAGGAGACTTTAGGGGATTAGCTGCTTGAGATCTGCAAGGCACAGCAAGTGGGAGGTGAGGCACTATGGGGAAAGTGGCTGTATGGCAAAGGCAGGTGTCTTGAGGGACCACCTAGGGAGTAACTGCACCATGGTGTGACAGCAAAGCACTGGCAAGATCAGTTCCAGAACTTTCTGGAAGTCCTCGCCCGAGGATGGTCCTCACTTGGAAGCATTTTCCATGCTTTTTGAAAAATATATTTTAAGTTGTGTACACATGTATCCATGGATGTCTTCATTGGCAGAAGAGGGTGTCAAACCTTTTGGAGCTGGAGTTGTGGAGTTGTGGATGTGGTTGTGGGAAACTGAACTCCATTTCCACCTGAGGGAATGCTGAGCCATCTCTCCAGCCCATCTGATTTCTCCCTCTCCTCCCCTTTCTTTTCTTTTTCTTTTAGACAGGGCCTTGTGTATCCCAGGCTTGCCTTGAGAACACTGTGCTGACAAGGATAACCTTCGGTTCTGACCCACCTCTCCCCAGCTTCCAAGTGATGGAATCGCAGCCAGGAGCTACCATGTTTATTTGGTGGGAGGGATTAAACCCAGGGCTTCCTGGGTGCCATAGGCTGGCTGCCATCTGCGGCCCACTATCTGAACTCTTGGGATGTCACCCACACTACCAAAGTTAGACATGTCCACTGCCACAATAGTCAGACACCGGAGCCCTACATTCAGGCCTGGTTGCAAGTTCTTACTGAGAGAGGGCGGACAGCAGGTCATAATGCTTCATGGTTTCAGCCAAAGTATCAATTGCAGATTCCAAGGTGAGAAGCAGTTCAATCACAAATCCCTGGGGATAAAGAATAGATTTTTCATTAATTACATTTTTTTTTAATGTCAGTGGACTTCCTGGGGAGATTTAAAAATAGAACCAACCTCACGGTTGTGCTACAAAATAATTAACCTCCTGAGCGTGCTCATCAGGCTAATGGCGCGGGCTGATTTTAACAGCATCGTAATTCCCACACATTGCTCAGGCCCAAAGTCTCAGGCACCATCTCTGTTTCCGTCTTTGTACAGACACCGATTCTGTCATCAAGCCTTGAAAAATGTCACTTTAAAATATATCTTAGGCCTGGCTTCTTTTCCCCGTACCTGCTGCAGTCTCTGTCGAAACCTACAGCTCCTCCAGTCTGCATTCTTTCAACAGCCTCCCGTTGGTTGGACCTCTGACTCTACATGTCTGTCCCCTCAGCCGCTGCAAGGAGGCCACACACCCCAAATAATAAAGCAAATCATATCACGTGTACTTCTTTATCTCTTCTGGAAACCTTAGAGAAGGTTTCTATTGGTGCAATGTAGTCTACAAGGACTTGCTTCTGAACTGGTTATGTCAGGCACCCGTCTCTCAGTATTTGCTAGTTCCTCAAAGAAGACCTATTGCCCCTGCCACAGGGCCTTTGTGCTGCTGACTCCTGTTTTCCTCCCTGAAGTGTTCTCAACCCAAATATTCACAGGACCTGGTTCATTTCCTTGAAGATCACTACTTAGATAGTGTGTGTGTGTGTGTGTGTGTGTGTGTGTGTGTCCCTTCTCCTTCATGGCTCTCAAAATCAATACCTTAGTACTTCATGGCATTTACTATTAGGTAAGGCTGTGTGGGCTGTGGTTGGTAGATTGAACCCCTTCTTTCTACAATTTCCAGAATTCCAAGACCTTGTCTTATTTGTCACTGGAGGTCCACTATCTAAAAATCAACCAACCGACTGGATCGTACAAACTTGAGTTCTCTAGTGTGATGTTTTACTTATCTTTAAAAATGAAACTCTGTTTCTCTTCTCATTGAAATGTGACATTCTAACACTCCTGCCTTGGGTGACTCTGGAGTGAGGTCTAGGTAGTGTGCAGATGTATGTGTTGAGAAAGCTTTATCTAACAGGCATAAATTAGAATTTAATAGGTTCTTAAATAGTCAGCAGGAGTTGCTCTGCTCCCTACAGCTCTGCCTGCTGCTAACCGACGCCAGTGATTAGAAAGCTCTTGTGCGGATCTGGCTACAGGGATGAATCCTTCACTCCTAGGAGCAGCTGATAACTGCCCCAAAGGAGCTAATAAGCACCTTACCTGTGCGTCGTCCCCGGGGTCCCCTACAGTCTCCACGAGCCGGGAGAGGACATCAGAGAGTGTGTTTGCAGACAGGGGCTGCTTCAGTGCCCTGAAAATCTGGAAGGATCTCCCAGCATAGTGTCGAGAAGAACACGAAAGGGCCGTCTGCAGGGCAACCTCGCTGAGATGGCGCTCCAAGTGAATTCCTTCTGAGAAGACACGGGAGACATTGGGTGCCTGTGTACAACTTGGGGAGCTGTAGCCAGAGGCTTAACCACTTTACCACCAGTGCCACGCACTCTACCTGGCCAGGCAGATCACAGTTTAATTATGTACAGTGATGATAGTGTATGTGCACTGGAGAGAGATCCTTCTTCTGATCCCCAGGGAAGGGATCCTGGGGACATCCCTGTCTCACCCTCTGCAATGCTGACAGTTAGGGACAGGTAGTTTACCATAGGGCTATCCTAGGTATTGACTGGGACTTAGAACCTTCTTAGTTACTTTGCCAACCCTACAATGAGGACAAAAATGCCTCTAGGCATTGCCAAAGGTAAGGAGAAGCGGGGCGATCCCTAACAGGCAAGCACCATGTCAGCAATGAATGCTTTTACAAAGACCATGTGCTCAATTTCAAATCGCAGAAAACTTTACTTACATAAAAAGCATTTTTAAATGCATAATTTCTGTATACTTTCCTTTGAGGCGGCGATTCTCAACCTGTGAGTCAGGACCAACTTGGGGGTCGCATATTAGATATCCTACATATCAGGTATTTATATTCCGAGTCACAATAGTAGCAAAAATACAGTTATGAAGTAGCAATAAAAATAATTTTATGGCTGAGGTCACCACAACATGAGGAACCGTATTAAAAGGGTTGCAGCATCAGAAAGTCTGAAAACCACTGCTTTAACGTTATTTTTCATAACTCTTAATTCAATTATGTAATTTTATGACTATCAGCCACATGACTATTACATCATGGGTAGAGATCTTATTTTAACGAGTAACTTTTCTTTACCAATACCTGTGTCATCACCCACGTAATAAACAAGAAAATCTTTCTTAAAAGTATACATAGGACAACATTAGTTATCAACCTTTTGGCTGGGCATCATTGAAAGTTCAGCCACACCAACATTGTATCGAGATCAAATGTTGCTTGGTGTATTCATCCAAGATGGTAGGTACCTGCATTTGACTGCTTGAAGACAGAAACCACGTGCTTCAGGAACGTGGTGAGCTGGTCAGCACTCTTGATGCTGGGGTTCTTGGAAGAAACATCCTCATGGTTCCAAAGGGGCCCTCGTTTCCTGGAAACGGGACAGTGACATTGGTTTGTCTGGAGGTGGCATCAAGTGCTTGCTCTAACCTGCTGCTCCTTTGCCTTGACACACGTGGGAGGGACAGTGACTGAACACGTCAGAACACAGGTCATAGGATTCCTGTGCATTTCCCTTCAATGTCATTTTAACTAATTCCTAATCATATTTCATAATTTTGTGACTTGGCCGCCCACAAAACTAACCTCCCAATTTCTGCGTAGATATCAGTGGGACATACACACAGGCAAAGCCCGTTAAAAATGGTTATTTATTATTTTGTGTGTGTTGCACATGCATATGGATCCACGCGAGACATGGCACCCCTGTGGCCCTTTGAGGTCGGAAGAGGAAGTCAGATCCCCAGGGACTGGAGTCGACAGAGGGCTGTGGGCCACTGTGTGGCTGCCGAGAGCAAAAATCTGCGTCCTCTGCCACAACTGCTCTTAACTGCTGAGCCCACTGTCCAGCCAACACTTTTTTATTTTTTAATGTAATCTATCACCATGGGCCTAGTTTTCAAGGCTCGCCGGTGTGGATTTCCCAGGCTCTTTAGCACTGTGTAGAAATCACTTTTCTCGGCATTAGCATTAGGACTTCTTTACCACTGCCAAACTCACCCTGCTTTCTCAAAGTCCCATGTTCTGGCTCTTACCCTTTCTCTATCTATTTATCTATGATGGCAGCAGGCCAGAAAAGGTATTTGCTGGTTGGTTGATCAGACTGTTATGATTCCAGATATTAGTGTTGTCTCTGGGCGTTGGTGATATATATAAAAGTCATATATGTACAATATGTATAAATACAATATAAACGTGTGTGTTTCAAAGTATACTTTCAGGAAAAAAAATCGAATCCTGGCTTGTGCTATTTGACGGAAGCGAGGCGAGCTCAGCACAAAGGATGCTGGGATGGCGAGAGCCGCCCGGTTACCTTGAGGTAATGAACTCCATGAGGGTTTTGACTTTTCCATCCTGCTCCACAGAGAGGTCCACCTCGCCGAGGAGCGTGGCTTGGAGATGTGAAATGGCAGCGCTGTTGTTTCCTAAGCTGATACTAGAGGAGGTAGAACTTGAACTAAGCCCTGAGTCGGTCATGGGGGACGGCTGGTAATCGGGTGTAAAATCGTTAATGCCTGCTGAAAGAGAAAGCCAACCATGAACACACACGTACGGCAGGACTGCTCCTTGCTATCAGAGGTGAGGGCATGGGGCAGGATCTGGTCTCCACAGGCTCAGCTAGAGCAAGCAAAGCTTCAGCTCCATATTAAAGCTTAGCTGCGGTCCTCTGCTGCCACCTGCTGGAAACCATGAGCAGCGGCAAAGTCCTAGCAATTTGGTGTTTTCTTCATCTTTAAGGCAAGTTACATTTTTCTTTTTAAAGATTTATTTATTTATTTATCTATTTTATGTATGTGAATGCACTGTTCCTGTTTTCAGACACACCAGAGGAGGCATCAGATCCTATTACAAATGGCTGTGAGCCACCATGTGGTTGCTGGGATTTGAACTCAGGACCTCTGGAAGAGCAGTCAGTGCTCTTAACCACTGAGCCATCTCTCCAGCCCCGAGTTACATTGTTCTAATGTGAACTAATTTTCAACCTCATATAAAAAAATTCTATAATCTTGGCTCCATTTTACTTTTAAGAATCAGTTTTAGTTCCTATGTAATATTTATATCAAGTTAAATAGACACCATTAAAAATTAAAGCCTCACAGAATGGCAAAAGGACATTTAGAAAGCAACAAGTCCTGGGATTTTGAGTGAAACTGCTTTCATGCAAAACCAGGAAGTTTTATTCTATTTTTGCTTTTTAAAAACTTTTAAAATTACATCTTGTACTACAATTCTGTGTATGTTGTGGGGAGGGGGGTGTTACAAGTGCACATATAGGTAGGTGTGTGTGAGTGTGTGTGTCAGAGTGTGTATGAATGTGTGTGTGAAAGTGTGTGTATGTGATATGTGTGTGGTGTGTGAGGGTATGTATGTGTGTATGAGATGTGTGAGAATATGTGATGAGTGAGTGTATGTGTGTGTGTGTGTGTGTGTGTGAGAGAGAGAGGGAGTGAGTGTGTGTGTGTGAGAGAGAGAGGGAGTGTGTGTGTCAGTGTGTGTGTGTGTATGTGATATGTGTGTGGTGTGTGAGGGTGTGTGTGTGTATGAGATGTGTGAGAATATGTGATGAGTGAGTGTGTGAGAGTGAGTGTGTGTGTGTGAAAGAGAGGGAGTGAGTGTGTGTGTGAGAGTGTGTGTGTGTGAGAGTGTGTGTGTGTGTGTGAGAGAGAGAGAGAGAGAGAGTGTGTGTGTGTGTGTGTGTGTGTGTGTGAGAGAGAGAGAGAGAGAGAGAGAGAGAGAGAGAGAGAGAGAGAGAGAGAGAGTGTAGGCCAAGGATAATTTACAGGCATTGTTTTGATTTTTTCCTTTTTCTTACCACAAGGACCTGGTCTTTGATCTTTTAGCCAGTTTTAAATGTCTTATCAGTGCTGTGTCTGACATGTGAAGAGATAAAAAATGAAATGTACTTTGATTCCAAAAAAACCCCCACAAATATTATTTTGTAAACCACTGTATTAGTGAGAGTGGAATAATAATAATATTATTATTATTGTGAGTGGACTGTGAGCATCAAGAAAACAGAATTTAACAGAGACACAGAACACACAATAAAATAATCATCACCATAGAAGTCTCAAATGAAGCACTTTCTGTTTCTTCTTCAACTTATATATTCCCACCCTAAAATCTGTTTGCTGGAGAGCCTTACACGTGGGGGGCTTGACCCCACGTTTAATGCATTCTCTGGCTGCTTCTGAGTGATTCAGATGCTACTTTAAATGATGCAACTGTATCTGAAATGTTTGCACATCTCAACTTTTCTTTGGTTGACTTTTCGGTACCGCAGGAGCCCAGCTCAGGACCCGTGGCTTTGAAGTTGGTACCTGTGAGGGTGAAGTCTGAGTGTGCAGGCTGTCTGACTGTCAACACTCTGGGCTCATTGAATTCCTTGTTCCTGAGAAGGACAGAGGCAACAGTCCGGATGTTACTGTTGGGTCCCATCACTATTAGTAAATGCAGCAGCAGGCGTTTGCAATGCTCATACACCTCGGGGTGGCAGTGGTCAAACCCTGGAGAGGAAAGGACAAAAGCATTGTCAGCCGGGGGGGGGGGGCAATGTGCTCACCACAAAACTCTTATGGCCAAATGGGCCCACTGGCAGTACACAGGTTCCTGACATGCATGTAGCAAGAGTGTGTGACCCCCATGTCTCCCGGAAACTCCAAATCAAAGCTGCATCACTACGAACAGAATGGGAACTCAGGAATGGCCACGGTACTCTTTCAGGACCAATGAGAGACAAGAAAAATAGTCTGCTGAGTTCAGATCCAGGCACACCCAGAGAATGTGCAAACTATGGTGGGTTCAGACCAGGCACCCAGAATCCATAAACACGAGCGCTTTCTGTACGGAAGAGATACCATGGGATATTATATTATGTATTACACAGCTGATTTCTCAATTGGTCGTAAGTTCCCACACACTATAATGGCTTCCTGCCCACTGTATATCTAGGGAGAGTTGGGGTAACCATTTTTTGTTTTGCTTTGGGATTTTTTTCTTTCTTTAGTCATTTTGAAACAGGGTCTCATTATGCAACCTGGCTGGCCTGGAAGTTGCAGAGATCTGCCTGCGTCTGCCTGGCTCACAAGCTAACTCTTAAATTTGTTTCATGCCCAAAACTTCATAACCTCTTAGAAATGATGACTCTGCACTGTAATTCCAGATACCTATTCGTTCTGTTAGGAAAGCAGGCGTTCTAGTCTGCCTGGTGAGTAAGACAAAGTAAATGTCTATTTCCCAGGAGAACCAGGCAGGGCAAAAAACCATGTACGTTCTCATGGTGGGGAAGCTTCATCAGAAGCCGACTGACTACCTTGACTGGTTTCAGGAAGCCAGTGTCAAAAGCACAGAGGCATTTACAGGAGGAGTCCATGCCTGCCACCAGGGACACAGACACACTCTGCTATCACCAGGCTGCAGAGGTCGGACACTTCACACACCCAGAATGCATTTGCATTCTTCATTCACGCTGAAAGGTTTCACTCTGTGAGGCCAACTAATGTTTATCTGTTACAGAGACGCATCCCCTCTTGCTTCTGCTGGGGTCGAATGTCTGCATGTTTGTGTGGAGGGTACAAAGAACCAGGGGGTAGGCATAAGCATCGGGGGGGGGGGTGATATGGGCTGGAGGAGGGGCTGAGAGGTCCCACGGTTGTTTGGCATACACACGACCTTGGGGTTGTTCCCTGGTAAAAGGCAACCGACAGGCCTGCGGTCAGGCTGAGAGTGCCTCCCCTGGAGACGGAGGATGTGATGTCTCATGGGAGCAATACTAAAACGCAAGGAACAGCAGCATCTAGAAAGGGGGACCCTCAGCTTTCCCAATGCCGCCACCTTTAAATACAGCTCCTTATGTTGTGGGGACCCCAACCAAAATGTTATTCATTGTTACTTCACACTGTAACTTTGCTATAAATCACAACGTCAATGTCTGATGTGCAGGGTATCAGATATGCAACCTCTATGAAAGGGTTGTTTGACCCCACCCCCAACCCCAAAAGGGTTGCATCCTACAGGTTGAGAGCCACTGATCGAACCACCTTAAAGCGGTCTTGGGAGCACAAAGTGGAGGGACTAGAACCTGTTACCTATAAAGATCGCATGAAGGAGAAGATGGAGGTAACTTCCCCATTCCACCTTCACGCTGTGGTCGATGATCAGGTCTGTCAGCAGGATCACGGCTATGTTACACCTGCGACAGGAAGGACACTCGGTTAGCAGCATGCCAGAGCGGAAGTGACCAAGAGCAAACTGTACACATTCTTCCAAGACTTGAGTATGCTATGGAACCACACTTTCTCTAGAGGGGAAAAAAATGTAGCAGAAGAAAACAGTTACAGCGAAAGCCTTTCGCACAAAGCACGGGGCTCGGAGCTCCCGGAGTCAAGGGCTGTATTTCCTTTATCTGGAATCTTCAGACCTAACATACCACATACAGCACTTGACCCAGTAGGTGTTCAGTCTGTGTTTGATGCACTGACACATTCTGAAAGAATGTAGGAGTTGCTTTCCTGTGGTTTCACTCACTAGAATTCAGGTTAATTGAATTCCAAAAACCAAAACCAAAACAAAACAAACCAAAAAAACCAAACCAAAACAACAACAAACCAATGCTGACCACAAAGAAGTCAAATTATTATTATTATTTTTTGGATGTGGTAACTGGGTCGTAGAAAGGTCAAGTAACTATGCCAGACACCCAGAAGAGCAGCAGGACAATCGGACTCGGTAATGTTAACTTCGTGCGCTCAAGAATATGGTCTTGGATCTTTTAACATCTCAACAGACGGGACTAATTTTGGTGCGGTGTCCCCGCGAGGACGACCACGCCTACTCTGTGCTGTGCCAGACAGCGTCCGGGAAGCTGAAGGGGCTCAGCCGCCATGTGGCTCGTTATGAGATAGGAATGAGGCTCTAGTCCACCTGTGAAGAGTCAATCCAGGAGATGCTGTTTCAGGCACGTAATCCACCAGTGGTGACCAGCAGCCTCCAGCTGGCGGGAAGGGCAGTGGCTCTCCTTGGTTATGCTCCATCACTTTCAGACGCCAATTAGAATAAAGTGGCATTGAGTCACCTATCAAGATAAAACCATCTCATTTTCTGCACCGGCTAATGTCTGCTGTAAGCAAGCTCTATCTAGTAAGACACCCCGCTATCCACAGCACTGGGAAGGGGGCCAATTTCCCGCCATCTTGATACACATTTTCTAGGGAGGCCGAGGTACAAAGGTTATAAACTTTCTGGGGAAGAAGAGATTGACAGACTGATTTATTGATTGAGGTACCATCCCCTCAAGCAAAACTACACTGACATGTCCTATGTCTCCCTGGTTGAAGGCCAGACCAGGAGACCATCTCATAAATAAAGGTGCCTTGAGACAAGGATTGTCTGGCGAGTTATTTGGTTCTAAATTTCCTGAGACGGGGCCGACACAAACCCATCTCCTGAAGACATCTGCTCTACCACACGGAGCTACAGGGCGCAGAACAAATGACACCTGGAAATGTGAATTCTGTGTGACATGGATAAGTCACTTAACCTCTCTGGACCTCAGTTCCATGATGCACAAAATGAGATCGGACCAGAACCTGCGGAGTCCTGATCTAGTTGCAATACATAGGTTTCTATTCTATCCTCCCTTCTAGGATTGGATTGCTCACTTTGGAAGTAGAAGAGAAAACTTTTTGCCAAAATATGGATCCACAGATAAGTAAATCTGTTTAAGGAACAACAGCTAGACAGCATACAGTGTCTGTTCTCTAAAGCTTTGTTTGTTTGTTTGTTTGTTTGTTTGAGACAGGGTTTTTTCTGTGTAGCCTGGCTGTCCTGGATCCCACTCAGTAGACCAGGCTGGACTTGAACTTGGAATTCCATCTGCCTCTGCCTCCAGTGTGCTGGGATTAAAGGCATGAGCCACCACCGCTCAGCCCTCTGACACTTCTTGAGAACAGATTCTACATGCTTTCTGAAGGAAATCTGAACCTAAAACAAAAATCTCCCAACTGCTTAATGAATTCATTCCTTAAAATCAAGACACCTCAGGTCACATTAGAACTACTGGCAGTTAAATACAATTTTAAAGCATTTCAAGACAATCCCTTGGAAGAACAAACTCATTCACAAGGTTAACAATACATGTCATTGAGTTTAAGGAGCATTGAGAATTGGTTACTTTTTTCCTCTTCGTAAGACCCTCCAGAGCTGCTACTGTATCGAGACTCCAGTCTGTGATGTTGCCGGTTTAAATGGCTGTTCAGTCCACCATAGATGTCCAGGTGTGCGTAGCTGTGGGGAGGATGGTGGGAGTCAGGCACAGATCACAGTCAAGTGGCAATTCTGGTTCATCATCATCCACTTTCTCTTTTTCTCTGTCTGTGTGTTTGTATGTGCACACGTGCATGCAGAAGTGTGCGCGTATGTAGAGACTGGAGGTTGACCTTGGCTGTCTTGCCTATGTGGCTAGTCTCATAGATCCCATTTTTCCCTTGCCTTCCCGAGTGCTGGTTACTGGTTGGCTGCCGTGCCTGCTTGGTTTGTATGGGGTTCTAAGAATCTCTCCTCTAATCCTCATGTTTCTATGGCAAGTGGTTTATGCATCAAACCCTCTTCAGCCCCTTTACGCCTGCTTTACTTTCTATGTGTAAAAGAAGCACACTTTTTACAAAATATTACTGACAGTTCACGAGGCCTGGGCCAATTTCTACCTTATAATTGTACAGCTGAAGCTTCCCCTCTAAGCATCCCATCATAGAGGGGTTCTGCTGAGAGTGATGCATAGAGAGAAACGCTCACTTAGGAGCATCTCTGCACACAGTGACTTATCATGGATCGTTCTTTATCACTAGAACATCCCGAAGAGCAGAGGCTGCTGGGGAGTCCATGTGAAGATGTTCACGCATGGAAACGTATGCTTTGCTAGAGCCTTAGCATGAAGAAATTATCGTGTGCTCTGAGACAGGAGGACTCACCTTTCTTCAAAGTTCTCCTTTAGGGCCTTACTGTCAGGATTGCCATCTGTGGGCGCTACCATTGTATTGCTACTGGAAGTTGTTCCTGTTGTCAGAGATAAAGAGTACCTGTTAGCTTAAGAGAACAATACATGTTTTGGTCAATGTACCACCGACACAAAAGCAAAGCGGCAATACTCATGGGCATCATACCCTTTTATTGAATCATTTTTTTTAACGATTTATTCTTATTTCATGTGTGTTGGCATTTTGCTAGCATGTGTGTCTGTGTGAGGGAGTCAGATCCCGAAGTTACAGACGGCTGTGAGCCGCCATGTGGGTGCCAGGGGTCAAATCTGGGTTCTCTGGAAGAGCAGCCAGTGCTCTGAAATGCTGAGCCATCCATCTCTCCAGCTCCAGGACCACCATATTTTTTGACCATGAGAAAGCAAATGGTGACAGTGTATGATGGTTTGCATATGCCTGGCCATGGGAGGTGGCAGTACTGGGAGGAGTGGCTTTGATAGAATAGGTGTGGCCTTGTTAGAAGAAATGTGCATGAAGGAGATCTTCCTCCTGGATGCCTTTATACCAAGATGTAGAACACTGGGCTCCTCCAGCACCATGTCTGCATGTCTGCTGCCATGCTTCCCACCATGATGATACTGGACTGAACCTCTGAACCTGTAAGCCAGTCCCAATGAAAGTTGTCCTTTATAAGAGTTGTGTTGGTCATGGTATCTCTTCACAGCAATGGAAACCTAACTAAGACATGGCGGATACAGAAAGGATGGCTCAGTGGGTAAAGCACTTGCTACCAAGCCTGACAACCTGAGTTTGACTCCAGAGACCCACAGAAATGGAAGGAGAGAACCAGTAAGACCATAAGCTGTCCTCTGACCTCCACGTGCACAGGATGGTGGCATGTGCCACTACTACTCAAAACATTTAGAGATGCAATTTAAAAAAATCAAATAAATGGGTGAGAAATAACTGCTATGAACACGGGTTCATAGAAATGAAGAGGCTTCCCTAATGTTGAAACAGTGCTAAAAAACAGAACCGTCTGAAACGTCTGTTCTAAAAGTAGTCATTCTCTGAAACATAAATCCACCGCATTTGTAATTGGTGGCTGTTTCAGCCCACCACCAGTAGAAGTTTTCCCTCCTGAGAGTATATGAGAACACTTCTTGCCTGGGACATACCAAGCCGGGCTGATACACGAACACTTTCTGAATGGCCGCAGGAGAAATGAACATGCTCGTACTAAGGTTTAGAATGGCAGCCCCTGCCCGGCGGCCCTCATAGCCACTGGCCTGTTAGGCTCCAGGAGACAGTGTGTGAATACAGACAGCCCACAGATGTCTATAGTTTTTCTCTCGGGAGCTGATCAACATAACTCCTTCTGGGAGGTCTGATCCATCTAAAAGAAAAGGCTTCACACACAGAGACAGACATCAGGGAGACTGTCGTCCAACAAAGGACGCTGACAGCATCTTCTCTACTTACAGAGCTTACAGACACCCGACGCCACACTTCTCTCTAAGGCAGATCTAGAACATGGCTGTCAAGGACAGTCTTAGCACAAAGTCAGAGCACGCAGCCATAAAAAAAACATGGGGGTGTCAGAAATTATCAGATACAGGAAAACAAGGTTCAGCCGTGAAACGTGACTAGTGGAGCATTTAAAAAAAAAAATCAGCAAACATTCCTGGGACTTGTTTGCATGTGTGAGAGGGCTAGACGGGAAGAGATCGTTTTGGTGGAAACTCAGGCCAAAAGGTAAGAGCCAAAAGAATATTCAAAGGAAAACAAAATTATAAGACAGGAATGAAAATATTTCCAATGATGCAGTTGGTATTGACGCAGTGTGAGCATGTAATGTACACTGGGAGACCAAGCATTACAGAATCTTCACCAACAGTCTAGACCAGTGGTTCTCAACCTGTGGGGCGAGATCCCCAGGGTTGCCTATCAACCATTTACCACACGATTCAAAACAGTAGCAAGGTTACAGCTACGAAGTAGTAAAGAAAGTAAATTTGTGGCCAGGGGGATCACCACGTGGGAACTGTACCGAAGGGTTGTCAGGAAGGGCGAGACCCACCGGCCTCGCTACACTGACTCATCATTACTCATCACTGGGAGTTAGCCTCACAGTGCAACTGCTTCAACTCAAACCACTCCTGGATGCTTCAGGGTATGCTAAGCTTGCCTTGATGACTCCAAA
Organism: Micromys minutus; assembly: GCF_963924665.1. Taxonomy (NCBI): domain Eukaryota; kingdom Metazoa; phylum Chordata; class Mammalia; order Rodentia; family Muridae; genus Micromys; species Micromys minutus. The sequence goes on from NC_137969.1 coordinate 129,016,154, forward strand.
CTGTACATTCATAAACCATAGCATCATTCCACACTTCATAAAAACATCGGATTATGTCTATCCATAGCCAAAGGTACTTGCATTCATTTGACTGTCTACAATGCACAATACAGATCCGAATAATTACAGCATGGGGGTCACTTGAATAATCCCAGCAGGGAGTCATTTTTCTGAACTAAACAAGTTGATTCCAATCATTAAAAACATACACAACAAAGAACAGAATAAAAAAAAAATTTACTGTTCAGGAACTTATACCGTTCCTAAAAAAGTACAAAACCACCCTTCCTCTCTGTAATAGTAAGAATCATGATTGTTAAATTTCTTTACTTATAGAAGATGTACCAAGTTTCAGATCAATCACTATACATGCCTACTATCGACTTTGCTTCATTGGTAATGAGATTTAAAGACAAGAACTCCCGAGAATAAGAACATGTGGGCGGGGCTCACCTGAGGTGACGGAAGGGATTTTACAGCTGGAAGTGATGCGGTAGTAGGGCGGGTTATCCATGTGAGTGACCCCCGAGCTGACGGGGTCTGTGAGCTGAAGCTCGCTCACCAGTTCTTCTAGCAGCTGCATGGTTTTGTCTCTACCCAGATAAACGATGACCTTCTTCACCTGCACAAGAGATAGTGTTCAAGACAAAAGAAGGAAGCTTTTAAGCTCATGGCTTGGTCTGGAGAGGGGGGCGTTTTAAATGTTTCTTTTTATGTGTGTGTACGCTCTGACTGACTTATGTGCATCACAGTCACGCACTGCACCTTCAGGAGGCCGGAAGAGCACAACAGGCCGGGCCCCTTGGAAGTGGAGTTACGGTTGGTTGTGTACTAAATGTAGGTGCTGGGAATTGAACTCTGCCGTTGGTAAGAACAAATTCTCTTAGTTGTCAAACCATCTCTCCAGTCCCCATTGGAACAGATTTGTTTTTTTAAATCAAAGTTAAGGTCTTTATAGAAGAGTAGGGCGGAAGGGGATGGGAGCTTTCCTGTAAAATCTTCTTGGGCTGCCGTCAGGGCGGGGGTGTCCTCTCTGACTGCTACTCATCCAGCTCTCACGCCAAGCATCAGGCTTTCGTTCTCACCCTGCCATCCCCACCACTGAGCCCACCACAGAGTGGCTCCGGCTCCTGGGCCTGAGCATGATGTCCGTATCCGTCTGTCACTCTGTCACCTACGCCACCCCAAAGCCTGTTTATGGAAGGGTCTGTAAGAACTTTCATGTCAAGCCTCTGAAGATCTAGCTTTGGGGCATGCTTTGGGGAGCCGCACACGCTGGTGCACATCTGGACGTGCCCCTCAGCATTCACTGCTCCTGTCGTCTGTTAACGTGGCTCAACACCTTTTTCATATACATTTTTTCACTTCACATGAATCGGTGTGTTTCCTGCAAGCATGCCTCTGTGTGTGTGTGTGTGTGTGTGTCTGGTGCTGTAGAGGGGAGAAGAGTGCATTGTACTCCCTTGGAAATGGAGTTACAGACAGTTGTGAGCCACCACCATGTAGACGTTGGGAACTGAACCCAGGTCTTTTGAAGAGCAGTGCTCTTAACCACTCTCTAGTCTCAACTGGAGCAAATAGATTTAATTAATTTAACTAAATGGAGTTAATAGCAGGAAAGAACATCCTGTCTTTCCATTTATCCCCCAAACTTTCCCTCCCTTCCAGAAGACACAGGCCCTGAGCTGTCCTATCAAACTCCCAGCTGCAGCCTCCAGAAACCTCAGTTGGTAGATTCTACATCACTACCACTCCCGCTCAAACCCCAGCCTTTGTCTGGGGTCTCTCAGATAATTACTCTCAGCGTAGCGTGTATTAGGTTGTTGGTCACTCCAGGTGTCATTTCAGGGAATAAGTCCTGTGCTATCCTTGAAGTGGGACCTTGCAGAGTACCTGGCCTGGGACAGCATGCAGTGGCAGTGACGGAATGAGACAATGGCTAAGTCCGAACGACGTTCCTGGCTGTCCTCACCCCATTCTCGGTTGCCTCTGTGGGCACTCCATGCCCTGGCAGATGACTCGGTAAATGTGTAACAGTTTAAAAAAAAAAACAAGATTTGAATACATACATAAGGCAAGAGGCTTGGTTCACTATTCACCCCGCAGATGCTGATCAAAAAGTGCAAAATGATTTTTAGGTTCTTTGGCCAGCCATCTGCAAGCGTGGTCCACACGTTCTCCACCTCCGACCAGGCCAGCTCATCGCCATACTGAAAACAGCACATATAAGAGACACGTCAGGAAACCAAACTTGTTACTCCGTGAAGTGCTAGAAAGTTTCACCTCTTCCAACATTAGATAACGGCGTTCTTGTCCCCCTCCTCTACCCCCTCACCAGTCGTCCCTGGCTTGACTTTCCCAACCCCCAAACTGCACAGTCATGATGAACACAAACCCCCGATACCTTCGCTGTCATGTACATGAGATTGTTCAACACCATGGCGGTAGCCTGTGGGGACCCCCAGCCTTCTCCTCTCAGCCAGCGCCTGCTGGTCACCATGAGCTCTCTGTCTTTCAGGGAGTCATCTTCATCTTCGTCCTGCCGTCTCCCTGAGGGCAGCGGTTTGAGGTCCACCAGCTCGATGTTGTTCATCCAGGGCAGGAGATAGTGGAGCATGGCCTGCCGCCCCGCGGGGTGAGCCGTCTGGATCCGCTGGCTGATCTCTGGTTTCAAGGCATAGCAAAGGGGAGACCCAACATCATCCATGTGCTTCTGAGCCCACAGGGAGACCTGCCAATCACTTCGCAGTGATAAAAGCCCAACAAGGCATCTCCTTTATCTTCTCAGTTACTCTCTATGTAGCCCATGCTGGCCTTGAACTTCACCTTCCGGAGTACTGGAATTGCACATGCGTGCCACCCTGACCAGCCATGCTTGCTTGCTTATTTATTTTATTTATTTATTTATACAAAATTCAGTTGGCAGTTAAATAAACGTTTCTAGGCTCTCAGCAAAATTTTAAGATGGTGAGTACTCATATAGAAATCAGTAATGGTGGCTCTGCACAAAGTTAAAGAGAACTACTCTAGCTAGCATCCAACTGATCCAGCTACTGAGCGTATAGCTAAAACAATTCAAAACAGAGACTCAAAGCAATATTTGCACATCTGTCCTCATAACAACACAGACGTGACTGACATGTCTGACAGAGGAAAGAATGGGACAACAGACTCTAGAATATTCTACAGTCTGAAAAGAGGAGAAAAGCCCAGGCTACACAGAGGAATCCAGAAGACACTGTGCTGAGGGAGATAACCACAGCAGACACAAAATAATACAGGGTTCCGCTTATCCACAGTAGCCACATGCATAAAACACAAAGGGCAGGAAAATGGGGGAATGCTATTTAAGGGCTCAATTCTGCAAGAGCAAAGGGGTCTAGAGATCTGTCTTACATTTAACACCACTGAGCTACACCTTTGAAACGAGCCAGACCACAGTAAGAATAAAGTCTCAAGACAAAGGCGAATATTCTGGAGTATCTGTGTAGTTCACATACAAACTGTACAGTTTGAGAGGACTTGAGTGAAGAGATCCTAACTCAAGTGTGTAGGAACCGGGGCCGTGTCTGGGCTTGGCTCCTTCAGGGAGATGGAGTCATCCTAGAGGCTGAAGAGTCACAGCATCAACATGAAGAGAAGGAGTCTCCACTAAAGGTGACAGAGTAATCCATGGAGAGAGGAGGAAAGCCAGAAGACAGTAAGTGCCTGGAAACCAAGATGGTAGAACGGGAAGCTACTGAGGACAGCTAACATCTGCAGCTGGTCTGGAGACTAGAAGGCCCAGAGCAGTTAGAGCCAGAGGGGTGTTTGCAGGGGTTTCAAACAGAAACTTGACACTCAGCGGTAAAGGCCTCCTGCAGAGAGGGCTGAGGATACAAACAGGTGCTTGTGTGTATGACTAGGTACTCAAGAAAGGCACTGTGGGGAGGTGCTAGCCAGGCTGGAGGAGCCAGGGAGCTGACAACATTTAAGGTTTAGTTTGTTTAAAACAAGGCAAAACCAAAAACCCTAAATTGTACATATCCTTTTTTCTTTCTTCTCAAAGGCAGGAGCATGACATTAGAAGATTTCAATATCAAGATGGGCGAGTCTGAGTTCTCACTAAAGAAAAACTCTGTCAGACACATTTTCATGCAACCTTGCAATTCTGATGCTTTGAATTTACTAAAAATCATCTTTGAGAGCCAGAAGGAAGCTTGGTTGGTGAAATGCTTGCCATGCAAACCTAAGGATGAGAATGTGGACCCCAAACACAGGTAAGGAGTTGGCCAAAATAGCGCCATCTTTAGTCCTGAAGTTGAGGAGGTAGCGACAAGAGCCCACTCTTCCAGCGAAATCTGTGAAATCCTCTCTTAACAAACATGGTGGAGAGTGACTGAGATATCAGCCTAAGGCTTCCCCATGCATACAACATTCAAGCACACATTTGTATGCACACACACACAAACACATGTGTACACACTAGGTTAGAGCTGACTGTAAAAGAAACAAAAAGCATTTCCTTGGACAACCTGAGAATATGGCAAGAGTGAGCTCTGGATATGCCCTGGCTAGTTCCTCAGACAGCTGGTAATAAGAAACGGAATACAGATGTGGCAGCGGGGACAGCTGGCTGAGGACTCCATCCGTTCTCTGAACCTCCAGTTTGTGAGCATAGCGAAACATCTTCGGTTCCAGGATCTACAGGAAAGCAATTTCATCAACTTCAGTTTTTTTTTCCCTCTCTAAGGCTCAGCTCTAATTTAAAAAACAAGAAACTCTCCTATACAGTGTTCCAGTTTAAGATCTATATAGTCACTAGATGACTATGTCAATTTCTAGTGTTGAAATGTCTGCAGAAGATGACCACCTCTTGGAAGGTTTTGCATCCCATGTATCTTAACACCAATGACATGAGTTTGTGTATAGTCGGTTCAGCAACTTGCTGTGCAATGACTTGAAAAAGATTAACCACCTTGCCAGCCAAAAATATGTGCAGATGGGAATAGCCTGTTGAAGCAGCTCTTGGCTAGCCACTAGACACACTATAAACTGTAACTGCCCTTGACTTACAAGAGTGCTTGCTAACTTTCTTCTTCATTGCAAAAGAGGGCAAGACTGGGTGTAATTCTTTAGTTGTCTTGCGGCATGTGTAAAATCTAGAGCCCTTAGAAACATCAGCATTCACTCCAATCCCACTTTAAGGCCTTGTTTTTTAAAAAAACAATGTCTTTCCTTATTATCAATTAAACATTGGATAAGAATGATAATCTAAGAAAGGTTGTAGGCATATCATAGAGTTAACAGGAGATTATGAGAACAATTAAAACAAAAAAGCCCAAACCACTCCATTCTCACCTGTCAAGGAGAAGTAATCTCTCCCATACATCAGCCCTCATTAGTGAATCCTTGTACGTATCAAAATACACTCACATGTACTAACATGATCCTCCATAGGGCAGCTCTGAATAGTCTATATTATTTAAAGATCTAAGTAGCTGTGTTGTTTTGTATTTGGCTTGTATGTCATCAGAACTTGGTACCTACTTTACTATCAATAGTACGATGCTTTAATGGTTAAAAACACCATTTTGTCAAACCCTGAGTAAAGTTAGACTTTAATCATTGTTTGCACACAAACCTGTAGGAGTTGCATAGCGACCTCATAGATACTTCGAGAAGAGTCGGCTGCTTTAAACAGTATCAGATTTAGGAGCATCACCGTGTCACACTGATAATCCCTGAGGACAAACGTCACACGTTAGGAAAGGCGAGGTTTGCAAGTGTTCACACCAGCTAAAGGTCATGGCAGGCAAAGGGCAAGGCTGTGAGCGGCTTCTAAGACTACAGGAGACTGCCTCTTTGTAAACCACAGGGGATCATCATCCTTTCTTGGCTAAATGTCAGCCGTCAAGGAAAGAAGAAGACCGGCTTCCTAATATTTCTGAAAGACTGTTTCTTGAAACCAGCTGCTCGAACAACTGCAGTGGCTCTGAGCAGCATGCGGGCTGGATACCTGTTCTGGAACACATTGGCAATGGCTCTGAAGCAGCCGGCTGCCACCCTCCGGGAGCCCGTGTAGCATCGGTCCACGGCCCAGTACATCAGGCCGCTCTGATCAGGGTTCAACTCCAGCAGCAACGTGACTGCTTCGCAGCCCAACTGGTGAACCTGGGGGAGAGCGAGAGGCCAAGAAGGGAGTCAGAAGGCAGGACACTGGACACAGCATATATTCATCGCACACCATCACAGAATCCAATCTCCCTAATTCCCAGTCTATGCACAGCAATATATATATATTTTTCCCCAGAAGGCAGTGGATTAATATGAACAGTACCTATGTGCTTTCTGAGAGATGAGTGGCGCCCTCCTCAGTGGCTTATCAAGTCTCATTAGTATCTGCAATAAGTCCATTGCAGGGGGAGAGAAGCCACACTTTATATTGTGCAGCCGGTATAACAGCTGTGTAACAGCAAGGGCATGGGGTGCAGGGGTGGGGAGGGCAGGGAAGATTACGAGAACAATGAACTCAAAAGAGGTCGAAATGATGACATAAAACACAGCAAAGGGCACGTGGTGCACTTTAATAGTTATTTACACAAAATATATAGGGCGCCGTATTAATCCTACACTATGTAAGAGTAACTGAAATTATTCACGTAATAAGAATCTCAACTTCCTTAGATGATGCATCCTATTTACCTTCATATCACATGAGTAGGGATAGTCTCTAGTGTACTGCGTGAAAGTATCAATAAAAATCTGATGGCCTATTAGCAAGGCAGAAAGACAGGAGTCGGCAGTTCCTGTGGAGTCTGGAACTCTGGTAAATAGGTGCAGGAAGGCTTGGTACCTGGGTGCTGAGGAAGTCTTAGGTGTGAAACAGAGATCAGGTAACTAACCAGCCATGTGCAGACACAGCATAGTTTAAGTGGGTCAAATAACTTACAGCTGGTGGGAGCAAGCCCAAGTTTAAGGCCATAAGCACCGTTAATAAATAAGCTGCTCGGAAACTGGGGCGTAGGCAGGAAGGCCCGTGGTTATGCATTTGCTTACTCATTTGAGGCAGGGTCTCTCAGTGGTGCCCAGAGCTCACCAGTAATGTGAGTCCAGCTAGTCAGCTTGCTCTGACAAGCCCAGATGTCTTCTGGGATTACAACTAGGCCACCACATCAGCTTGGCATTTAGCCGGGTGCTAGGGATAGCCTGGAAAATACTTCAGTCACTGAGCCCCCACTGCCCTTATGGTTTTTTTTATACACATAAATCTATTCTACTTTAAGCAAGACTGATATTTCAGAGATCTAAAAGTTAACTGCAAACAGTGTGATGGTAATGCATTATAAAACAAAGAGCCAGTTAAGAGTACCTTTTTATCCAGAGAGTCCAAAATGTTATCCAGCCATTTGTACAGATAGCCATCTGATGACAGCCCCACATTATCTGCAACAGGGCCACAGCACAGTACAGCAGACATAGCCTTCAAATGACGATATCAGAGTTACACTTACAACACTTAAGAGGTCAAAGGCCTCTGCTTAATGAGAAGAGGCAAGGCGTTTTCACTCGTGTATCTAGCCATAATATGGAAATACTATGTAAAATATAAACATATGTAATAGTATATAGATACATACTATTATATAGGTATATAACAGTAGTCTCTTTTTTATGGTTTTGAGTACAAAACCTAGGGCTTATACATGCCACGCAAGCATTCTGCCAGCAAAATGTACCCTAGCAGTAACTTTACAAGTAATGCAGTTTATCATCACACCAAATAAAGTATGCACAAACAGAGAGGATGCTTAAATATGAACAAAACATATTTCTTGGCAGGAATCCTTAATCCTTTAAGAATACAAGGATAAAAATCTTGGAGATTTTTGGAACTCCTTTGCATTGCATTTTAGGTACCTAAACAAAGCTACCTGTGTGGCAGACAGACTTATATATACCCTAACACTCAGTGCTAAGGAGAAATTCCTTTCTGTACACGGTATCACATAGCGAGAGATAGAGAAAGCTCCTAACATGGTAAGAAGGAAACAAGGAATCTAAGGCAATACCTTTAATGCACAGTATTGATGTCTGTTGATTTGCATATTCCTATCACTGTATCGGTCCAAGGGAGTAAACATGATGCTAAAGGGCCCCGCCCAGTGGCTGAACAGCATAAAGAGACTGTGACGAAGGCTTTGCTGTGGAAAGATACTTCTTCTCTGGTGCACTGTAAAGAGAAGCAGAGGTAGAGTTACTTCTAGTTCCTTTCATTCTGAGTGCAAGCCAACGGTCAGCTACCAAAAACTGAAGGCGGCCTCCGGATAGAAAGAGGAAGTTGCACTGAATGCACCCAAAGCCTCCAGGCAGGATGCTGCAAGGAATCCAGGAGGGAGCTGGAGTCAGGACTGGCTGGCCTCTTCCTGGTGTCTGACATATGAGGGCATTACCACAGGGGTGGTGGTAATGGATTCATTGCTAAACAAGGGCTTTGACTAGTAAAGGACTGTTTCAAAATTTGTGTGTTTATTCCCTAGTAAAAAAGTTGCTTTTGTAAAAGGAACCACACATTTTGACATGAGAGCAAAGAAGAGCAGATGTACTCCAAGTCACGTGTAAGTATGTAGACTGCTGTCTGTGTGCCCCTCCAAGTCACGTGTAAGTATGTAGACTGCTGTCTGTGTGCCCCTCCAAGTCATGTGTATATATGTAGACGGCTGTCTGTGTGCCCCTCCAAGTCACGTGTAAGTATGTAGACTGCTGTGTGCCCCTCCAAGTCATGTGTATGTATGTAGACTGCTGTGTGCCCCTCCAAGTCATGTGTAAGTATGTAGACTACTGTCTGTGTGCCCCTCCAAGTCATGTGTAAGTATGTAGACTGCTGTCTGTGTGCCCCTCCAAGTCACGTGTATGTATGTAGACTGCTGTCTGTGTGCCCCTCCAAGTCACGTGTATGTATGTAGACTGCTGTCTGTGTGCCCCTCCAAGTCATGTGTATGTATGTAGACTGCTGTCTGTGTGCCCCTCCAAGTCATGTGTATGTATGTAGACTGCTGTCTGTGTGCCCCTCCAAGTCATGTGTATGTATGTAGACTGCTGTGTGCCCCTCCAAGTCATGTGTAAGTATGTAGACTGCTGTGTGCCCCTCCAAGTCATGTGTATGTATGTAGACTGCTGTCTGTGTGCCCCTCCAAGTCATGTGTATGTATGTAGACTGCTGTCTGTGTGCCCCTCCAAGTCATGTGTATGTATGTAGACTGCTCTCTGTGTGCCCCTCCAAGTCATGTGTATGTATGTAGACTGCTGTCTGTGTGCCCCTCCAAGTCATGTGTATGTATGTATACTGCTCTCTGTGTGCCCCTCCAAGTCATGTGTATGTATGTAGACTGCTGTGTGCCCCTCCAAGTCATGTGTATGTATGTAGACTGCTGTCTGTGTGCCCCTCCAAGTCATGTATATGTATGTAGACTGCTGTCTGTGTGCCCCTCCAAGTCATGTGTATGTATGTAGACTGCTGTCTGTGTGCCCCTCAACAGTGCCCGAAGCCTGCAGGATTCTGAGAATCCTTTCAGTTTGGACTGGTTAGGGGAACTTCCACTTTTTAAGCTCTATCCTGCTGCCTTAGTGTTACTGTTGCTGTAAAGAGACGCCAATAACAAAAGCACCGTGGGGAGGAAAGGGTATCTGTTACACACCTAACAGCCTAGCCTGGCTTACTCAGCCTACTTTCTTACAGAACCCAGTACCAGCAGCTCCGGGATGGGACCACCCACAATGGGCTGGCCCCTCCCCAATCAATCACTAATTAGGAAAATAGGCTACAGACAGGTCTTATGAGGCATTTTCTCAATTGAGGTTCCTAATTCTCTGATGGTTCGAGCCTGTGTCAAGCTGACACAAAACTAGCCACTTACTCTCCCTTCCCACATCAGTACGTGTTAAGAAACTCAGCGGCATCTCTATAAATCAAGCTAATGGAAGCTGTGGGGAAAGTGTATAGGAACAAGACTTAACCTCTTTACCCTAGCCACTCCCCGCACAGAAAATAGAAAGGAGAGAGTGTGCTCTTGACCCTAAAGTAACATATTTTCCTTTTGGAGAACAAAGTCAGACTCCTGTGCTTAGAATTAACAAGCCTAATTATGAACTTAAAGGACCCTGTTAAAAATACAACCCATGTGTTTGAAAGTCAAAGGTTAGTATGTATTACTTAAAATAACAAAATAGCCATATTTGGAGAGAGGGAAAAGAAACTTATCCTGCATTCAAAAGGCTTACAGCAATCTTTTTAAACCACAGTTTGGAAAAAAAAAATATGACTTTTAAAAGCACAGTTGTACAGAGCAGTCTTCATAGCACATTTCTTAGCCCCTGCTCAAATATAAATAGGCATGCATCTGTGGAACGAGCCCATGTTCAACACTGTCCGACTGGTCTAATTTCTATCCATAATTTGTATTCTTCCTTCAGTCTGCGGGCACAACTTTATTCTAGTTACCACTTCGTGTGATTGTTACACTCCTGGCTCACTGTATCTACCACAAACTTGTCCAAGGAGATGATCATCCAGAAAAATCCCTACTGGGTTGATCACTTCTTGATTTCTAGTTACTGACACTAATTTTGAGGTTAAAATCAACAATTCTTTTCATTAACACTGTATTGACATGGTTTCCTAGGATGCTCACTAGTTAGAAGCTTTTAAAGAATATTACATTTATTTATGTGTGTGTGGATGTGTGTATACACATGTATGCACATGCCTCAGAGCTGGTGTGTGGGTCTCAGGGGTAAGACTCAGGTCGTCAGTGTGGGCAGGAAGTGCCTTTCCCCACTGAACCATCATCTCTAGCCGACAGGTTACTTCCCTAAAACACAAACCTCACAGGGGAGAAAAGCACAGGCTCCTCTTAACACTCCAGAAAGCGCTGAGCAACGTACCCGGAACGTTCTGAATGATATTGGCCACCAAGGCACTGAAATGGCACCGGATGTCCTTCAGCGTGTCCGAGTCCTTTTCGTTTTCTGCTTCCAGAAGTTGTCGAGTTAAATCTACGTACTCCAGGAGGGTGTTGTTGAGGAAGTGTGTTTCATTATCAAGGCCTCCGCTTGCACTGAGAAGAGCCAAGAGAACAGAGAAGGTGTGATTCTCAGAAGGGCACTCGGAGAGCACACACAGTGTGCCTGTGGCAAAGGGACACTTTAAAGACAGAACGGTGAAAGGACTGTGATTTTGCTGTTTACATATAAAGAGTAGGTGGAGCTTCTTCAAGGAACTCAACAGCAGCTTATGGCTTCCAATTTCATACGGACTTTTCTTTAAGGGCATCCTCTGCTACATATGCGGCTGGAGCCATGGGTCTATCCATGTGTACTCTTTGGTTGGTGATTTAGTCCCTGGGAGCTCTGGGACTAGTTGATACTGGTTGGTTAGTTTGGTTGGTTGGTATTGTTGTTTTTTCTCCAGTCCTTTGCCTAACTCCTTCATTGGGGTCCCTGAGCTCAGTCCGATGTCATACCTAACTTTTACAAAAACTAAATATTACTGCCTCTCTATTCACATGCACAGCTTTGTGGTAAGAAGGTGGGAGGCCCGTGGGGTTGGGGGCTGTACGGGGTGGGGAATATGTCAGTGTAGAAAGGAAGGCAGTTTCTGTAAGTCTCTTGCTCTGATGCTTGTATTGTCCCATCAGCTCTTGCTTATATATCCGGGACTATGACAGCATGTTTCAGTAAGAGCCCACATTTGTCACTATGCTTAAAATGACCCTGTGGACAGTAAGTGCTTGCTATATAGATCAAAGGGTACTTCATCTCTATTTTGCAAGCTCAACTCTCATTATATTGGGAAAGTACTTACTTCTACATAAAATTTTTAAAGTAAAAAAATTTTTTTTTTACCAGTTGTATCATTAAAAAAAATCCTGATCATACAAAAACAAGAGTAAGATGTTTGAAAGGCTACATTGAAAATATCCATCTGCAAGAATAAACATGTGCTGAGTTAACAGATGACCCATATTCTGACTTCTGTGAGAACATTCTTTACCTTCAAACCATGACCAATTAGTGGGCTGCAACCTAAACCAGAAAAAACCCATCCATTCTCTGAGATATCCACTGAGTGGCTTCTGGACACATTAGGTACATAATGTCCCCTGCCATTTAAAATGTCCCCCATCCCTAATCCTGCCGGATGGAGGACATGATCTGTAGCAGTGACAACTTTTGATTTTCTCACAGAAAAACAAAAAAGAACTAAAATAGGTCTTTTCTAAAACACCGCTCAGTGTGGGCATAGCTTCTGTAGTTCATTTTTAACATGCCTCTACTGCCATGGTAAAGGGCCACCAGAGGCCCACCTCATACACATCTCGACTTTATTTCTCACAACTTCAGCTGGACGACCTTTAGTCATTCGTTCTTGGGCTTTCCATCCAACATGAAAGAAAAGTCAATCCATGGCTTTAAAATTCTCTCCCACAGAGCCTCTCTATTTTGAGAGTCTGTCACAAGTTTCTGATGCTAGACTGGGAGGGTGCTTGGCATGTTCAGAAACAGCCAGGACAAATGCCTGCACCGTTGTTACTATGCTTGTTAAACTACCGACCTATTCCTTCCATCAAGACTTCTCTCCAGATTCCTTTGGTGCACAAGGTCAGATCCATTACTTTTGCCTCAAAGGTCAGGTGACACCATTACCCTCTTAAGAAAACTATTGACTCCGGCTCACAGCTCACTGTATTTTCCACAGGGGTCTTGGTCCTACTGTCAAGAATAAGAACAGGATTTCCGGTTTTCGAGCAGGGGGTAAACAGCTGTGAGTTGCATTTGTAAAGTTCATAATTTCCCCAGCTGGATCGGGATCAACGACAAACTGTCAGAACGAACTTGCATACTTTGTTAATAATTAGCCTTTGAACATGTAAGTTTTTCTCAAGCCTGGAAGGTTATTTATTGTCAAAATGGGGCAAGAAATTATAAATATGTCAAGAAAAGACCACCACTATTGCCTTTTCCTGGAAATCAAGGCTCCAACCAAATATCAAAGGCATGGGCATATTAGAGCTAGTTTTTGACTAGTGCTGACTGCAGATTCTTCTGTTATTATTATTATTGTTGTTGTTGTTATTGTCATCATCAGTGTGTGGCCCAGACTAGTCTTAAACTCAAGACAACCCTGCTCTGCGTCTGGTGGAACATAATTTCTGGCTGTGGTTAATGTGACTGGCTATCTCTTAAATTGGTAAGTAGTATTCACAGATGCTGACGTGTATGTTAGGTGAGCATTTTTGTTAAAATGGTGCTTTTCTGTTTTCATATTATTTCAAGGAGGAAAGAGTCCTTAATGATCCCAAAGTTTTGAAAGTCAGAATCCCACACTGACCTGTGACTAATGACCCCAGCATCCGCCAACAGTTCGAATATCCGGACCAGTTGTACTCGCAAAATGTCTCGACGCCTGCGCCGCTTCATATTCTGTTCCAAACATACAAGGATGTGAATTAAGAGAACACTCAAGTGACGCCAGCGAGAGATGTGGGCTCATCACCGTTACACAGATTGTACCGTGTGGATGCTGAGGATGCTGCTGGCTCTGGTCTTAAGGCGCAGCTCCACGGATGGTGTGAAACTACCGAGCCAAACCAAACCACACGGATTTTCTAAGCCAATCCCTCCTATGTGTGGCAGGAATAAAACCCTACGGTCGGTCACTCGTAAACCTGCTGGTTTCGGAAGACTGACTTAGTAAATCTGACTCACGGGGAATCCCTAAGACTCAGAAAACCGGGCACCAAAAATAATCTTAACAGATAAAGACCTAAGGTTTTGCTCACACCTGCATCACACTGAATTAATTTTTGCCGCAGAAAGTGTAAACAAAAGCAAAGCGAAACATGGCCTATGTGGGATGGACAGACAAGGGGAGCGCTGGCTAATATCAGCTCGGCCATTTCACTGGGGTGCTGATTCTGAGAGTCAGACAGGAGCTGAGAGCGACCTCCTGTGTCACTTTCTCATCTGCCTCGCCTCACAAAGTGATTTTCCGAATCCAGAGCAGTTAAAAGGTCTTCATCTTTCACTTGCACAAGGAGGGTCACCCTCCTGCCCTCCAGGGAGCAGGCTCTTTTGCTGACTCATTGTTCATTTGCTGACTCATTGTGCTTCCTTGGGGTCTTTCTAAAGTTTAGAGAAATTCATTCTGAACTAAACAGCTTCCTATGGGTCCTCAAGGGCTGCAGACTCTCAGATCACCACTGGTATTCGAGGACATCACCACACTCTACAACCAAACAGCGTGGAAGCAAAGACAGGAAGGAGCAAGTGGTGTGGCTTCAAAATTCTCCTCTGGGGAGGGCAGCCCTCACCAGAGTTCACTCTGCTTATGGTTCTCACCACCCCAGCATTCGCAGCACAGACGCTTTACAGCCTCTGCAGCCATGCACGAAAGATGCTTCGCAGAAACAGAGTTAAATGCTGCCCCAGGGATTCTCGCCTGACAGGCCTAGCGGGTAAGTTTTAGCAAGATCCTTGCACAATTCTCAGACGTCACTCTCTGGCAGGAGCCACTGGACTGCAGGACAGACTGAAAACCAAGCCACTTTCATGAGATACGTCAAGCTCAGCTAGCTAGCCTAACCGATTACTTTCCCTTACAATACATATAATTGTACCGGAAAAGATGTGATTTCCAGACTCTTCTATAATATAGTTAAATGCTGTTTTTCTCCCTATGGTGCCTTTGTCCACTGAGGGAAAAATGTTCCCAAGATCAGCTCAGGCACCAGTTCTTGACAATGCAGGAGTCCTGAGGCATCATCCTATGAGTTTCTACAAGCTCACACCCATGTGGCACAGCAAACTGATGTAATCACAGTCCACACCCTCCTTTGCCCCTAAAGTCCCACTGTTTCTGAATGTTTCAGCTCTGCAGATGTGAGATTTTAGAAGCAGAACCCTTGAATGGTGCCACCGAAGCCTGTTGAGAGGTTGTGGGCAAGCGTCCACAGTTGACTCCTGAGAGGAGTCTATGAATGTGCCCATGTTTCCAAGGCAACCAAGGTAGCTGCCGAGGAGGTGAGGCTGGAGAAGCAGATATCACATGCTGTGTGGTCAGTCTCGGAAAACCTGCCAGCTCTGTGCACAGCCTACGTCCTGTTCTCCCTTATGCTACAGTGAATCTCCAACCACTGTGCGTCCCAGATTTCTATATGTCCTGTGTTTTGTACCAGACAAGGGAGGAGGTAGTTTGCACGTGAAAAGTTTAAAATACACCAGACAGCTGGGCATGGTGGTGCACACTTTTAATCCCAGCACCTGGGAGGCACAGCAAATGGATTTGTTTGTGTTTGAGGCCAGCCAGGTCTACATAGTAAGTTCCAGGGCGGCACTGTGAGACCCCGTCTACAAGGCAAAGGCAAGCAAACAGTCAGTAACGACAAAGCACCAATCTTTCACTTCTTAATTTCTGCCTGTCAGTGCACTACTAGGGTATGGAAGGACAGTGATTACTGCAAAAATATTTACAGTGGGCAACTGCAGCCGCTTACCTCTGGCCTTCTTTCAAGAGCTTCTTTAATTATGGGATGCAATTCCTCTATTAATTCTCTAGAAGAAAAAAAATGGTATACATTTTTGGCACTGAGAGCTAAATAGGAAGAATCCGACGTTTGCAAATGTTTATGGAAACAGCAGGATGTGCTAACTCCAGGCTACTGTTCTAAACAGTTCTTAGTGTTTCCTTTTGATTATAAGACAGTTGTTTAATCCAACACTTGGAAACTGCAGAACACGGCATCCGAACTGAGAGAAGAAAATACCATCAATATTTTTATCCCATTATTTTATGAACTGCATATGTTTTATGGTGTTGAAACATGGTTATGCACAAAATGTTCTTCCTTCTTTGTTTTACCCTGGCATGCTACTAATGGACTGATAACATTCTACTATACAGCAGGCTAGCCTGGGGTCACTAAGGAGATAGTCAAAAGTAACCAATTAACACAGCCAGTTGTTTACTGAGCCAGTATTTGTTCAAACAGAAGATTAGATAGAACCTGGTTTACTTTTTGATTTAACTTGAAAATGTGCTCCCTGCTTAGGACAGAGAAAAAAACAAAAACCCTGAAAGCCCAAGTAGACAAGGTCCACCCATGATCTGATCATTTATGTAAAAATGCTGATGTCCGGAGAACAATTCTGTGGGGGAAATAAAGTCTTAATTCTATCAGTAAGACCAAAGAGAGATGATGGTGCAATTGCACCAACTTGCCGACTGGGTGGCTGAAGTGGAGAAGTCAGGGCTGCAAGGAAGCTCAAACAACCTCTATTCCACTCGGCTCCACCTTGCTTCTGGGCACGCCCACTATTCCAGCACAGAGCGATCATAAGAAGGGTCTTACCTAAAGGCTCCCGGGTTGGTCCTGCCGAGGCCTAGAACGAGGGACTCCGTGATCTCCATGCTCTCAGAGCGCATCATCGGAACAATGTGCTTAAACAGGGAGGAAGGGGATGGGATGCCAACGATCTGGGGGGGAGAAAAATCAGAATAGCATTTACAACTACATAGCCAACCAAATAATTTGACATTTCAACCATCTGTGGTCAAAGGCGATGAATAGATGACTTTTTTTTTTTGTGCCAAACAAGAATGTTGAATCCAACTCAGTTTTCAGGGCACATAACCTAGAAAAGCTAAATGACTTGTAGAGGCTTACTGCAGTTCACTCACAGACCTTGTCTGTGGGTCTCTGTATTTCTTAGAGACTCTGCACCACATAACAAGTCCATGGACCCAACCAGACGCTTTCTATCCTCTGACCCATAAACACAGAAAGATAGATTCTGACACTCCAATCTTAAGTTTCCTTCAACCCTGCACAATGCCTTGCTTCCTACATACATCTATTTGCTGGTTCCTCTCATGCACCATGCCCGACTGATTTAGGCAGATTCTGTAAAAAGCACCGAATTACTTAGACTGTGCCTTCTGGCGCAAGGCGTGGAGGTTCACTCCTGTAATCCCAGGGCTGGGGCAGCCAAGACAAGAGGACTGCTGGAAGTCTAAGGCTAGCCCAGGATGCACAGTAACTTCTAACCTGGGTTACAGGTGAGGCTTATCTCAGAAAACTAATAAATGAATGAATGAATGAGCAAATGAATGAACTAATGAATGACTCGTGCTGACAATGGGAAGCACAGTAAGAAGACATTACTTCCTTTAAAATATTCATAGAGGGAAAAACTCTATTCTTGATTCTAACTAGGGATCCACAGAAATAAAAATAGAATCTCTCTATTCTTGATTCTAACTAGGGATCCACAGAAATAAGAATAGAATTTCTTAAAGTACTTTTTTCTTCCCCAGTGAAAATGAGAGATCTATTCTCCAATCCCTTTATTATGTTTTCCCTGA
This sequence comes from Micromys minutus, assembly GCF_963924665.1. Taxonomy (NCBI): domain Eukaryota; kingdom Metazoa; phylum Chordata; class Mammalia; order Rodentia; family Muridae; genus Micromys; species Micromys minutus. The sequence continues at coordinate 129,033,555 of NC_137969.1, forward strand.
GAAGAGATCTAAGACATCTCTCCGGTGGATTCCTTGGGACTCCGGAGGGTGAGAAAGACCTACCTTGGAGTCGATGCTGTAGCCACTGTCAGGGGTTGACGCCAGCGTCTCGGGAGGAGAGCATCTCACGGAGCCTGCGGGTGCTGAAGGGGACGGGCAGGTGGCTGCACTGCAGCAGAGAATCAGGTAGTTTCTCCACAGGCCAATGTACGAGTCACTGCTTGTGGTGGTGTTTACTTTCTTAGCATTGATGGGGCTACTTAAAAAAGGGGGGGTAGAAATCACACATGTCTTCTTTAGGTAATAGTTTTATTTGAAAATTTCACAATCCAATGGAGTTTGTTCATATTCATCCATCATTGCTTCCTTCCCACTACCACACTGTTCACCTCCCAACTACATCTTCCCCCTTTTCCATTATTAACAATCCCCCTGTCTCCAATTGCAGCTGTTCTCGTGTGTGGCCCGCCCGGGCCATGCATGCACTGACTGGGGCACCTACTAGTGGCCACGCCCTCAGAGTAGTGACTCTCTCCTCAGCAACTATCAAGTGCACAACACATTTAGAAAGATTTATGTAACGAATGCCAAGCTGTCTAACACTTTAAAAGGATGTGGTTATTATAAAGTTTTATTGCAAGTCTCTGTGGAAGGACCAGACAGAGAGTAATGAATGCAGTATTAGAGGCCTACCATGTGATACAGAATAGATACCTGTGAGTCTACAGCCTTCATACTTTTGCCCCACTCCATAATACAGCCATGCAGTATAGCACATGAATTTCCAGTGCGTGTCAGATTTCAGAAGCACACATCGTTATAGCTGACCACCCATCGTGAAATGTGCTCTATTCAAAGCACTTACTTTATATCAACCTGGGGGGACAAGAGCTGCAGCCTCGTGTATGCGAACATCCACGCATAGCTCACAGCTGTAGAGCAGTGTTTAGGAAGATTTTCTTGCTTCAGAAAACTGGAGAGGCTTATAATCCATGGGTCTTGGCCTTGGGTCACATGGGCAAATATCCAAATGTGGGAGGGGCTGATCACATCAAACTGGTGGCTGATGGGAGAAGAGTTCCAATCTGCTAATGTCTGCAGATCTACGGAGCTAGGGCAATACAGCAAAGTAGTCTAGAGAGAGAAAAAGAGAGAGAGCAAACTATTATCACTCACTTGAGTGACTATAAGAGGTGCTTTATGCCGGAAATGGGCCATCAGTGTTTTCTGGAATAAAAGACATAGAATGAGGCTGGAGCTAGGTTTGAGGAAGGAGTGAACGAATTTCTGGCATTCCCACCAGGCTAACCCTCAGAGAGACATGTAGCTTTCACTATTTCTATTAGGCTGTATGGAGCAAGAAGGGCACGAGCCACAGCCTAAGTGAATCCGTGTGAACGTCCAACTTCCCTGAGTCCACAGAACTCTTTGGAAATAAAACAAAACCCAGTGACTTTCATCCTGGTGAAACGGAGCAGCCTGTAATGTGAGCATCTCCAACTGTTAAATATCTGTGCCTTAACATTCCGATTCTTAACTTAATTAAGATCTGACTTCTCTCATTCTGTTCATTAAGCACTGAGTAAGGCATTAGTGAGCCGCTTATTATGCAATTTGTCACCATAATACAGTTAGTGATCTAAAACACAACTCTTTTCACTGTATACATTTTAATCATGCCTTAGGCTTATAAAGTGTTATTATGACCTGCCTTAGGTTGTTTATAGCAAATGAGTTATAAGAACCAGGTGTTGGACAGAAAGCAAATGAGTCTTTCATCCATGTAACCCAAAATAGGAGAATTAAACCTTCAGTGACTGTCAGAGTTGTTCCGTTTTAACTGTGGAATGTTGACTTCCCGCCCCTCCTTGTCCACACTATGTGAAACTAAAAGAAGTTTGCACGAGTTGAACAGGGCCCTGGGTTCTATTATGAGCATAGCAAACAGAGGAGAGGGCAAGGGCAGAAGAGGGAGAGGAGAAAAAGAAAAATTTATACCTTCAGGTTTTTTGTAATGTATTTGCTGATAAAATGTTTCTCTACACTTTAACATACTATTTATTTAACTTCAGCAAGCACCCCCCCAAGATTTAAAAAGCATTTCTTTGCATTACTGTAACCATAAAACAGCAGGTCACAGTCTGATAATATCACATTTAAAGGAAATGTCTTGAGAAAGACTAAAAATTTACCAAGATCAACTTCTTTTTAATGGTAACAAGGACTACCATGTTGTTAGCATGCGCCACTTTAAAACCTTTTGTATGCTTCAGAAGTACCTTATGACTCGCTGTATTTGTTAAGGAGACACGTTTACACATATGCACAGACATGGATGTGTATTCACCTGCGTTAAGTCCCAAGATGGGGAAGAAATTCCCCCAGTTACCTGATCGGCCCCCGTGAGGTGTATGAAGCTCTCCAGAATGGATGGGCTCAGCCTGTCCATCACATCTATGGCTAACTCATCATCACCCTGTGGGAAAGAGAATGCCCGTTTAAACAAATGCATCATCACCCTAAAAGAAACAGACCTCGGGTCCAAGCAAATGAGGAATGAAAAAAAAGTAAGCAATGGGAAGTGAAGGTGAGCAGGGTAGGCAGGCTGGGTTTGCACCAGCAAAGGAAACTAAGCTGGCGCTTCATGAGATGATTACCTGAGATGCTAGCCCTTACCTTAGGTACCTCCAAGAGTGCGAATAAAGCCCGTATCTCTCGAAGGACGCTGACAGCCAGTCTTCTTGTGGCGGGACGACTGCTACAGAGGATGACCAGTGCAAAGCCTTCGACCACGTGGAACACAGTGGAATATGGATTCCTTTCCAGAGGAGGGGGGTGAGGACCTCCATTAGCAATGCCCTGCTCGAAAAAGAAATGCAAGTTGAAACAGACGCAATTTCCACGTGTGGGTTTGGAAAGGAAATAAGTAGCCCGTGTGGCAAGTTACAAGCGTTTCAGTAACAGGCCTGCCTCAGATTAAGCGACTTAAAACAGCATTTACTTCACTAAAATGTGATAGAGTGGCCTGGGGCTGATGGTATAGCCTGCCATCTCAGCAACCCAGGATGCCGAAACAGGAGGGCCACAAGGATCAGGCCAGTGCAGGACAGAGAGTGAGTTCAAAGCCAGCTTGGGCAATAGCTTTGTGAGACTTGGTCTCAAAATAAAAAGTAAAAACAGGTCTTGGTATGTATCTCAGTGGTAGAGCCCTTGTAGGAGTGAGGCTCGGAGCTCAACAGATCCCTATTAGCATGAAAGATAACAGGGTATGCTGAGAATAGTGTCCAGTGGATCCTGGTGGTGGCTCGTGCCTCTAATCACAGCACTTGGGAGGCAGAGGCAAGTGAATCTGTGTGAGTTCGAGGCCAGCCTGGTCTACAGAATGAATTCTGGGACAGCCAAGGTTACACGGAGAAACTCTGTCTCAAAACAACCCAACCCAAAACAAACAAACCAAAAACAACCCCCAAGTGTCCCATTGGCACTGTTAGGCCCCGCCTAACATGTGTCCCTGACTACCTTATGACTTTGTAGCCACCACTTAATAATCCTCAGTGTGGTGTCTACATGACAGAAATGAGAGACTGGGTTGCAAGTCTCACGTGTAAGAGCAGGCTGGGTATACCTCCTCACCAGGGAGCTTGTTAGAAGCAGGTGTGCTCAGGGCTGTGTTCTGTATGCTCAATAAGACCCTGGGTTACCCTGGAAGCTCCAGTTCTAAGCTTCCAGGGTCCTATGGTGTTTGCACAGTGCAACACAATCAACTACGTGTGCACCTTGTACAGTGAAGGAGCACAGACCAGTGCACTCAAGAAACTGGCACCTTTGCAAAAGCCATCAACCCCCAATGACACACGACCAAAGGTTTCAGGCATACGCTTTGCAATGCTGAAAACACTGTCACGTAAGAATTAACTCTACAATTCCTGTGCTCGATGAAACGTAGCATGGTGCCAAACAAAGAGGGCTGAAGGCTAACCACAAAAGCTTGGTATCCACTACATGAATGAGGAGAGGGTCCAACACAGGGGGTTCTCATCAAGAGAAGGTCATTACAAGCAGTAACAGCTGCAGAGCCTGACACAGCTAGTGTGTGTCAGTTCACATCACAGTCAGTCATTTTCTACTCATCATCCCCAAAGCAATACTGTGGGGGCACGTGATACCTGGGAGTCCTGGGTCCTGTTGTACATCTGAGCTGCCTGTTTCCACTGGTTTATTAATTGTACCAACATCTTTACAGCATTATCGAGAAGGGTGGGGTGGACATCAGTCACTTCACGAACAATAAAATACACAAATCCTGAAAGGACGTCCTCCCGCCAATCTGGAAAATCAAGCATCAGAGCCTGCAGGGTGTTGAAAGCCAGCGCCCGCAGCTCCTCATCCATGTGGATTGTGAGCCTGCCAAAGACAGAATTCCATTAGTGAGCAGTAGCATGAAACATGGTGCCGTCACCTAACACTTCAAAGTAAGAACCTGAACATCCGTCTCTCTCCTAGAACGTAAAACTAAGATTCTTGACCTGTCTCTTTGCATGCTCTGTGAGAATATGAAGACAGGGGGTCACTTTGCTATGCCGTAATCGCCCTCTCTGTGCTCGGCTATAGTTTAAACCCCATGCGAATTGATTCACAGTCACTGATGTTTTTGCTAATGTTCAGGATAGTAAATCTTGAATTTAATTGATACGCTGTTGATTAGAAATACAGATGGTATCAGAAATCCATTTCAAATTCCTTCACTCCTTAACACCTTATAGTGCTCACTTATTATCAATAAAAACAAGCCCAGCCACACAGGATCTTAACAATAACTTATTTAGTTACCAGAGAGGACATGACTAATGCCAACCATTGTTTAAAGGCATTTAAGGTTGTAATATAAACAGCCTATTACAAAGGTAAGATCAAGATGGAGTCAAGGGAAGTCATTCCTGAGGGTAGGAATGGAAGCAAATTTAGGAATAATATAAAAAAATAGCTACACCTTGAAAATAAAATGGGTCAAGAACTCACCAGGCCTGAACTAGCTTAAGGCTTAATAAGTCAGTATGTAGTAATTACATTTTTAAAAAGTTAAGTTAATTTTTAAAGACTTCATTACACTAATCCTAATTTTAGTCATAAGATTTTTGAGAGAGAGAGAGAGAGAGAGAGAGAGAGAGAGAGAGAGAGAGAGAGAGAGAGAGAGAATATTAAAAGATGGCTGCAGTCCCACAGCTGTGAGGCTTGCCACCGTGTGAATTACAAAACACCCGATCTGGAGTTGAGGACTGTTTTAGCTGCTGACGATAAAGGCAAGTGCATTAAAGTCAGAGGTGACCGGAAGAAACAGGTAGTTACAAAACGCACGTTGTGTGTGCGCATGCACGGAAAGACGGAGCTCCTCAACGAGAGAGGGGGATGGTATGTGGTTAAGAAGGAAGGCATCACAGTTTGCTGGCCTCAGCTCTGGTCTTACTATAAGCCAGCCTTCAAGTGACAGGAGCTAAAGAGACACCACTGTAGCTGCATAGGTTTTAAGAGCGAATAGCACTAGTTACTTACACGACCTTTAAACCCATGACTGTCTAAATACCTCACACCAAATGGGTGTGACTCAGGATATAAGCGCCTGGTGCAGAGGAGAAAACTATGGTACCTTCATAATTAAATTCAGGGGAATATTTTTCCCTAGAGACTTCACAGAGGTCTATAAATTTACAACATGCCTTGTATGATTTTTTGCTTTCTGGCTTCCCTTATTTTTGAGTAAAGAAGAGTTAGACACTGTAACTCCAAACCAACATATTTTAGGATCTTTCTGGCCATGGAGGTAAATTCATTAAAAATGACAGCTACAGGGAAAGTGAATAGCAATTAAACGGCCATTCACTGCTCAGAGGCCGGCTGGCTCCTTCCGGCCCCAGCATCCCTCACCCCAAGCCTCTCAGGCTCATTCTGAGGTAGATGAGGAACTATACCAGAGATCTCTCTTGCAGGATCACCTTCCAGAAAGATGTGGGTCAAAGGAGGCTGAGGGGGGACCAGAGAGGATGGATTTGACAGTAGCCGCTCACTGCCCTACGCTGCACTGTTCCTATGTTATCTGTTAATATTTTGGAGATGGCGGGGTCTCGCTATGGAACACGGTCTAGCCTCCAATTCTCGATTCTTCTGCCTCTGACTCTTGAGTGCTGGAAGCCCACACAGTGCTAAAGTAAAGGACGAACTCCGACCTCTAAACTCTACACCTGTGCCATGGCGTGTGTATCCCCAATATACACATGCACATATAATAATAAGAAATTAAAGTTTTTTCTTAATTAAAAAATTAAGGGAGGAGATGTTGGCATAAACATCAAATAGCAGGTAGTCAAAAGACAGGCAGGACTCCCCAGGTTCAGGCCTGCCTGGCATACAGAGGGATGTCAAGGTCAACCCTGACAGCACAGTGAGACCCTATTTCAAAACAAAGCATATACATGTATGTGTGCATGGTGTAGCAGACCTGCAGCCATGGAGGAGCCTAACACACACAGCCTCTAGGATCAAGTCAGTGCCACAAACCCACACTAAAGAGGCTGGGTGGGAAGAGAAGTTATGAAAAGGTACAGTTTCAAGTAAGCCCCTCTGACCCCTCAGAGTCCTCACAGGAGACAAATATCGCTGTCTCTGTGGCCCCAACACCCGAGGGAGGTGCAAGGCAGTCTGGGAAGAGCCAGGTGTTTTCCCCCAGGGCTTGAACAAGTCGCTGTGCGGTAGCAATCTGGTCACTATTTACAGAAGATGGTGACTGCCCAGCAACCAGCAAACATAACAGTCCCTGTGTTTGCTCTTCCACTAGGGTGTGGCTGGCCAACTGTGGCTGTGGGCGGGCTCCAGGCAGATGCCCAGTTATGGTCAGTTCTGCAGTATGTCCTGCTACTTCTCTAAAGCCACAGTGGGAATGCAGACACGACATGAGCTGAGGCAGTGGGTTCCAACCTTCTCAATACTATAACTTAGTCTCAGTCACTACTCAAGAAGCTGGCGGAATGACCACAGAAGTAAAACTTCACTGAGTATCAATGAGGCCGACATGTAAGGGATATTTGTCGTATAAACCCAGCCAACAATTACTACAGGGCATTGGACAACAGGGCTTAGAGGGAGATGTGGGAAGAAGCCAGAAATTGAAAATGTGAGTGGAGGTGATAAAAGATGGGAATGAAGAGGGTAAATCAGATGGCTCCAAGCTGGGTCTGTTGTGAACACAGCCAGGTGGTAAGAATGCCACTCACCTTGCTAACAGCTCAATGAGGTCAGCTCTGCTCATACCGTCAGGAATCAACCTTGGAATTGCAGCAATACAGGTTCTAAACAAATCGATTTTGGGTTTTCTTTCTCCCCTGAAAAATGTATCACAACACACACACACAAAAGCAAGATAAGAAACGCATTGCATGAGCTACAAAGATGTGTTTCACAAAAATGTTACAGAAGGTGCGAGCACAGTCCCAAGGCTAACAGTTCCACAGGCAGACACACACAGACCCAGCAGCTAGTTACCACCCACCAACAAGGGACAGGATGGGGACCACTCAGGGAGATGACAGCTAATAAATGACCTCATTAATTAGAAAGTAGGTATGATAACTTCATAATTTTAAATACTTAAAAGTTCTATCCACTTTAATACTTAAAAAAAGAACTTAGTTATTCACAAACACAACTGAATACCAGTTACTGTCAGATAGCTGTGTGATGGTTAACATGGATGGTTAACTTCCCAGGACCCCGCATCACATGGGGCACAACCTTCTGGACATGCCTTGAGGGATTCCATGGCCTGGTCTATATCAAAAAGAGAAGGCTGGGGAAGCCTAAACATTTATTGCTCTGTGTTGTGACTACAACGTAGCTGGCTGTCTCAAGGCCCTTCTGCCATGATCTCTACACCAGGATGGGACCACACCAGGATTGGAGCTGTGAACTCAAATGAACCTTTCTTCTTCAAGCTGTTTTGTTCAGGTATTTTGTCACGGGAACAAGGTAAGTAGCAATAAAAGTAGTGTTGATGTAGTGCAATTTTCCCCTAAATTGATCGATTGGGTAATAAAGGTGACAAGAAACCAATCACTGGATGGGGAGGAGGCAGGCCCTCTGGGTCTGAGAGAGCAGAGGGAACGCTCCTTTTGGATGGAGAGGTGGGAGCGAAGCAGACAAAATACAGGCCGGGGACTGTTGGATCTGATGGCAGAATCCACCGTGATCCACCACTGGAAGATTTCTAACACAGTGTAGTTAAGGAGTTTAGGAGGATAGATTCCACGCCCATCGATTGTGTTCTCTGTTGATTCTAAACTAACATTGTCTAGTGTTTCCCATTTTGCATGACTCCATTGAGCTCCAGGGGAAAGGTAACTGAGGTGGAGTGTGGGTTGGCGAGAGGGAGCCCCGAGCTAGCCACAGGAATTTGGGAGATTGGGCAGTTTGGCAGCAGCTAGCCCTGGGATTGAGAGATGATTTTGGAGCTCTGGAGAGTCAGAGCCAGCACTGGCAGAGAGGCGCTGACAAGGGGAGACATGCAGGGTCTCAGTACCAGGCTGGGAACAGACCAAGACCCCTGGCCGGTGCCAAGCAGGCGATAGCGTGGGTTGATTTTTTTAATTACACACAACATATTGATGCTACTAGATATCTGAAATGATTAGTTTTATAATCAGATGTTCTCATAGATGAGTATTCATATTGATTGTTCTTGTCTTGTGATACACATGTGTATATGTTTAGATTTTATACAACTAAATTACACTGATGTTTTAAGACTTAGTCCCTCCTGATATTTAATATAATTTAATTTTTACTACACATGTGTCTACAATGGGGGGAGATGGTAAGGACCAAATCTACGACCTTACTAATGCTAGGCAGGAGTTCTGCCACTGAGCGATGATCTCACCACCTGTACCAGAGCTTTGTAAAGAAAGAGTTCATTTTACAAACCACTTAATACAATTTACTTTTCATTTTAGTCCGTATTTGAAGAAAAACTTCTCAGTTTCATCCCCACTGTTTTCAAGTTACTCAAATAATAATTCTTGTGCAATAAAGAATCAAAAATGTTCTAAGAGTTTGGGTCAGCCTTTGTTAGAGATGTTTACACAGTTGTCACTTTGTGTGGCTTTAACATGCATGGATTAGAGTGACCACAAGTCAGATAAATAATACAAGTCCCCAAAGGCATGGTTTAAGCTGCAGCCGCTGAATTAACAATAATGACATAAATGCTTGTGCGGCTCTCAGTCTGTAAGACACTGTATTTAACAGATTCACACCCAAATAAGACGGCCAGGAACACCACGCCTTTCTAAACTGCTGCTGACTGGTCAGTGTGCACCTGTGCATATACACGGCCAAGTGTGTGACTGTCCCCAAAATGTGACCTTTACTAAAATGGGCAATTAAGGAGAAGCTAGGAGCCAACAAAGATAATTGGAGGGGAAAACAGAAACCACAGCAAATTCTTACAATTTCAGGTTGTCACGGCATCTTCTTTAAGTATGAGCTTAACTAGACTCAACCTAGCAGTGTGTCTCAGACACCCCTAACGACGCCTAGCTCCTCACACTCCTCTTTACTACAGTTACTGATATGACTAATCCACGTGTTACTACCTGTCCATGAGACTACATGAGATCAGCTAGATACCTGTACCCAAATGCAGCATGCAGCCATGCCAGAGTGACCTTCTCTAACATGACCTGGGACTTGTGAATGCTTCTTTGAAAGAAACACACTGATTGTGGTTCCATGTGGGAAAGTCAACCATACAATACATATCCGTGTTAAGTGGAAATTATCCATGTGACAAATGAAAGTGAGGTTCATTATTAGACTTACATTATCTACACTAGTTCAGCATCACATAAAATAACAAAAAAATTGAGCGTGGGGGAGGAATCTCTGTATTAAAAACTATAGCAAATGGCCACATGTAAGAAGTCCAAGAGAAAATGTATGGAAACAGGAAACCTATGTGCAGCCTCCTGTGAGAACTGGAATAGCAATGCAGGCATGCAATGGAGGCATGCAATTACTACATACGTAATCATGTCTTCAGGCTCCTTGTTGGACATCTGCACACTGGTCATACACATTGGTCTCCCAACCTCTTTGTCCAGATGTCGAAGAATGCTGTCTAATGCTTTCCTTACTTGAGGATAGTAAACTGACATTCCTAAAGGAGAAAGCACACCATCACAATAATACCAGAAACTGCATGAAAGACGACTTTCTATAACAACAACCTATCAGCCTCTCGTGGAAGAATCCTTGCTGGTTTCACATTAGAAGACCTCCAACTGTGACGTGCTCTTTGGGGTACTGTGAACAAACAATCCATAAAGATGATAAAGGACAGAACATTCACAGCACTATCCCTTGAGAAAACACGTTTGACGAGAAGACTCTTGACAGGGATACTAGAAATATCAAAACGTGATCATTAGATCACTGCAGGACTGGGGCATCCACACTTGGCAATGGGTCCACTTTAGACTTGACTATGGATTTGCACAGGACAGTACTACAGTCGATATTTATTCGTTCCAGTTAACATTAACTGTAGGATGATGTCGTTATGCAGCTAGGCGGGTCCAGCCTGTCATTGGATGAGAAGGAAGGGTAGGAGGGGAAAAGTCGAGGAAGGGAGAAGAGGAGAAGCGGGAGAATCAAGAGGGACGGAGGAGGAGGGGGAAGTAGAGGGAGCTGGGGAGCCATGGTGTACAAGAGCGGCTGGCTGGGTGACAGCCATGAGAGGGCAGCTTGCGGACCTTGTGGTAGAGAAACAGCCTGGGTGAGTGGATCTGGCTTGGTGGCCCGCCCATCAATTTTTCAAATTTACCGCAACAACAAACCTATGACTTTTGCCTCTTCATCTGTCAAGGTTTTATTGAGAAAAATCTTCTTCACACGAAGAGTGTTTCCTGAGGGAAGAATGACTCCTGTGGTGGGCATGGGAGGGTCACCGTCTTTCTGCTGCAGGCTGTCCGCGATCACAAGGAAGACTCTGAGGCCAATGTTCATTCTCTTCCGAGAGAACAGACCCAAGAGGAAGAAATCAGGATCAGGCATTATATAGGCTAAGGGGGCTGGGAGAAAGAAGGACAGAAGGAATCTAATCTTCCTGCCTGACACTGTGAACCACCCCAGGAAGCAGAATCTGCTATGATTTCACATTCCCAAGTGGGGCTCCTTGTTCTTCTGAGCCAGCTATCTCCCCTTGTCTCTAAGGCTCATCTGAAACCTCTCTGTGCTTTCTCAACTGCTAATGATTCTTTTAGACTGTCCTCTCTCTTCTCCTAAGACCTCTTTTCTCCTACACAGGGAAAAACTGTGTCAACTCATCTTTTCAACAAATCACACCAGCCTATTGACAGTCACATGTGCTTTGTTCCCTCTGGTCTTCTTACAGTGCAGGGGTGATGGCCTCCTAGACTTGTGGGAATTTCCGTGAATGCAGTGGTTTGAATGAAAACGGCTCCCAAAGGCTCTAACTAGAGGAAGTGGTGCTCTTTGAAAAGATTAGAAGGATTAGAAGGTGTGGCCTTGTTGAAGAAAGTGTATTGCTGGGGGTGGGCTTTGAGGTTTCAGAAACCCATGACAAGCCCAGAGTGTCTGTCTATCTGTCTGTCTGTCTGTCTCTCTCTCTCTCTCTCTCTGTCTGTCTCAGCTACTGCTCCATGTTCCCGGTCATGAAGATAATGGATTAAATTTCTGAAACAATAAGCAAGCCCCCAGCTAAAGGCTTCCCCTTGGAAAAGTTGCCTTGGTAATGGTCTTTTCACAGAAATAGAACAGTGACTAAGAGAGTACACTCTTGTACTTTCTAGATCATCAGAGGATCCACCCCTTCTCTTTATTTTAGCCTTAGCGTTTCTTTTCCAACAGAATACCTATCCACGTCCCTTAGCTCTCTCAACTATCCCAATGGGATAAACATCCCCCCAACACTTCTCTGAAGCATTTCTCCCTCATCAGGGGCCACACTGTATCTTCTTCTCTTTCTCGCCACCTCCGTGTTCCTCCTGGCTGTGTCACCTCTACCCACATGCCAGGCTCCTCCTGTCATATGTACTCTCTCCACAGAAACTACACAGGTTAACATGACACCAATCACTGTCCATTCCAGACTGCCAAAAACCTGGATCTGGCCTCTGAATATACTCCTTATGACCTGCCTGACATCTCAGATGTCCCAAAATGCCACAAGTTAGACACGCACATTCTAACTCATTTTTAGATATGACAAAGTCCTGATGTGCTCCCTAAACTCACACATCAGAGGGTCAGAGGCCCCATCATAGAAGCACACAAACCCTGACGGGAGGAGAAAGTTCCGTGCTGTACTCAAATGGCCAGGCATTTCCCCAGTGTGTCACTGCCCGAAACCCTTTATCTGGTTTTCCTTAAACTGGTTCCATTGATGCCCAACCCCCCCCCCCCCCCCCCCGACTGACTGAAGGCTCACAGAAAACCCCAGGGGGATCAACAGCCACTTCCGGTTTGAAAGTTTCATTACTGCTGCAATGTAAATCTTTTATTTTTACCTCTGGATTAATGGTGAAAGTTTTAGTAGACTTTCCCACACTGAGAAGATCGAATATTATTTCTTTCATTGCAAAATCCAAACGTTCCTAAGGAAAGAAATTAATTAGTTAATAAATCATTGTACCTTCCTAGAATATAAAGTAAGCTATCTGAGAAATACAGACATTGGAAACAATATAGATGCTGCCCTTAGGAAGTTTATAAACATTAATGAACATAAGAAAGATATATACGAATTAATATTAATACAACAGATGTTTTAAAACATATCATCTAATATCAGTGATAGGAACTCCCAACAAGTACGGTAAATTTTAAATATTCACCCAGTACAAATGCTAAGCACGTAAAGAATAGTGAGGACAGGAAGAACGGTACCCCAGCAAAGGGATCTCAATAGACCAAAAAGCTAACGAAGACGCATCGGTGCCTGAGGTACAGGGCTGGCGGGTTACCACAGTGAGGTGACTCGCAGAAGGGCACAGGCACAATTCTAGAAAAGACGAACAGTGCAACCCAACATCACTGCTTTCTGAACACAGGACCAAACCTCAACTTGGTTCGCTCATCTTTCTCATCATTATACTCGGTACTATCACCTCTAGTTTTCAATCAGAGACGTTTACCCACTTCAGCTAAATGTCCCTCTTTTTCTATTGTAAAAGAATTTGACCATGGATCAACTAAACCGTTTAGCTTTGGTTCAAAAGGAACATAAGGAATCTGGAGTCAGCATTTCCTTGAGCTGTGGAGGGAATGAATGTCTATTTATTTCACAGGACTGAAGTTCCACAGGAAAACGGGACAGAAACCCTATACTGGCTCGCACAAACCCACTTAATACCCTTGTAGTATACTTTCTATTTTGCAGAGGCTAGAAAGTTAAAGCTACATTTCCCGGGAACTCCTCAAGAGCTGTAAGCCTTGAGAAGTAGTGGACACCGGAGAAACGGGGCAGAGATGAGAAGGCTGCCACCTCTGACAAGAGGGAGAACGACTCTCTTCTAGCTATGGAACCACAGCAGAAGCAGTATGGCCCTCAAGCATCCTCATGGAGGAGGGCTCCTAGCCCACAGCTCTTCCATTCTAATCAGGGCAGCTTCCCCAACAGCCCAGCACAGTCCCTTGCTCAAGTGAGAATGGATTTCTTTCATCCCAGAAGGGATTTGGTGCACTCTCTCTATTCCTTAAGAGATCTCTTTGATTTAGCTACAGTAGAATCTAGCGTATGTGCTCTTGAATCCAGATTGTGAGTTGGGGAGAAGGCTTGGTGCTTGCTACGCAAACATGATTTAAGGTCCCCAGCACCCACATAAAAGCTGCTGTGTAGTTGGCGTACTCCTAATGATCCTGGTGCTCTAAAATGGAAGACTCCATAGGCTCAGTGGCCAGACACTTCAGCCAATCAGCTGGCTCAGGTTCAATGAGAGGCCCTCCCTGCCTCAAAACATAAAGCAGAAAGAGACAGTGAGATTGGCTTAGCAGGTGAAGGTGCTGTGCTGGACAGTTCTTAGTCAACCTGACACAAGCTGGAGTCATTTTAGAAGACGAAACCTTGGGTGAGAGCCCCCCCTCAGATTAGTCTGTAGGCAAGCCTGTGGTGCATTTCATCAGCTGATAATGGATGTGTAAGGAAGGGCCCAACTCACTGTGAGTGGTAGCATGCCTGGGCTGGTATTCCTAGGTCCTGGAAGAAAGCAGGCAGCAGTTCCTGTCTCCAGGTTGCTACCCTGAGCTCCTTCCCTGATTTTCTTTGGTAACAGATGGGGAACTGAACACTGTATACTGAAATAAGCCCTTTCTTCCTCAGTCATTTTGGTCAGTGGTGTTTTAGTACAGCAATCGAAACTCACTAGAAAAGCACTTGTTCCCACAACAGTGCGTGTGCACACACACACAAACACACCCCCTAAAGTTTCAAAAACAAAAGTGGAGAGCAATACAGGACACGTGATGTTCATCTCTGGTTTTCATGCACACACGAGGGCACATACATGTACACACAACTCACATACAAACCAAGATTACTGAGACATTTTTGTTAGGACTATGACATAGTTTTTCAACTCTCCCTCAATTAAATGTGTTCCCATCTGTGTGGTTCCTTCCATCCTCTGTTCTTTGCCCCTCTCTCTCTTTGTCTCTGTCTCTCTGTCTTTCTCTCTCTCTCACACACAGTCATTAGCATCCTGTATTTTTTTCAAAAAACTTTCTAAGCATTCTTTTCACTCTTGAATAGTATCAATACTTTAAAAAGCACACCTCTAAAGATATGAGAAATTACATACTTACATAAAACTCTTCAACTGTGAAAAACGGGGTTGCTGGCAGCCAAGACAAGAGGGCCAGTGAGGAGGTGCACCCACCTGAGCAATGAACTGGATGATCTTCACAAATATATTGAGAGGGGTGTCACGGGGGACCACACTGCGGGAGCCTTTCGGGAAGAGAGCTGACACTATACTCATCAGGCGACTGCGGGCAGAAAACAGACGGGAGGACTGAAGGTTGGAAAAACTCTACCCCTGTCAAGAATTCTTCCTGCTCCGATGTCAGGGGAGTTCAGATCCTTCTCTACGATGCTTTGGTAACCCCCCCTCCCCCACACACACACCAGTACAACTGTCACAGGCTTTTACTTCTTTCTTTTGGAACAGAGCTCGGAGCCCTGCGTGTGAGAGACACACACTTCATCCCTGAGCCCTATCCTACCTGCCAAGGCTTCATTCTGGATGTACTTTCTGATGGCACTCACCTTTGCGTTACAGTATTGCTCTCACATTTTATCCTAATTACATAAACCCACAACAGTCTATACAAAGACTCCAGTGCAACTCGGGACATTTTAGGGTCCTTATTCTGTGTAGAAACAGAAGAAAACAAGAATAAATGTGTTAAAACCACTGGTAAACATTTTGGGTCAAACACATTCTCTGATAACAACTAGCCCCATCTCCCTGTTCTGCTCAGTCTAAGAAGTTTAAGTCAGTCAGCCTGTATTTAGCTTTGCTAAGTACTGATGGCTCAAAAGTGACCATCGATAAGGCAGTCGACCTCTTTCCTCTGCTTCAACACAGGGTGGACTGTTTGAATCCTGCCAGCATTTCAGAGAATTTCAAAGTTATACACACAGCATCAGACTACTTGATAAGTGGTTTATACCACAATACCGACACAATCGAGGGGCCATCCCCCTTTACTTCATAGGCAGATCAAGTTTGAAATACCGAACAATGTTTGTCACATGAATCTGTGAGATACTGCCAGCCATTAGTGAGGACATTTCTGTAAATGGGAGCCCTCGGAACTTTCGTCGCTTCCTGTGTTCTGTGATGACCTGTCTTTATCTGGAGAGAAGACGTACCTACTTCACAGATCAAAAAGGTCCCAGCCTACACTCAGCATTAAGTGGACCAGTCCTAATTTTTATGTACAAGCAGAACTTTATTTAGATTTCTTTATGATTTACGGTGAGAAACTTTTACTTCAGCCCATTTTATTGGTGAATGTTGTCACTTTCACTCTTGTCGTGACCACAGTCACGCAATGAGATAGTGTAAGTTTTGAAAATTATATCAATCTGTCTTTTGACTGCTAAAAAAAGTCTGCATTTTAAAACATTCATTCTAGAAGGTTTCTATACTGTTAAGCAATTACATGTGGTAACTCACAAGGAATTCTTTATGACAGAATCTCGCTACATAGCCTTGCCTGTCTGGCTCTAAACTAGCAATATAGACCAGGCTGGCTCCAAACTGGCAATGTAGACCAGGCTGGCTCCAAACTCAGAGATCTACTTGCCTCTGTCTCCCAGTTACTGGGATTAAAGGTGTAGGAAGCCATGTCTAGCAAGAATTCTTGAAAATGCTTTGTTTCCTTCAGCAGTTCTGGTTGTTTTAAGGGTTAGAATAGCAGACATCTACCACAAATAACTTACAAGCAAAAGGATGAAGGATGTCAGATAACACAGTAGAGACCACACAAGTCTGTGCGCAGATCTACATAGATTGGACAGAGCTGAGACCAGAAAACCTAAATACTGTCAATGGCAATTTCTTGTTCCATGACAGGATCCATGTTGATCCCAAACGTCAAACACTCCCCCTGGGGTAGCCTTCTGTTTGCTACGGTACACGTGATTTAAGAAAGTTGCTAACCCAATAGCCAAATTTTTGTAATAATGTCTTCAAGAAAACATAACTTTCTGTCCTACGAGTTGACCCCCACATATCAGATATGACACTATGATGTCAGCAAGAAAACAGAAAGATGGGGAGGAAGAGAGAGAGAGAGTGCAGAGGACAGTTCCTGCCCTGAAAGCCCTCTGGAGGGCGTCATGGTGATGGACTTAGCCCACACACTTGTGGAAGCCCTCAGAAAGCAGAGCATGACATAAGTCACCAGTGTGCCCATGGTGGAGGGAGGAGGAAGAAGAGAGGAGGGTGGAAGATAGGAAGAAATTAACTAACTTACTCTGCTGTATATAGTAGAATGATAGGAAATAGCCTATATTATCTAGGCCTTAAAGAAAGACGTGTAATTCTCTAAGTAAAATTCATACAAATCAGATCAATCCAATTGTTACATAAAAATGTAAGGACTTTAATATTCTACACAGTCTGACACATCAGTTAAATATGACCTCTACAGCAACCACTTTGATGTGCACATTCCCCTTTCTCTAATGTGAACTTAAAAAAAATTGCTTTGTTAGAAAACCCAAACGAACAGGGTAAAGATTCGAAAACTCATTCATCAAAGCCATGTTGAAAACCCAAGCTATCAGCTCCTTGATTTCACTGGAACATTTTCTTTAACACCTTCATTTAGAATAGTGGGATAGTGTAAATTAAACACGGGAGTAAAACCTTAAATGCTGTGAACAGTTTGCTACCACCAGTCACCGGCATCTCTGCTGTACATCTTCACGGGGCTGCAGTAACAGCCAACCTCCTGAAGGGGGCGCCTAATCTGGGCTATACTCTTCCACACACAATAAAAGCGCGTTGAGGTAAATACTTTCAGACATGCAATGCAACAATGGGCAAAGGGGAAAAACAAAACCAAAAACAAATGCCGCTCTTAAAGAAAAGAAAGCAATACTTTACTTGGTGACGTCAACACAACTCACCTGCAGGGTTTCTATTTGTTTTCTGATACTGTTGTTAGATGGCATCTAAATAAAGCAACGTGAGACAGCAAACATAAACATGAGATGCAGCACATGCATGTTAGATGAAAATAAGCACAAAACACGACAGCTCCTCACCAAGGTCTCTATTTAGAAGAAATTTGACATTTCCGAGGCAGTGGCCAGAAATGCTAAGAAAACAAAACAAAATAAAACAAAACAAAACCAAAACAAAAAAAAAAAAAAAACCAATCCCAAAGTTTGGGTATCCTGGAGCCTCAGACACTGAAGCTAGAAGAAAACGAACATGTCTCATTGTCCGACTTTCCTCCCGACATTACATTTAAGTGAAGAATACACACGGTGACCGGGGCGAATCCCTGCGTTACTTGTCCATGGCTCTGACTCCACTCCTCTGTCTCCTAACAAGTCTTCAGAAACTTTAGAATTGGTATTCATAAACCAACTGATCCTAAATTGACTAATGATAATAAGGGAATGAAAATTTACCATATTTACGTTAAGAGTATAAAGATTTAAATATTAACTTTCAGGAAAAATGAAGCGCCGTTCTCTTCCGAATGAGCATAGAGCAACAAGGCCCATTTTGCTGTGACTGCCAAATTGAAAATGTGGCACACTGACTTTAAAAGCGCTGTTAGCATGTGTCTGTGTGTGAGAGATGACTGTGTGTGTATGAGTGTGTGTGTGTGTATGTATATGTGTGTGTGTGAGTGTGTGTGTATGGTTTGAGTGTGTATGTGTGTGTGTATGTGTGTGTATGTGTATGTGTATGTGTGAGTGTGTGTGTGTATGTGTGTGTATGAGTGTGTGTGTGTATGTGTGTGTGTGTATGTGTGTGTATGAGTGTGTGTAGAGGTGTGTGTGTGTATGGTGTGTGTGTGTATGTGTGTGTGTATGAGTGTGTGTAGGTGTGTGTGTGTGTATATGTGTGTGTATGAGTGTGTGTATGAGTGTGTGTAGGGGTGTGTGTGTGTGTATGTGTGTAGGATGGAGGCTAACTTCTGGAGTCTTTCTCCACCACTTTCAGGCAGACAGGCAGAGTCTCGATATGGAACCGAAGCTGCTGTTCTAGCCTAGGTGGCCAGTTTGTCCTGCTGATCAATCCCATCTCTACCTTCCAAGTGCTGGATTACAGGAGGGCTGCAATGCCCATGAAACCTCTCTATGGGTCCTGGACATCCTGATACTGGCTGTCACCCTGCAGCTCTCTACCCTGAGCCATCTCCTCAGCTTGGCAGGATACTTTTTAAAAAAACTATATAATGGCTGTAATAAATTCGCTGTATTTATTTATATGACTTTGGAGCATAAAGTCTCTTAATATCCCAGGACTACAGCCAAGACGCTTCCTTAGAACACGAAGCATTCTTTTGTGCATATTTTAGGAGCGTATGGCCGACCAGCAAAGCGCAAGCATCATAAATCAGGATGACCACGGTGCAGACCAGCATCTGTCACTACTGGTGACGTACACAGAGACCCTCTGTCCTCCTTCTGCTCAGCAGCAGGGAAAATGTCAACATTCAATCCATCTGGCATCCAGTAAACACTAGAGAAATAAATCCTAGGAAGGAGTGGTGGCAATTAAATGGAAACACTTTTAGGTAGATTTAAAAAAGAAACAAGCCAAAAAAAAAAAAAAAAAAAAAAAAAAAAAAAAGAAATCGATGGATTCACTTGAATCAGGTAACTGATTAGAAAAAGCCTTTCATTAAATTTCCCAATAAATAGGAGAAATAAAATACAGCTTGTTATTATGTGTAACTAGCACAGCATTTCTTAGAATGTTTAAATCTTCTTTCATATTTAAGCACAACGGCCACATTATCGGAAGCTTAACAAGCAGGAGCCGAGTCCCACAATTTCTGCTGAATAGAGCCTTAATGTAAGTTAAGGGTTAATGGCCAAGACAACTGTAAACCACATATTCATGCTATGCTGAGTGGTCCTTAGCTCCTTTAGCCTGGCAAGTTGATGCAGCCAGTCACTCAAATGGAAAAGAAGCCAGAAATATTTAACAGGAGGTAAGGGTTTAAAGAAAACAGCATTTTAAATGAAAGCCTCAAGACAAAAAAAAAAAAAAAGGGTGGGGGTGGGGGTTAAGGTACTGTGAGAGCACTGTAAGTTAGGTGGAAAGAAAGAAAGAAACTCCAACAAAGCAAGAGAAAGGTATGAACTGTCACGCCCGGAAACATTAAATGCACACCTCAAGAACATTCCAGAAGAAAGAAAAGGGACTCAGAAGATGGGACACTCCCCTTAGTGCCTGTCTCCTCCTGAGACTCATCAGAGTAAGAACAGAAACAGTTACCACGTGAACACCTGGTAGTGTTTCTTTCCAGGTTGTGAGACAACAAAGTTTGATCAACTCGATCTAGTCTCTTGGAGGTTTTCATAACCAAAGAGGGTGTCTCAAGTCTTGTCTAAGGAACGATGATATAAATAGATGTATGTGTCAAAGGAAAAACAGACAAAATTGCCTTTTGAAGACAGACAGCTTCTATATATCTTACTATGCAGTCAAAGCAGGCTTGAAGATAATATATAAAATCATGAAGCTATTGAGGATTATATCCTGAAGACTATTCTTGAAGGGTAAACGACTCCTGTGAGGCCTTCATTTACCCTCACTGTGCCTTGGTACTGTCTCCAACGTAGCTCAGACAAAGAGCAGGAGGGAAATGTCAGTCGATTACACATCTCTGACTTGTAAGCAAACATCTGAACGGACTCCTCTAACCCTGGATTCATGGGCCATGCAGATGAAGCATCACGAAGCAGAGTCACCTTTACTATTAGACACTAATGGTGCTGCTAGACAGAGAGGAAATGAGGGCCAGGTGAGCAGAGCATCCTGGGGGAAAGAAACCCAGTCTCCCTACAAACTCTCACCACTGTGCTGGTGACACTAAGGGAGGCCAGGTGTGGGCGTGCCAGATGGTGTTAGTAACAAGTGCCCCTCCGTTCACACGGCAGCATAAGGAGCTTACATGCTGGAGATGTGATGCTCTATGTTCAGATCATGCTGTGCAGACTCCCTGAGGTGGATTTACTGACAATTTACTGTCGGAGCTTCTGCATATTATGCAGGCCTGAGCCAACATTACTGAGCTTTCTTAAGCAAAGGATAATACGCGTACATGGAGGGTTTTGTGAGACTAAGTAATGGTTTAATTCATAATAATCACATTTATAAGTAAATGTCACTACATCTAAGATGATATGATGACCCTTGAGAAATTCATAATTCTGCATTTAATACAAACTAAAATGTTCAAGTAAAGGTTTATCAATTTTCATACGTGGTTCCCTACAGAAGGGAAGTCCACAAAACACCACCACAAAATTATCATTCAAATACACCAAGAGTAACCAAAGTTTAGCTCTTTACTGTTCAGTGGACACAGAGAAATGAACACGTCACAGTATCCACAGGTCAGAGATGTAACAACGTCTTACCTTTAAATGTGACAAACAGTTTTGTAGGAAAATATGCCAGTTATTTAAAAAAAACTGTTTCTGACTGACACATAAAAGACAGGTAATTAGTGGGTACAAAGCCTGTGAGAGAGAGAAAAAGGGAATTAACATTCATCACGGAAAGGTTCGGGACTCCTGAATGATGCTCTTAAAGAAAAAAAAAAAAACCTAAAGACATTTTAATACGGTTTCCCCATTTCATAGGCTAACAAGGAACAAGGAAAGATCAAATTCCTCGAGACCAGCTCCTTAAGCCAGCATCTCCCAAGGCGGTGGCAGGCTCTTCCTTCTCATCCCCCACCACAGTGCTTCTGAACAGAGCAAGGGCAGCCTGGCATCTGAGTTCAGGCTGGCTATGGCCAAGCACATGACTACAGCAGCTTACTTTCCAAACATGTAAAGTGACCATTGGAACCACAAATGTCCGACTGGGGCGTGAGGCTTCAAATGTGCCAGAGTGTGCGGAGCATTTACAGCAATGTCTGCCACAAGTAAGTCTCACAATTATTTTCGATTCAGTGCAGGCGGTCAATATTGGACCAGTTCTCCACACTTTCCCTAACTGCGGGAAAACTGTGTGAAGTGGACGGGTTAACTGGGGGAAAAAACTGCCGTCAGCTTCAGAATGGAAATGGTGAGGCTGCACAGGGAATGGATGGTTCTTAAAACACGATGCTTTCGAACACAATTTTATGATATAAAATAAAAACAGCTATGGTTTAATATAAAACTATATTCAACATGTAACACAACATAAAGTTTAAGACACCTGTCGAGACAGGCAAACACTGGGCAGGAAGCCTGAAGGGCCCGTTAAACACAGGCAGTGAAACAAGACTGGCCAGCTGTAAGACAGTGCTCTGGTTAAGACTCAGTGGACTGTTTTCCTCCCCCTGTTTCCCTCCCCCTCTCTCTCCTTCCTTCCTTTCCTCCCCCTCTCCATCTCTAACAGTGGCAACTTTCTCTCTCTTTCTAATAGTAAAAAGTAGAAACTCTAAGGTAGAACAGGAGAAAGTCCATGTGCAAAGTCTGCCCTGTCCTGGGTATTTTACAACTTCACACTTTACACTTCTCTTCAATCTCTACAGGGCTCATAAATCAGTTACTGAAACACCCAATGGAGCACACGGAGGTTTGAAACACTTCTCGGTACCAGTGAATGCTTCTTTCTGGAACTTAGTTCAAATGTAGTCTGATACAGCATCTCCACAAAGTTTTTCAAACAGGGGACATTGACTTCATTTTTAACAGCCTAGGGAAAGAGTTAAGACAGAGATAAAACTTGGTCACTGCCTGTCAATCACCAGAGCATTATGAGACCTGTCTGCCAAGTCTGAAGTCAGTTAATGATTCACCAAGATTTACATAGAAGTCTTATGTACCAACTGTTATAAAGTAAACCTGGTCCCTGGCCTGCAGGAGCAGAGGATACAACCGAACAGATGGGAGGTGAGAACACAGAGTAGGTGCCACACGCAAGGACAAGAGGGGCCTTTGGACGGACACTACGAGGAAGTGAGCTCTAAGCTGAACCCAGCTCTTTTATTGAACAAACATCCTGCTTAACTCTCTTTTAGCCTCCGCTCCTACAGCTCTGCCCCTGGGAGCCACGGCATCTTCCCGGCTGCCTCTGCGACATCTCAGGGCACCCATACTGGATGGTGGAGATGCTCCTTCCCCACATGGAGCATGTCTTTCTCCCTTAGTGTTTGCTCAGTGGTCACCATCTTTCTCAAGACGGTACTTACATAATCATACTTTATTTAAGAGTTCAACTCCCCTACCCCTAGCCAATCCTTCCTTCTGTGTCCCCACACAAGTTCTTCACGGTGCCTGCCGTGATGTGACATCCTACATGTGCTGCATCCATCTTTATTCTCTGTTTGCATGCCAGAAATGAGCCCCAGAGTCATACAGAAGACTTCCCAGCTTGCTGGTGTCTATGCACAGATGAGTCCCTGATACAAAGAAGACAATATACAATGAGGGAATGAAGACAGGCTAGTCAGGCGAGGAGGGGAAGGAGGCCATTCAAGGAATAAGATGTCCCAGGATAGCGGCAGCACTTTCAAAGAGGACCTGAGTTAGGGGTTGATGCATGTCCCTACAAAATTCCTCGGTAGAGGCTCTACCTGACATGCTGAAGAGCAAATGGACTTGGGGAAAAGTCACTGCAGATAACAGATGACAATGACAACTGAATTTAAAAAAAAAAAGATAGCCTTGTCTGTTTGTTAATAAAGTGAATGTAGTTTATGGGACTAAACCCAAGGCTGAGAGATGATTGTGTCGCTGGAAAACCTCCAATTCACGCTTTTATTTGTACCCATTTAAAAAAAAAATCCTTCCTAATTTAGTGGTAAGCTAAAAGGAAGGCAGTTTTCAAAGCTGTGCCAACCACTGTCATTAATTTCCCAATATCTTAGCTTCTTTTTAAAAAGACAATCTTAGCCTGGCAATGGGGGCAATCTCCTTTAATCCCAGCACTCGGGAGGCAGAGGGAAGCGGATCTCTGTGAGATTGAGGACAGCCTGGTCTATAGAGTGAGTTCCAGGACAGCCAGGGCTACACAGAGGAAACTCTGTCTCAAAAAAAATCAAACCAAACAACCAAGCAAGCAATCTTCTGGCCACCCCACCTCCCCTAAGCGTGTTTCCAAAGCAGTGCATGAGCAATCAGGTAATTCATCAAAGTGCACAGGCACACAAGGAGGGAAAGTGAAAGCCAGGACAGTTTCCTTTCTCAACACGAAGATAAGTCTGCTCACTCAAATTGTAAGTAGAGTCAGATTTGAATAAAATACAATTAACTTTCATATCCGGCCAAGACAAAAGGAGGCTAGGTTTGCCCTATTGTTACAATAACTGGAAAAGAATCAAAATCTGTGAAATGATTCGCAAAGCCATCTACGCCTATCAGCCTAACAAACTGACCTCTCAGGAATGGAGGGTGCAGTGGGTGAATGAGGCCGGCACGGGCTCATGGCCTTGCAGGGGTTTTCAGGGAAGAGAGGGAAGTATGTTTTACATGACACATAGTATGAAGATATAGGTTTATACTTACAGCGGCTACAGGGATAAGAATCTCCACAAATAAACCAGCAAGTGCGTGCTTTATATCCTTATCTTTCACTTCTAGGAAATACTGAGCGCACTCCTTGGAGGGAAAAAGGGATGTTCAGATTGACAAAAGGTTGAAGAATTCGTAACAATCCCATTTTCAAGAACACTTGCTTATTTTATCCCAAAGCTAAGGGCAGGTTGGCCTGAAGTTATAACAGAGTCACTATCTATTTCAAGGGTAGTTATCCCATGTGAAATTAAAAAAGACAAACGCAGTAATAATGGCCTTAAAAGGAACGAGAGCAGACGGCTTTGGGCTAGCTGTAGCTGCCAGCCCTGAGGAGGACTGTCACCTGCATGAACTGAAAGGATGCTTCGAAATCTTCCACGGGATACATCTTCACTCGGAAAAACTTCATCCCCATGATCAAGCTGATGATGCTCTGGACCACGTGCGGGCTCTGTTCCTTCTGCCGAAGCTCTTTCAATTCAGTCACGAACTTCTTCCTTACGGCCTGGAACCTTTAAAGTATAAGGGGACATCAAGGATGTGAATTAAAACAAAAACAAAACAAACTGCTAACTTCCCATGTGATCTTTAAGGTGTGATCAAAGGATAAATCCCGAAGGACCTCCGTTCTCTGTCCTAATCAAAATGACCAGAGGCACGCTCTCAGGAGAATGCAACTATGTTAACGTAGTCTAGGCTTATTCTAAAGCCAATGGCTCTGAAAGAAGGCATCATAGAAGATACTTACTTACGCCATTACTAGCAAGTCATTTCTTATGTCTTATTACTAACTAACAAACAAACAAAACCCACTGAATAATGTTCTCACAAGTCATCATGTAATTAAGATTTTCTCCAAAACTTAAGACCCTTTTCTAAGTTTCTATGACAGTTACATAGGGGAATAGATCAGGGATGACAAATTAATCCATGGAGACCAATCAATTGTAGGGTATCGATTGTAACAGAAAATTAGTGTCCCATGTGCAGAGACACAGAAGAAAGGGTGCCCCTGTTCCTGGGTCCCTAGGACCAGAAGGTTTGTGAAATGTGAGCACAATACTGAGTTCATATCAGCAACCTGTATGACTAGTATTCCTTTGGTTATATTGAAAACAGATGTCTAAAGCCTAGCACTCCAGTACATGGATAGAATCAGAGGCTGGACAGGAGCTCTGCTGAGAGTCTGAAGTCAATCTAGGCAAGTTCTAGGTCAACCTAGGCTACAACAGTGAGACCCTGTCTTAAAACAATAAAACTAAACAAAACCAACAGCTGAAAATTCCACAGGAACAACCAGAGGTTGAATATAAATCACTACACTCAAAAGAACTGCTCTAGACAAGATTCAGCCTTTGTCGGCCAGCCTCCCTTCCCCAACCTCTTCTCCTTCGGTGGGAACACACCCTGGGTGTGAGTCTCCTCTCCCTTCACACTTCTCCATGCTCCATATGCACAGGGTGAAGACATAGCAGCACTGCTTCACGGTGCTGTATTTCTTTCTCCCACAACTCCTTTGGGTGAGGCTGGTGCCATTTATGATGTTAAAAAAACTTGATCATTTCTTACACCTATGATTGTGTGTTCCCTTCACCTCAGTTGAGGAGTCACTGTGGGCTCAATGGTATTCAATATTAAGGTGCTATTTGGAGGGGGGTCTTTTGGGGGGCGCTTGATCACTTAAAATACCTGAAACTATGTACTAAGTCTTACAGCATGACCTATACAAAGGGTCACTAGTAAAAATTACAATTAAAATGTACCGAATAATATATATTACTAAATATTAGAGATTGCTGTATATAGATGACAACCACACTTGCCTTCTTAAAAGTTTACAGTGGTTGTTATGTGGTGAGTCAAGACCAAAGACTCTTCAAAAACCATCAAGTACACATAAACTAATATTATTCTAACACATCCCAGGCGCACAAAGGCAAACCCAAATGCTTCCAGTCCTGGGAGCAACCACAGACCCTAAAGTTAAGCACAATCCACAGCTCCGTGATGCCCTGTGAATGCACCTCGTAAAGCAAGTGCTTGCACCACGGTAATCCAGCGTCCTTTAGCCTTCCTTACTTGGCATCTTTCCTGGCTACTGAAAACCATTTTGCATTAAAACAAGATGATTAGAATTCACTTCAGTGCAGCCTACGAGCTAAGAGCACTCAACTAGAAAGCAATAAAATTAATTAGCTCTGCTCAAAGCTCTAAATGGACAGTTTTTTTTAAAAAAACAAAAACCAAAAAAACCCAAAACCATTTCTCATAGATTTCTTAAAGTGGGGTTAAAGTAATGTTGGGACTCTGCTGGACAACTTCTGACTCGATTCAGATGTATACAAAGCCCAGAAATGAATAAATGCAGGCTGTGCAGTTCGGAGACTACAGTAAGCAAGACTGCCACAAGCCTCATGGCAATCTGGGTACCAGAAGAGCAGGCGTGGAATCGTCAGCGCTGCTACATCAGGCATAAGTCGCTCCAAAGCACAGACAATGGTTTCTGCTGCTTACTTTGACTGGGCAAGCACCCCGATCACCTCCGCATATAAATCCGCAATGATGTGTACGTTCCCCGTGTTGGTCCCTGAATATCTGAAACAACAGAATGGATGTGGTGTTTTAGTACAAGTTTCCTCTGGATGCAGACTGAAATTCCTTACCAGAAAGCTGGGTGTGGCGACTCATGCCTATAACCCTGGGACCTGGGAAGCTGAGGCAGGAGGATGACAAGCAGTGTGAGGCTAACATGAATGACATAGTTGAGGTTCAGGCCATCCTGGGCTATGGAGTGAAATCCTGTCTCCAAAGTAAAGTTTAAAAACAACAACAACAAAATCAAAACAACCCAGAAAGAAGAAAAAGAATGAAATCAACAATAAAATTCCTTATCATAACATCTTGGCTGAACACTTACTTATAGGATAAAAACTCCATAAATTTTCTTCTGTATACATTTTAACTTGCCATGAAATTTAACCTCATTCTTACGATGCTATCAATTACTTTTTATTTTCTTTTTACAAAAATGTTCCCATATTCGGGAAACACTAAAAACAACTGGGAGACAATGGCTTTGTCTCATTATAAGAGTCAAACTGGGCAGCCTGGCGTGGTCACCCAAGCCTGTCACTCCAGCCTGGAGGAGCCCATCACGAGTTCAAGCCCACTTTGGTCTAAGAAACCTTAAGAAAACCAAACAGGAGAGGGATGAGAAGAACGTTCCGTATTTACTTAAATAGCCTGAATTTGGACTAAGGAAAAGCACCAACCCGAAGTTACACTTACCCTTCCTTGTGTTTAAAGTGCTTAAAAGCTAGGTTTAGAACCTCGTGAACTAAGGGGTCGGGAACAGGGTGAACAGGAATCTAAAAGTTAAAGAGAAAACATCATGTCAGGAAGGCTTCCGTAGCCCGGGAGACCTTTATGAATAGCCCTACCATTTCGGTCTATCCCTCATGTATTCCTGAGGCGATGAACATTTTAGAAGTAATCCAAGGAAAATGCCCACGCTGCTATTTTACACCTCACGGGGAGGGGGGCCATCAAGCAATTCGGAAGGATAACGTTCGTAACGAGGCTTCTCATGCACCGAAGGTGGGGCTGGTGACACTTTCCACACTGCACATCAGCAAGTAAGTAAAGGCATCGAAGCATGCTGCCCACTCCTTACATTAGAGGTGCAGAACATTTTAAGCTCAAGGCAGATGAGAGACAGATGTAGATCGATGTAAAGCTCTGTCTTCCGAGCTGTCTATAGCCAGGGTGTGAGTTTCGCTCTGTGGAGGAGTTCCCCCCTGACTAGATGTGAATGCCTTCCAAACCAGGAAGAAGACATGATGGGGGACAGGAAGTCAGTACAGAGATGGGGCTGCATACACAGGTCTTATCAAATAGCTGATAGCTGACACTGATTTTCTCCTGTGTATATTTATTTACCTTCCCTTCCCACACTGTACCGCCTCTAGAAACCTGAAATCCATTTCTTTTACACTACAAATTACTCTTGCTAAAGATGGTTTTCTCTCCACCTCCGTTTCTTTCTTATGTAGACACAGAAGAGCCTCTTACCTGCCAATCTGTCCTTTGCCAATTTAATTTGTAGCTCTCCAGTTATTAAAACTACAACAGCATAAAATACTTCCTTTGCTTTGGAAACAGATTTGCGTTCTTTTGCGTTATGTGTATGTTTATGGGTGAGTGCATGTGACTGCAGATGCCCATGGAAGTCACCAGTGCAGGGTCCCCTGGAGCTGTAGTCACAGGCAGTTGTGAGCTGCCCAAAATTGGTGCTGGGAATCCATCGTGGGTTCTCTCCAAGGGCAGTACGAGCTATTAACCCCCAGCCATCTCTTCAGCTCCTTTGCTATAGTAACACTTACATGCCTAAATATACAGCAATGGGCACACTGGCTGATCTAAGGGGCCAATTATGAGTGCAAAGGTAAGTACTAGATATAACAATGTTATTATGGTAAAAGAACATTCACAATCAAGAGAAACACTGTTTTTGAAATACATACACAACATTTTTTTTAAATTAGAAAACTATTAGAAAATTAGCAGAACAGTCAGGAAGGAGGGCAGCAAAGGACAGGCCTCGAAATCCATGAAATTAGGTTGAAATTATAGTTGGCAAACTCAGCAGTGGGATCATACATAAACAGACATTTAAAACCAACAAACACAGAGAGCCACACAGGCATCAACGCTAACCGCCTATCTTAAGCAGAATCATGACTTATCCCAGTCCAGGGACTTGAGGTTCAATGTGAAGAGAAACAAAAACCACAGAAGCTTCCCGTTCTTGGAAAACCTTTGAGAGCACCTGAATATTGGAATTGCATCACTAAGGTAGAACTGGATGCCAACGTCCTCACAGCTGCATTGATACCCACCTTCCACCGTCTCTGTATTCTAGGACCTCTCCGAACCACCAGGCCATGGGCAGCCATGACTGAACTCTATATAGTTGGCTGTGAGGTGTGAAGGGAGAGGAGGTGCCAACAGTCTACAGACTCCATTTTAAGTCTCTGTTGCAAATAGTTGCCAAGGCTCGAATGAAGAGGGTGGCTGTTGTGGCGGTGGGACAGTGCCAAGTGACACCATCCAAGCCCGAGCTTCTCGTCTTGCTATGTAAACTTGGGCTCCGCTTCCTCTATAGGACACATGTGGTTTAAAACCCACACTCTCCAGACACAAGAGATTGCAAGCCTTGGGGCGTTACAAATGGAGAGGCACCCTGTCCCCGCAACCTGTCCACCTTTCTCTAAGGGCATCGAGGCCAAACCCATCTCCTGGAAGCACAGTACCCATGAAGGGACAAGGGAACTGAAGGCCACGTCATGGGGGAGGGTTGTAAGGGGCCGAACCTCACGGAGGCAGATGGCATGGCTCTTCTATTCCCCCGGAGATTCTTCTCTACTTGGTCAACAGTGCATACAGCAGAGCCCCCAAGGAAAGGGTGGAATTGTGGGAATGGCTGCTCTGTCGTGTGAGTCTCGGGCCTCAAGACACTAACCCTAACCCAGGCAGACATCTGCCTCGAGGTGACGCAGCAAGCCTGACTACAAAACAAGTGCGTGAATGACAGGCCAGACTCCCAGAATGCAGTTTACCACTCACAATGGTCATGGTGCAGGCTCAGGTGTCTGTGACCCGAGGAAACGCAAGGCAGCCTAAACCTACGACTTCTCCCAGATACTCCGTGTTTGCACTAGATTCTCTGGAATTCTCAGCCGGGACAGCGCAGGGATGTGCAGACTTCTCTGTCACCCTATCCTAGATCACCACCATCAGCATTTTAAAGTGCTGATGTCTCCCGTGACTGTACCATTCGCTCCAATTACAACAAGCCTTGCGCGTGCACTTCTGGGATTGGCGTTTCTCTAGAATATTCTATACCCCCTGTTTCTAAAATATAAAACAACGATACCAAAAATACCTGACTTAAACAAGGAAACGTACGTGGACACAATACCTGTCTGCTCTCACTTAAAGCCAGAAGATAGAGACAGACGCAAAAGAACAGATAACGACTGCGCTGTGAATGCACCTCCAGGATTTTACTTCCGGGGCCACCCAGCCCTCATTTCAAAAGTGGAGACAATGTGGATGAAGGGCTGGCGCAGACAGAAAAGTCTGCTTGTGTGGGTGACGGTCTCATCTTTGGGATCAAGTTTGCCACATCTGACGGCTGCTGTGGTGTCAGTGACTATTTCGGTTCTGCTTGAACATTCCAGAAGGTGGGTGCAGTGGGCACCACACAGCACCACCATTTATTCCAGTGGCTCGCTCATGAAACTCTGTCTTCTTGTCACGTCTTACCACAACAATCACACTGAGATGGGAGCACTGGTTCTATGTGTGTGTTCATGGGGCTTGGGTGTGAAGGCTGGGGTGTATCTACCTTATTTTTAATTATTATTATTATTATTATTTGTGCTGTGTGTGTTTGGTGTATGTGTACGTGTGTATATGGATGTGGGGGGGGCACCTGCTCACGTGAGATCGCTCCCTCCATCTCTTCTCCATCAGATGCATCACCTCTCCTGGACCGACAGGCTCAGGAGCTCCACAGCAGGTGCCTGTCCCCATACTCAGTTTTTCGATGGCTCCTGGGGACCTGAACTCACGGCCTCATGACTGCACTGCAGACACATTGCCCACACAGGCATCTACCCAGCCCCTCTAGATGCTTTTCTTTTCTTTTTTTTAAGATTTATTTATTTTATGTATGTGACAGCACGGTCGCTGTCTTCAGACACACCAGATAGGGCATCAGATCCCATTACAGAGCCACCATGTAGGTGCTGAGATTTGAACTCAGGACCTCTGGAAGAGCAGTCAGTGCTCCTAACTGCTGAGCCATCTCTCCAGCCCCTCTGGCTGCTTTTCTTTGAATATATTTTAAAAATCTTGAGTCAACTTTGCTCCATTGGTGAATTAATGCTAGTTTGATTTCATTTTTAAATTATATCAATTTTATACTAACTTGTTGCGAGGAAAGCTTTAATTTGAAAAAGAGACTGGCCAACTTTCACTTCATTTCACCTAGTGAAAATAATAACATCTTATAATTAAAAGGAGAACTCGCAAATTTAAAAACAAAGGAAAACCACAAAGCTGTCACTGCGGCGCCATAGCTGAGGGCTTTTCCTCATCTGTAACAGACAGGAAGACAGCAGAGAATGCTACCTGGGAAGCTCCTCTTAAACCAAATAGTACGGAGTTCAGTTCTTGGATGCAACTGAAGTATATCATGTGCCCCTTTTACACAGAGGACAAAAGGCCAGTGGAAAGCAACTCGGCTTGAGTGTCCCAGCATACAGGATGGACAGCTAGGACATTAGTATGTGCCTTGGTGGCCACCCAACAGTGACAATGATCAGCTAGCTCAAAGATTACAGAATCCTTCACACATGGGGAAGCAGCGGTGAGCGCATAACCATTACCCAGGGAGAGATCATTTATCCTATCAGGGACCAAGTCACTGAGTGATGATTCCCTTTCAACAGTGAACTCAGTGCATGGATACTCTAGCACCCCATGCAGAACCTGCGACAGCAATACAGAACCCCAGCCTCACGAGGACCGATTATGCTGGCAAACTCAAGACACTGAGTCATACTCTGGAGATCTATGAGGCTCTGTGGCATTTTCACATAAATCAGGTTACTTAGTCTCTATATTTTAGAAACCTCTATTGATTTTTTTTTTAATTTCACTTTCTATAGGTTAAGAGAAACTAATTGAAGGAACAAAAACAACTTTGCCTTTTTTGTGGAGAAGAATCCCTACACAGGGTTTTGGGAGAAGCTTACATGTGTCCTCAGTGACGCAGGCTGTTTGATTGGGTACACGAGAACTCTGGAATGGGGTGATCATGAAGGATGAGAAAGGGCGCTGCTGGGAGGAACGGTGTGGTGGCTGAATCCTGCTCCTCATCAGAGGTAGTGCCTTGTCTCACACCCGAGGCCCCTGAGCTAGTCATCGAGACCTTGTGCAGAGATCTTAACAAAAAACAAGCCCACTAGAAAAACTTCTAAAAACAGGTACTGATGTTGTCCTGTGTTAAGAGAGCTATGTGAAGCGGAGGCAGGAGGCTTGTAACTCTGAGAAATTCAGCAGGGGGGGGTGGGGGGAGATGGTGGGAGGATACGACACACACACACACACACACACACACACACACAGGGGTTGGCTATGGGTTGAAGCCCTGAAGCCAGTCCTAGTACAGGTGACTCTGGGGCTGGGAAGCCAACACAACAACAACAAAACAGGGTCCAACTGGAGAGTTACATGAGATGCAAAGAAGAAAAACTACAGTGAGCTAGGATCCCAGAGATCAGTGTCTGGTGCGGATGCTGCAACGTCTCGGTCTGGAAGAAGGGAACCCAGTATTACTTCGGTAAGAAAGGAGCGTACGGCCACCGCCCTTGCACTCACAAGCTCAGCGTGCACCATGGAGAGTGGAAACAGTGCCCACACATCACAGGACCACAGTCGGCACACAAGTGTCAGCACAGAACAGACAGGACCAGTCAGCCAAGGGGCAGTCAAGGTCCCCCGTGACCAGGGCCCTTTCTCCCCACAGCTCTCCCTACCCTGTTAGCAAAGTCACAGAGCGAATCTGATTCCCAGATCTACTGAAAAAATTACTACCAACAAAAAGACCTTTACAAACTGCATATACTAAGGTGCCTTTGGCCTTTGATTAACTCATTTATTTCTTTTACCTGTTTGTTGTGTTTTTTATTTGCAGACAGCTATCTGTTCGATGTCTGTTCACATACACTGTAAAAACAAACACTATCGCCCAAGAATATACTGCCTTAGCTAAATCAAGCTAGACTGCAAACTACTTTCAGATTTGGCATCTGCTATTCTTTTACATCCCATTCTAAGTAACAAACATGAAACTCCTATTCAAATGCTTCATGAGGGAAAACGTGTGAGGTTTTTCAAAATTTCCTAATTTTCTTCCCTAACCACACTCCATATATAGATGATCCTTTGATAACATATAATGTCTGAAAGACCACGAACATAAAAACAACCTTCGAGAGTTCACACAGACATGTGTACGCCTGCACACCGTCTTCTCTTTCGACAAACGACATTTCCGGTGCTATTTCTATCTTTACTGCCACCTCAGGGAATCGAAGTGACAATAAGAGGATCGAGTAGCCCGACAGCGACAAGTCCCTAGTTACCACAACCCCACCCAGCTCGCTCTTCTTAACCTGAGTCTGCATCTCAGATGGCAAAAAGATTTCCCTTCACATAAACAGGGGCAGGCAAGTACAGAGCAGCCAGGGCCCAGGAAATCAAAGATGTGGCCTCAGCAACGGAGGCGAGGGAGACAGGGGACCCAGGTTTGGAGGTACAGAGGCACTTACCTGCTTTAGAACCTCTACCAAAACTAAACAGAAAATGAAGTCTACAGCTAAATCCCGCCGCTCCAGCAGGTAATCTCTCTCACGGTGCTGTTCATCCCTGAAACAAGAACCCAAAATGAGAACTGTGTTGAGACTCCTGGTTCCAAAATGACTACTGCACAGCGGTTGGTTTGTGTGGTTTACTGTGTGTGTTCCTCCTTAGCACAAGGGAGTGTGAGTGTGTGAGTGAGCGGGAATGAGTGAGGAGGGAGGGTACTTAGTGGGGTGGGGACTTCGCTTCAGTACCCCACTGCATGCATGGCGTGGCATGTTCTGTTGTTTTTGGACACTGGATATTTATACGTACAACATACATTTCACTGTTCCATCTACTGGAGATGAGCCTAATGTAGAATTCGCAATAGAGAGACAATACTTCAATTGTTCTCTAGAAAACCTAGTATGGCTTCGTAAAAATATGTCCACGAACTGAGCAAAAGGACTAACTTCTGTGGATAAAAACACAACATGGGGTAACTTTTTCCCACATCTAAAGTGAAACTTTACATAGGATACACCCAAGTATAGTGCTAAACCCCTAAGCCTCAAGCAATCACCTATGATAGATACCCTCAACTGATAAAGTAGATTATCATTCTAGGCATGAATTTATCTACCTAGTCTCTAGATAAAGTAATCTGTGCCCTGTAGCCAAGTGACACAATCTTGGCTTGACAATACCATCGTCCCATCTACTGCCAAGTGCCTCACGTCTAGGAAAGATGGTTGGACAAGCCGCTTACCCCTTAGACTTCGTGCTAGACCTAGGCCTGTACCCGTAGGATTCATCGTCAGTGCCATTCTGGCGTCGGTACCAGTCAAACAGGGTTCGGAGTAAGGAAGGGAGACAGTGCTCGGCTACGGAACTCATAGAGCTTACCAACTGAAAGGCAAGACGGTCACGTATGAGAAGAGGGACAGCTGCGGGCAGCACCCTCCTCACTCCACAAGCCACCCCACGGAAAATGCAGAGATGGTAAATTGTAAAACAGTGTCTGAGAGCTAAAGATGAGCCAGGGCTTTAGCCTGAGCTTTAGTCTCAGTAAGAAGTCATCCCAAACCGCTCACTTTAGTCAGTAACTGTGATCTTATGGCACCCACACACCACTCGGGTGCGTGACGTCAAGTCTGTCTACTGAACCCCTGATACATCCATGGCTACCTCTGAGGTGAGTTACATGGGTGAACCTCGGCTGCTTTTTTTTAAGCATCCTCCCCACACTTTCTTCAAATCATTCCTATTCCCACCCTGCCAGCTTGTCGATGCTTCCGTGAGCAAGACTCCAGACCATCGCCAAGTTTATGACAGATGAGATTCCCTAAAGACAAAGGAGACCACATTATGTGTGGATGGAGGAAGCCTCCATCCTGCCAGGGTTCCTGTGACATGGGGAACTGTAGTTACTCTTTTATCCACATGGTGGAGTCACGCCGTAAACAAACTTCTAGAGACACAGAGATACAGATAATGAAGTGAAGGGGGCTGAACTCTGAACACGTTGGTTTGGAACCGCAGTGTCCCCTGATGGCTTGTGTGTTGGGCTGGTGCTGGTATTGGAGATTGCAGTACTTTTAAGAGGTGCAGCCTCAGGAAGTAGGTCACTTGGGGGGAGTCTAGCTCCCTCCTGTTTCTCTTTACTTAGCAGCCACAGCAAGCATGCACTGCGCCTCCACAGGCAGAACGAAATGGGAGCAAGTGACCAGAAACTGTAACCCCTGGCACCATGAGCCAAAACAAACCTTTCTTCCATCCGAGTTAATTATCTCGGATACTTTGTCACAGCGACAGAAATTCTGCTGGCTGTCACCAAATTTAAGATGAACACCAATCGATTCCTTTTTTTGAATAAACCAACTTTCCTGGACTAGCTATAACGAGTAGCCCCATGGTCATATATCAAAGACTCCAAGAGAATGGTCTTTCTTCCAAACCATTTCTAAATTGGATTCAACCCACTGCCTCCAAAATTAAAACAGCAGATAGTCAATGTGCCACGGGGTTACATGTTATCTAAAGCATGAAGGCTGCGTAATTGTCAAGGGCTTTGTTCAGTTCTGTGACTACAGGAAGTAGCTTTTAATGAAGATAAATTGGTATCTCTAGAAATCAAATTAATTCTGTAGTGTTTCATACTCTTTAGAAACTTCAAAATTAAGTTTCTCCAGGAAAAGAAAACATTGATTCCACAGCGCTGTTTCGTTGTTTAAGCCTCTTCGTGATTTCTAACTTCCTTTGGCCACAGTTTATTATAGAGGACTGGAACTGGATAGGCTCTGTAACACTGGAAATTCAAAACAAGACCTTAATTGTGTTGCTCAATGTGTTTAAAAATTGCATTTTAAGAAAATGAGTGGTGCACCCCAAACAAAGCTTCATTTCGTGTCTGGGAAAGAAGAATAAGCATTGTCTGCTCTGCTAAACATATAGTTAAAAAATTCATACGACACAATGCATTTTTCTGTCGGCAAACCACCTAGCACCCACTTGCAGTTTTAAATGACCATATATATATATATATATATAAAGGAAAACTGCCTGAGAAGAGCGGCCATTGGGTCAGAGTTTAATCGCTGACTGTACACTCACTGGCGAAGCCAGATGCTATCGGTCTTCCTTACTTCTATTGTGGAGAACCCCTAAAGAACTGAGTAGCCAGGCGTTACCTTCCTGCCTGCCTGTGGTTTCTTTGTAGACCAGTGTCTACCCACTTGGCACATGCAGAACACCAGGTCCCAGACAGTGGGTTGTAAACGCTCTATTGCAGATCTCTCTTGGCGATGAGGATCTAGAAACACCAGTCAGATCCAGCAGCACGGGCTTCGATTGAGCCAACAGTCTACACAGACTGCTTTATCTGACCAGCTAATCTATAATGAGCATTCACTTCCTTTTCCTAGACCCAGTATTCTGGAAGGCAGCCAGGCCCACCACTATAGAGACAGTATTTTGAATAAGCAGGCCTATATATATTAGTGACACCAGACTGTTATTTTAAATAATTATTATGTAATAAAAATGGTTATGATACCAGGGTGTGTGACCCAACATTTAATCTCAGCAAAGAAAAAAAAATTAATTAAAAAAAACAGATTTTTAGATGTTGAAATTCTGTATACAGTTTTCCAAGAACTGTAAAACTGCGCTAAAAGTTAAAAAGTAATGTTAAATTGTTAGAAAGTAAGGTAACACAATGTAAAAATGCTGGATTCTGGAGCTAGGAATGGTGGTGGACATCTGTCATCCCAGCATTTGGAAAGCAGGGACAGTGGGATCTCTGAGAGTTCGAGGCTTGTCTGGCCTACATAGTGAGACCCTGTCTCAAATGAATGAATGAATGAATGAATGAATGAATGCATA
Source organism: Micromys minutus (assembly GCF_963924665.1). Classification (NCBI taxonomy): domain Eukaryota; kingdom Metazoa; phylum Chordata; class Mammalia; order Rodentia; family Muridae; genus Micromys; species Micromys minutus. The sequence continues at coordinate 129,070,636 of NC_137969.1, forward strand.
CATAAATATAGAAACAAACTGGTACATAAAATAAAAGGATTTAGTTAGCTTCCTGGGAAAACTTTTTAAAGCATATTAAAGACATTAGCAATGAAGGGGGGAGGCAGTCTTAAAGTGCTGACTAAACAAAAAATCATGTCCATTACTCCACGAAGAAGAATCTACCATATAGAAATACACAGGATTATTACACAAGACAGAGGACTTTCTCAACGGTGGACAGGTGTGAGCTAGGTTATTAGGTCAGACATAGTTCTTCAAAGAAAAAACTGTTCCCCCAAATGACAGTACCTGGTCAAACTGCAGATCCTCACCCCGCTGAAGAGATCTGGATAACAGCTTTTCCTGTAGTAATAATAATAATAATAATAATAATAATAATAATAATAATAATAATAATAATAATAATAATAATAATAATAATAATAATAATACAGCTTAAATACAGTACATTAGAGGGCCGCCAGGTGACCAACAGTTTAGGCTTACAGTTCATTTGGGTTTGTTCCATTGTTTTACAGGTTGCCTTGAGGAAGGTATGCCTCTACCTTGCCCTCAAGGCAACATAGGAACCAAACTACTGCCAAGCAAGGGACTTCCCCGACCACTCTCTAAACAATGGCTCTCTATTAATGACAATTCTTAGATTAAGAAATTAAAGTTCAACACAAAGACCTGCTTAAATTCAAGTTCAGAATGTCACCGAGATGCTTTTATTAGTCTGTTCATTTGTTTAACCAGTGTTAAATATGTTGGTAGAACAACTGTGTGTGAGGCCCCATGTACCAGTACCAGAGGGGGGGACGAACAGAGAGACAGAGAGAACCAAGGAGGTAAGGAGGTGTAGGTAGGGCAGGAAGGGAAAGAAAAGATCCTTTTCCAGGTGGGGCAACTCATGCCTATAGTCTACCACTGGAAAAGCTGAAACTGGAAGGGGTTTGGGGCCAACTTGGACTGTGTGCACATGTGTGCGTGTGAGTGTGTGTGTGTGTATACATATGTGTGTGTATACATATATATGTGCGTGTGCATATATGTGTGTATACATATATATGTGTGTATACATATGTGTGTATATGTGTGTATATACATGTGTGTGTATGTGTGTATATTTGTGTATGTGTATGGCTCCAGGCTAGTGTGGGCTATGAGGAACAGTGTTTATGAATAGTATCCTCAGACAATGAGGTGTCCTACCTCTGAGGCCAGGAAGCTGGATCTGGAAGCTGGCTGGAGGACTCATTTGAAAACCAAACAAATACACATACTATCAAGCACTGCTTTCAGAAAGAAGCTACTTGCAGATGGGGAGAGGGGGTTTTCCAGTTCTCTCTATGCACGGAAACTGTTTAGAGAATTAGAGAAGCTAGGAGTGGGCAGGCTGCCTGGGAACCACTGCTCTAGAAAGTGAGTTTACCACCCCCCCATTGTTACTTAGGTGTGCACACGCTGATAAGTCACTTCTCAGTTTACAACTCCCTGTTCAAGGAAGACTGATGAAGGCACAGGTATTTTGTACACAAACTCTTTTTAAAAGCAGATTTCTTTTGTTCAATCGTGTGTCTGTGCATATGAGGACAGGTGTCCAGAGGCCAGAGTGAACCTTAACCAATGAGTCAGCCTCCAGTAACTCTCCCTCCAGGGGTGTCTCTGGCCTCTGTGAGGACCTGGAGGGTTTGCTAAATTGTCTGTGTCTTGACCCCCGTGCACATTATTGAACACATTAACAAACCCAGTCTCCAATAATCAGTGTCACACTGAAGAGATCAAAGAACTCCCCCTTGCTGAGACCACCAGCAAACCCAGATCTGCATTCTCTCCCCGCCTTACTTTATCTCTGTCTGTTGTAAGAGTGAGTCTGTGCCCGCCTGAGGGCTGTCTCGTGACTCTACGCTTGTCCCAGAGTGTCTGTGTTTTGTTGTGTCTGTGTGATTGTGAGTGTTCTTAACAAAGGGCCCCACTCTGTGCTTACTGAATGGATCTGAATGGATCAGAAAGGATCACAAAGGATCACATGAGGAAGGGATGAGGGAGACTCTACCGAAGTCTTTATCAGAGCTTTACAAGGGACTAAGTTCCTGACTCCAACCAACTCCAACTGCCTGGAATAACGGACAGCATTAGACAGCCTTGTTTATGGAGCAGTAGCTGTAAGTCGTGTCCAGTGTTTACCGTGGATATTCATTTGTAAGACTGGCTTATGTCTATTTGTTTCCAGCAAATGAGCATCAGGACACACATGGGTCAGGGGCACAAAAGTGTACAAAACTTAGGATTGATTACAGCTTAGGGTGTAAACGCTTATGACACGGGGAATCTAAGGCAAGTAATGTTGGTGGTTATACTGTTCTCCTTACGGCAGGTCAAACAAACAGGCTGAGTGCACAGTAGGACAGCAGTCTGAAGTCCTAAGTGACTTCAAAGGCTTGTTAACTGTGCTGTGAGGTCCAGCACAGGTTCCAGTCTCTTTGCACATCAGAGATAATTCTGGAATATTACCTAGTGGCAGTTACAAAAGGGCAGGGAAACTAAAATGAATCGAGTCCACGGCTTAGTCTACATTTTAAGGACGACAACAACAGAAAACCTCCAATCAATTAGAAAAATTTAATAAAGATACATGGACTCGCTAAGCAAAAAAAAAAGAAAGAAAGACAAAAAGTCTTAATGTTGAGTTTCTTTGAACTGAATTATTTAGATCAGAATATGTCTGGATCCAAGTAATGTCCATTTTATTTACTTCGACTCAAGTCATCAGTATATAAGGGGCAATTCTCATACATGAAAGGGTTCTACATGGGGGCTGGGGACACAGCTCGGCACCTGGGGACATAACTGTGGTACAGAGTGTGTGCTTTCCACAGTCACAGAGCTGGACACCCAGCAACACCACAAGAAAACAGAATGTTCTATGAGGGCCCTGTAGTCGAAGGGAAGAGAGTCACTTTCTCCTGTGCTGTAGCCACTGGTAAGGTGTGCAACGTTCCTATGAGCAACTTTAAGGAAACTCATTGGCTCATTCAAAAAAATCAAAGACAAAAATATGAAAGTAAATGAAAGACTAGTTTGGAAGAGGAAGTCGATGATGGGGAGTGGAACAAAAAAGGCAACAGGTGTGTAGGTATGTGTGTGCATGTGTTGAGGACAGCCAAAGTACTTTGTGTGCATATAGGGAAATGTCACAGTGAGGCCTCTTACTATGTGTGGTTAAGATATGCTAATAAAACAGAGGAATACAAGAACAAAAGTCTGTGATTGTGTATATTTTGTTATAAAAGTTTACCACCTAAAATATAAGGCAGGAAGCATATCAGAGCAGCAGGGGTCTGCACTCTCTGACAGGCGAGAGCAGGCAGGACAGGAGGGTGAAATGGGACTGAGATTGCAGACAGAAGTGACAAGGAAGAAGAAACATCATTTGAGCAGAGCCACGGAGAAGCTTGCCCACCAGAAAGTGAAGGAAGAGTGTTCTGGGGCTCCCAAAAGGCTCAGGGCTTGAAGAACTCTGAAAGGATGGACAGCTACAGTGAAGAAAAAACAAAGAGGGTGCAGTTCAGTGCTGGCTGACCATGAGCAACACCCAGAATTCAGTTTCCAGATCCACACGAATCAGCACTTCAGCACTTCAGAAGTGGAGGCGGCAGGATCAGGAAGGAGTTCAAGGCCAGCACTGTCTACATGTGGAGTTCAAAGCCAGTGTGGGCTGAGGCAAGGGCTGGTTGAACAACTGAAGACACTCCTCCCATTCCCTCCACCCACTTGGAGGCAGGGACAGGGACAAAGGTGCTACCTGTGGGAATACAACTCAAGATGAGGTCTCATTCCAAAAGATGGGGAATTGAGTACGGCAAAACCCCGACAATGCTATGGTGGTTTGAATGAGAATGGCCCCAAAGGCTCATATATCTGAATGCTTAGCCACAGAGACTGACACTATTCAAGATAGATTAGGAGGTGTGGCCTCGTTGGAGGAGGTGTGGCCTTATTGGAGGAGGTGTGGCCTTGTTGGAGGAGGTGTGGCCTTGTTGGAGGAGGTGTGGCCTTGTTGGAGGAGGTGTGGCCTTGTTGGAGGAGGTGTGGCCTTGTTGGAGTAGGTGTGGCCTTGTTGGAGGAGGTGAGGCCTCGTTGGAGGAGGTGAGGCCTCGTTGGAGGAGGTGTGGCCTCGTTGGAGGAGGTGTGGCCTTGTTGGAGTAGGTGTGGCCTTGTTGGAGGAGGTGTGGCCTTGTTGGAAGAGGTGAGGCCTTGTTGGAAGAGGTGAGGCCTTGTTGGAGATGTGTCACTGGGCTCAAAGGGTTCATGCCAGACCCAGTCTCTTTCCCCCCCCCCCACACTTCTCTTTCTGCCTGCAGGCTAGGATGTAGCTCTTAACTACTCCAGCACCATGCGTGCCTGGAGTGCCTGCTCCTCACCATGATGATAATGGACTAAGCCTCTGAAAATATAAGCCAGTCCCAATTAAAGTTGTCCTTTATAAGGACTGACATGGTCTTCACATGTCTCTTCACAGCAGTAGGACAGTGATTATGATGCTACCCAGAACCCACGCTGTCCCATTCAGAATTCGGCAGGTCTTCTCCTGAGACTCTGCATGGCCTCCAGAGAAAAAGCTGACATAGCCCATTCCAGGATTCCATGGGAAGAGCATGGTCTGTGTGCACTGTGCTTACAGTAAGCAGTTTAGAGCCTCGTTCTTAACAAGGGCTTGCTAAAGTAAACATGCCAGGGCTGGAGAGATGGTTTAGCAGCTACAAGCACTAGCTGCTTTTGCACTGGCTCACAACCATCCATATAACTCCAGTTCAAGGGTCTAACACCCCCTTCTGGCCTCCACAGAATCTAGTCACATGCACACACGCAGGCAAACTACTCGTGTGCATAAAATTTTAGTAAGCAAATGTGTTTTAATTATTCTGGAAAACACGCCAGGAGAACTGACTGACATAAAGAAGCAACATAAAGACACAGTGCAACAAACCCATCGTAAAATGCACTCGTATTTGATAGTCTCAAACAACAGTGTAAATCAGAGAGCTTGCTTTTGAAAGGAGGGGCCTAAAACGAAATCAGCAGGTGACTAGCTACTGCCTTTTCTCCCATCTCTCTTGTAGTCTCTGACAATGGACGCAGTGAATAAGTGAGTCTGGAAAGGCCTGGGTCATTAGCCGGGATCGATCCATCTTCCCTTAGTAAAAATGATTGGGCTGCCTAGCTTGCGGGCTGCCATTTCAATCACTGCCTGCCCTTCCCGAATCTTCCTCCAAAAGCGAAAATCAAATTAGAGGCAGAAGATCAGGCTCGGCTCTTCTTTGATGGCCTTTGTAGCCTTCTTTTATCTCTCTCTGACAAGGGAGGGGAAGGCTGGCTCTATCGTTTCATTGGCAGGTTAGGTTCCGGCAGCATCTCTGCAGCTACCCCATCCTGACTGACTTGAGCCGGGTCAGCACTGGCTCGTGACAAGCCCTGGGTGCTGTCTGCTTAGAACAAAGGCTGTGAGGTTTTCCTCTAAGAACCCAGCTATGTCGGCAGCTGCTTGCTCCCTCAAAGGATAAAGAATTACCTTGGGAATATATGACATCACAAAGAAAGCACTGGAAGCCATCTTCTACACACTGTCTTGGTGCTATGGATTTCCGATCTATCTAGACTTGGACAGAAAGAACCTAGCAGCCTGGGTATTGACCTACATAAGGAGGGATCGTTTTGGTAGATGGGAGGGTCACAGGTAAAAATCTATAAGTTATGATGACGCCCGGGGTGTCACGCTTAGTGTGTCAGGGAGGATACGCAGCAATGCCTCTGATGAGGGATAGCAACATCTACACCACAATGGGACCTTTAAGGATTTATTGATTTTTATCTTCCATGTATGAACGTTTGGCCCAGATGTATGTCTGTGCACCCCATGTGTGGACCTATTGTTGCCAGAGGCCAGACAGGATGTCAGCTTCTCTCCAACTGAAGTCACAGATGGTTGTGAGCTGCCGTGTGGATACTGGGGACCAGATCAGGTCCTCCGCAAGAGCAACCAATGTTCCTAACTGTGCAGCTGTCTCACCAGCCTCTCTGAATGGGCTTTTACACCACTCATTGTAAGATTACAGAGCAGATGCCCCTGAAAAAGCCTGTTAGAGGAAAGAGTAAAAGCACACTGAATGATTCTAAAGGAATTATTTGAAGTTCTGCCTTGAACCGCTGCACCGAGTCTTCTTAGGGTTAAATCCAACTAACGTGCTAATTTCTGTGAAACACCTAAGCCTCAGGCTACCCTGCAGGGTGACATGGGATTCCTGGCATCATGTGACCCACCCCAGAGAAGACACATAACCAACCATGACACAACACAATCATATGTGCATGTTCATGCATGTTCATAGACATCTGTGCACATATGTATAAATACATACTGGCATTGACACATGTTATGGAGAGATCACTATATGACTATTGCAGGCATATGTTATCGGAAAACAAACATTTAGCTTAGTATAGACCCACTATGTTGAAGGGGGCAATGGGGAAGTTCAGAAGGGTTAGCAGACTGCCAAAAGGAAAAAGAAAAGGCAATTTAAAAACTGGGAGTCGGATGCACCTTAGATGGAAAGAAGAAAGTACAAAAGGCTGCAGGGAAGACATCTGAGGTGAGGCTGTGAGACCTCTTCCTGAGGTTCCAGGCTCCTGCACGGAGTCTGACCTAGATAGGACCTCTAGAATGACACCAGGTTTTACCAACAGAAAGGGGACAAGGGACTTAGAGACTCAGTCATGGTCGGTAACCCACTTGGACATCCTTTTGCTCTCAAGACCTCAAGAACTTTGGAATTAAATTTTTCTCAAGAATATGAAATATTGGAGACCCGACAGGACCATGACATGTGAAACAGGCAGTGTGTGTGTGTGTGTGTGTGTGTGTGTGTGTATGTGTGTGTGTGTATGTGTGTGTGGGGGGGTGTCAGAGCTAGAACTACATGACAGGCCTGGCCGGGTACTTGACACACTATAAATCTGAGACTCCTCACAAGTTTCTTTTGTTTCCTTTTCTTACTGGGTGCAGTTATAGAGACTCCTGTAGCTAACTATTCATCATATCACTAAAAGAGCATTCAACAGAGAAATTAACATTTTGTAGATTCAGCATTTTTATAATTAAAACTTATGATTCTTAATTACGTCTGTAAGGTTTTATAAATCCTTATGTCTTAAGACAAAACTGTGAGCCAGGCCTGGTGGGTACTCGCACACCTTTGATCCCAGCACTTGGGAGGCAAAAGCAGGTAGATCTCTGAATTTGAGGATGGCCTGGCCTATGTAGTGAGTTCCAGGACAGCCAGAGCTACGTAGTGAGACCCTGCCTCAAAAACAAAAACAAACTAACAAACTAAAACCAAAACCAAAACCATAAAAAATTTATATGATACAAAGCTATCAAAATATGTACATGCTTGTATGCTGGTATAAAAAAAGCATTAATTTGATATGTAAAAAGTAACTCTGGATTGTTTGAGCTGAACAGAGTGATGTGCGTAGTTTTGGAATGCACATCTGGCTGATTCTGAAACCCCAGACCACATCACCTCATTGATCTGTTTGCCCAGTAGCTTCCTCTATTTAATGACTAGGAAGGAGCTCACCTGAGCATCAGGCCGATGTCTGAGAGCATTTGGAACATGTGTGGAGATACCTCCTTACACTTTCCTAGGACACCGACTTCCCTCTCTGTACTCTGTCCTGGGAGCACAGCCGACTGGAGGAGCCGACAGGTCCTGAAGCCCATCTCAGGCCTCAATCCACCACCCACTGGCTTTTGGTCTCAGATGAGCCACAGTTACTCCAAGTTCCAACTGGCAGCGCACACCCCTAAGTTGGGTAAATGAGTTGCAGCAGCCGTGGTCCCCATCCTCGCCCTCTGGTCCTCACAGCACCCCCGTGGCATGAGGCGTGCTCACTCCCTTCAAACGCAAAGGGCAACCTAAAATACCACCTGGACCTTCAGTGCCACCTGAATGAACTAGCAACAAGGTGCTGAGACCAGTCTCTCAGAGACTAGGTTGTCCGCCCGGCAAATCCAATAACCTTGTTCTGTTTAACTCCGGCAGTCTCCAAACGGGGGAAGGTATCTCTATTCAGCCCTTCATTTCTTTTAATATCAAGTGTTCTCTCAGCTTTGAGGTAGATGGTGCCCACTTTTACACTTACTGCTGTCTCTTAGGAGATCTCCCAAAGAATTCCCAGTTACCGATCAATGGACTCCACATGGGCAGATCACTAGTGAGTCGAGTTTATTAATACACTCAGATCTGCCTCAGGAGGTTCCTGTCACCTTCCAATTCCCCAACATCCCAAACAATGGCAACTCTTAGCTGTAACCCTGGGACTGCTTTTATCTGATACATGTCAATATAGCTTTCTCTTCTACTTTTCAGGCCCTGGTTCGCTCCAGCCTGAACCACATACGAGTCTGTCCTCGGGCATCTAGCCACCATACTGTTTCCCAGCATCCTGATTTATGATGACTCTACAGAATCTAACCTAAACATTTATTTTTTGCCGTTCTCCTCGTCACAGTCTCCACTCACACTCTCTAAGTGTTTCTCGGGCATTGTGAATGTAAGATGTATGTAGGTCAGCTACGGTGGTACGAGTCCACAGTCCTGGCTCTTTGAAAAGGTAACAGGATCAAGAGTTCAGGGTCATCTTTGGCTACACAGAAGCTCAAGACCAACCGGAACTGCCAAGTGAACCCTGGACCGCAAAACAATCACTAAAAAAAATAAGATGTTCACTAATTTAAGTTGTCTATAGTTTTTAGGACAACCTGTAGAATAGTCCAGATTCTCTTTTATTTCCTGCGGTGTTTTATCTGGCTACACAATTTCCACCCGTGTGGTCATTTCTTTCTCTAAGTGATCTCCAAAATTTCATCAAAGTGGATTCTGAAGCCACTGCCACTGTCTGGATCAGCACTTTACAACAATCCTAGCCCTTAATGTGATCAAGTACATTATTCCCATTGGAAAATTCGTATTAAAGCAGCTAATGCAAAAGGGGGAAAAAAGATTCATGGATGGCTCTACTCACCAAGGGTTCAGCCATTACAACTTCAATTTTCTTTTCAGCTTGAACAGCAAACTCTGCAAAGAGACTCTTGATGACATATTCACCCGGCTTGACATCGGGGTCAATCGTGATGTTAGACATGGCGGTGCTCTTTCCTCCCAAGGTAGAATGCAAGTTGGAAGCGGCACAGAACTTATTCACTTTGCTGACTGGTGCTGAAGCTAGACGTCAGAGAAACAGAAGAGCCCTGTATTAATGACTAGCTCTGCGGGACCTGGACCTACTCCGTCTATCTCAGCAAAAGTCACACCTCAATCCCTCCCGGATGCAGCAATCCACGGTTCTCGTTCATGCTTGCCGTCCTGATGCCTACCTAATATGTCTGCAGCGCAGCCACGTCCCCTTTACTAAGCAGTGGGTATTTCTTCACCTTCCACTCGTGTCCTTCCCAAAGCATTCGGCGTTCTCGTTTGATCTGCTCTGGCCTAGGTGATTCCCATGTGCCTAGAAATAGTGCCTGGCACACTTCAGGTACACAGCAAGTATTTACTGAATGACTAGAGTCTGGTCAGTGTAAAGTGGTGATTCTCAACCTGTGGGTCATGACCCCTTTGGCAAACTTCTATCTCCCAAAAGTATTAATTTTATGATCAGCAACAGTAGCGAAATTATAGTTTTAAAGTAGCAACAAAAGTGACTGTATGGTTGGGGCTCATCACAACCTGAGAAACTCTATTAAAGGGCCACAGCATTAGGAACGTTGAGAGACACTGGTCCAGAGATAGGAAGGAAATGGGAGAGACAAGTACATGAAGCCCGGAAGGCACGCAGTGGAGGCTTCATTAAAGAAGCTACAGCTAGCTGCAGGCCTAAAGGATGAAGAAAGAATCGGAACACTTAAGACTGTACACGAGTGAACAGAAAGACCAAGCACGGGCACAGGGGTGGAGGGGTATGTGAGAGGCACTCAGAACATAGATGGCTCTTTAAGACTCTAAGAAGAACACTTAGCGGAACGTATTAAGGTGGGGAGGAATGGGATCTGACTTGTCCTTATAAATCTCTCTGGCTTCGCTGGAGAATGAGTCTGAGGAACCCAATCATGGCACCAGGGATGCCAGTTCAGACAGCCAATGAGATGGCTGGAGGTTGGGCTAAAAGGATACTGAAAAGAAAAGGCTCAGAGCCTTGTCCAGATTTTGTGGTACCCAGGCAAGGGTCAGGAATCAGTAGTAACTCGAGGTACCTCCTCCTAAGTCACTCAGAAGATGCTGTGACTGTCTGTGCTGTGACTGTCTGTTCTGATGGGGATTACGTGTGTCTGCCAAGTAGTGTGAGTCCTATCGTGTGTGGTGGAAAAGAGCGTTAACCAAATCACTCCCATCTCTGACTCATCCAGTCACGCCCATCTTCCCAGCCCAAGGCTGAACAATAACCGTATTCTACCTCTGGCTCGCACGACTTCTCCTGGCCTAGTGGAAACAGACTTTTGAAAGCCACAGCCTGCGCTTCTATCTAACCTGCTCTTCAGCTCCTGCCTTCTCTGTCTACGGAACTGTCAGTCAACCCCAGGCCTGAGAATGGGAGGCAGAAGACAGGTACTTAAACACTAAACAGCTGTGGATATATGCATCATGACAGCACAGCAAATTTGTCTTAAAAAACATAAATTTGAAACCTACATTGCATTTTTAGGTCACAGAAAAGTCTACTCTAAGTTAGATGTAGCATCCTGTGCTTGCATTTCAGTAATCCAAAGGCCAAGGTAGTTATGGTCCCAAGTTCGAGATCAGCAGGGGTGAGAAAGTTGTTGCTACTAAGTCAGCCTAGGCCACGTGGTGGTGGTGGGGAGGGTGTCTCAAACCTTAAAAAGCATACTTTATAAAACACAGGATGTAAAGATACAGATATTTTGCAACAATAATCTAAAGATCATTGCAAACTGTTAATATTGAATCTAACAACAAGTGCCTTTTATTAGCAGCAAGTTCAAATACATTTTGTATTCTAGAATTAAAACCGTATCATAAAAATAATCCAAGACAAAAATTCACAGTCCTCGAACACAGCACACATTATCTCAAACAATGGCCTGCTTGTCTAGATGTGTCCTGATCCAACATTGTGTATTACTAAGAGGGGAATCTATTGACAAGTGTCACTGTGGACAAAGTCAGAGATCTTACATTTTTAAAAATTAGTTTTGGCCCCTTAAGAGCCAAAGACACAGCTCATCTCAACTGTCTCACTCCTGCTGCCCTCGACCCGCTTTGAAAATAATCAGGAATAAATGTGCCAAGGTATCCATTCTCAACCAGTGGGTCCCAACTCTTCTGTCAAACCTCTAGCTTCACAAATATTTACACTATGACTCATAACAGTAGTGAAATTACAGTTATGAGGTAGCAAAGAAAATAACTATGGTTTGGGGTTACCGCAGTCTGAGGAGCCGTATTAAAGGGTCACAGTGTCAGGAGGGTGGGGGACCACTGCTCTAAGGTGGTGTCATGACTGCACAGTGAAAGGTCCCAAGGGATAACTTCATTTCTAACTTAAAACCTTAAACTTTCAACCAACAGCAAGTGTTTATGATTAAGTAAAGTAAAACAATATTTCAATTTACTGTTACAAAAGTGGAAGGAAAAAGTATCTTCCTGTTGAAATCTCAGGCCATTAAACATCCCACTACCAGAGAGCTAGAAAAAAACCTTATTTTTTTATGGCCCTCTTAACAGCACAAGCAACTGAAATGATGATATGATTCAGACATAGCAAATGGCATGAGAAAAATGTACAAAACACAGTATCCGATTTAAGACAAGAAGAATATATACAGAAAACTAAGCTGAACCACAAAAATACTTGGGAACACGTTAAACAGAGAATTCAAAGACAACCCAAAACACCAATGAAATTAATCCCATTCCTTAGAAAACAGGACAGAAGATGACAGCAAGGTTGAAGAATTAATGAATAAAGAGCCCAATAAACACACACACACACACACACACAAATACTCACTTTTACCAGTTTCCTGATAATAAGAACTGGACATTTATCATCTGTCAAGAGGCTAGGAGGACCACACTGAGAAAGCCATGGGGAGCAAGCCAGCAAGCTGGGCTCCTCATCCTGTTCCTGCTCCAGCCTCCTACTACCCTGACTTCTCCCAGAGATGGACAGTTAACTGGAAATGTCAGTCAACTTGAACCGCTTACCTACCCCGTCGCTGCTTTTGGTCACGGTGTTTTATCACCAACGGAAACCCTAACCAAGATGCTCAGGGACACCTGACCACTTGAATTAAATATTTTATAAAGTCAAATAGGAGAATTGTGTTCTCTTAGTATTTAAAGCTTTAATCGTGTATGTGTATGCCCACGAGTGTAGTGCTCACGGAGCCCCTAAGAGGGTACTGCATTCCCTGAAGCTGGAGTTGCAGGTGGTTGTGAGCCTCCAATGTGGGTGGTAGGAATTGAACTCATATCTTCTAGGAGCAGAATGAACTTGTAATCACTGAGTCATCTCTCCAGACCAAACAGTAGAATTCCACTACATGCAATTACAGAATTCTGCTCATTAAAGGAATACAATAACATAAAGGTTAGAGTGTACACGTTCCAGGCACTGAATTACAAACAGAAACATCCAATGTTGCATTAAACACTCTTTAGATATAACCCCACTGACCACGGATAGCTATGTTAGGATAAAGCAACAACTGAATAGTTTATATTTTGGCAATCCTATTCTCTCTTAAGCTCGACATAAAATGTAATTGCTACTATCTTTTATATAGTTCACTCTCTATAGCTCTGTGCTGATACATACAATAAAAGAGCTGTCATATTAATACAGCACCTGTCCCCCGATAAACTCAAATTCAGTCAAACGGAAAGGACAAGTGGGAAGACATAACCCTTGACCGGGTGTGTCTCTGGGGTCTTAATAACAATGGACTTCAGGGTTCTCCGTATGCATGGGTCAATAGGCAAAATGCTGGTTGCTCAACCATGAGGGTCAGCCTTCAATCCCCAGCACGCATGTAAAAGCATGTATCACCCATGTAATGTACCTGTGATGCCAGTGCTGGGGCGGGGGAATGGCCTGCCAGCCCCTCTGAGCCCAGTCATCTCCGGGTTCAGTGAGAGACACTTTCTCAAAAAATAAGCTGGGAGATAACTTAGGAAGACGTTTGACCTCTGCCATGTAAGTGCTGAGTAGTGTCCCTTGTGTGGGTGCCTCTACCCTCCCGCTCAAGAGCAGCTTGGCTGTGTCTGTTTTGGCGACTGAGAGCAAACTGTTACAAACAGCTATAGACGGTGTGCAGGATGTGGTGTGGACATGTAGTTTAGCTCCTGAGCAACAGTGATGGGTATCACCTTTGTAAGAAACTACCTAAAAGCTACCTTCCCAAGCTGTTGCCCTCCTTTACATTGACCTCTAGCCTTTACCTACACATTTATGTACTCATGCACATGTGCACACACACACACACACACACACACACACACACACACACACACACTCCTTTGTAGGTACAGGCTAATATAACTCAGATACGTTCAGTACACACATTTATATACAGAAATTCAATGGCACCATAGAGTTGCTTGCTATTATGACCATTATTGCTTACATCATTTGCCAATAAATAAGTTTTGGTGACACCTGAGAAAGAAAAGGCCTTAGAACAATGATTAAAAATAAGAAGAAGGAGAATGGGAAGAGGAAGAGGAAGAGGAAGAGGAGGAGGAGGAGGAGGAGGAGGAGGAGGAGGAGGAGGAGGATGAGGAGGAGGAGGAGGAGGAGGAGGAGGAGGAGGAGGAGGAGGAGGAGGAGGAGGAGGCCAACTTCACAAATCAAAAGCAAAATTAGCTTAAAAAGAAAACTTAGGCCAGAGAGTTATTTATTTCATGGACACCAATGAACTTATTCTAAAAGTTTATACAGCAAGAAAAATATCTCAGAAAGAGCCAGTGTAATGTGGAAGGGGAATGAAGTCCAGGGGCAGGCACTACCTGGTTTCAGGACTTATTATAAATCTACAGTAATCAAGGCATTGTGTTATTGGCAAAGGAACAGACAAACAGATCAATGGGACAGAACAGACAGCCCAGAAATAGACCCACACAAATATAGTCAACTGATCTTTGACAAGGGTGCAAAGGAAAGGCAACAAGAAGAAAGACTTCAACAAATGCGGCTGGAACAATTCAACACCCACATGTTTAAGGGGAAAAAAAGCAAAAGAAGTTAAACAGAACTTTTATCTTCCATGAAAACTCACTGAAAATGGAACACATAGACCTAAACATAAAACTGGAAACTGTATATCCCCAGAAGATAGGAGAAAAACCTAGGTGATCTTGATCTCAGATAGGGCTTGTTATATGTACACCAAAACCAAGTTCCATGAATGAAAATAAACAAATTATTAACAACATTAATAGTGCAAAAATCAATGATGAGAGTGAAAAGACTATTCTCAAGGAATAAAAAAAATCTAATAAAGAATTGGTATGCAAAATACACAAGCAACAACAGTAAGAAAGAAAGAAAAAAAACCAACTGACTTCAAAAACAGGTGCTTCTCAGCGAAGACGGGATGGTGTGTGACAGATGCTCATCCCGGGAAGCACTCGGGGACTGCCAATGATGCTCAGCCGGAGCTCCCGAGCAGACCACTGGTGAAGGAGGAAGAGGGACAAGCAGAAACAGAACTGTCACTCACTGCTGGCGGGAGGTGGCTTGGAGGTTTCTTAAACAGGTGATATCTATCATGTCCATCATAGTTCTCACCTGCAGGAACTAAACCACACCGCATCCTGCACACTGTTTACAGCAATGTGGAACAGCTTGCTCGGAGTCACCAAAACAGACACAGCCAAGCTGTTCTTGAGAGGGAGAGAGAGGAAGTGTCCACACAAGGGACACTACTCGGCACTTACATAAAACTAGCCACCCAAAAAAAAAAAAAAAAAAAAAAAAAAATATATATATATATATATATATATATATACATATACACACATTTTAATTATCACATCATTTACTTATTGTGTGTATAAGGGAGGGTATGTGCGCCATAGGTCACACTTATGTGGAGGTCAGAGGGCAACCTATGAGAGTCAGTTCTCTCCTTTGACCTTGTAGGTTCTAGGTAATGAACTCAGGTCATCGGGCTTGGGCAGAATACCTTTACCCACTGATCCATCTTGCCTTCCAAGATTCCTGGGGAAACTGCATTGAATGTAACTCTCCTTACCTGAAGAACAAACTGATTCCACCTCTCTCTCTCTCTCTCTCTCTCTCTCTCTCTCTCTCTCTCAATCTCCTCTCTCAATCTGTTTTTCAAGAGAGGGTTTCTTTGTGTAGCCCAGGCTGTCCTGGACCTCTCTCTCTAGACCAGGCTGGCCTCTGCCTCCTAAGTGCCGGGATTCAAGGTGCGCACCTCCATCATCTGGCAAACTAGTTCCGAATTACTGTCAGTTCACATGGGAGATAAGGCTCTGGAGCATGAGACCCTGTCCCAGTTTCTCAGAACTTGCCAGTGGGAACCTTATTTCCCCCAGAACAGCTCTGCAGTCTGTTCTCTACATCCCACGTGGATCCTTAAGACACCGTTTACCACACCAGACTACAAGGAGATGAGCTAAGAAGGCTCTCACTCTGACAGGTAAACCGCTACCTATACTTTGTGGTAACTCTTTCTTTGTTCATTTCCTTATTCCACTTTAGTCTGTCGTCTGCCTCAAAGTTTCTTTGGCTATTAATACAGATTTTTCTCTCCCAAAATGTAACCTGTTCTTCTGGGTATGTTTACTGAGATTTAGTCCTGGCTTTACCACCATAAACTAAATCCATGCTTGAGATAAGAGTGTTAGCATATTCCTGCATATCAAGTTCACTGACAGTCACACCGCCATGGCTATTCATGTCTTATGCATTAACTTGGGGGAAATCTGGCATCTTTATCGTATAAAGTACATGTAGCCAGTATGTTACACAGTGTTAATCCCAAATTCAGAGACCGAGGCAGTCAGACAGAGGTGTATCTCTGAGTTTGAGGCCAGCTTGATCTACATAGTGAGTTCCAGGCAAGCAGGGGCTATATAGTGAAACCCTACTCTGAGACAGACAGACAGACAGACAGAGAGAGAGAGAGAGAGAGAGAGAGAGAGAGAGAGAGAGAGAGAGAGAGAGAGAGAATCCCAACTTAGATTCATCCCATGGGCAGGCACCAAACCCTGACACTACTGATGCCATGTTGTGCTTGCAGACAGGAGCCCAGCATGGCTGTCCCCTGAGAGGCTCTACCAGCAGTTGACTGAGACAGATGCAGATACTTCCTGCCAACCGCTGGACTGAGATCAGGGACCCCTATGGAAGAGTGAGGGGAAGGACTGAAGGAGCTGAAGAGGGAGACAATCCCATAAGAAGACCAATAGTGTCAACTAACCCACACCCCTGGGAGCTCCCAAAGACTAAGCCACCATCCAAAGAGCACACATGGGCTGGTCTGTAGTCCCTAGCACATAGGTAGCAGAGGGCTGCCTTGTCTAGTCTCAGTTGGAGAGAATGCATCTAATCCTGCAGAGACTTGATGCCCCCAGAGAATCAAAGGGCAGGAGGGATGACAAGAATTCTGAGAGGAGGGACTGGGAGGGGGGCAACATTTGGGTGTAAATAAATAAAATAATTCATTAAAAAAATTAAATAAAAAATTTAAAGTCCATATTCAGAAGCTGGCATGTTCTCCACTAAGAACAGGTATCTTTAGCTTATTAATTCTAAACCCTAAATACCCTGCTTCTATTGTCTGTGAATGAAATCATTTTCCCCTCACTAGTTAGCTCAATGTTTTTCTTCTCACTCAACTGTGACAGATAGCAAAATTAAAACTTTTCACTTGTTCCACGAACAGCTGTTTCAAAAAATGTTTATTTATCCTAATCTAAACTATTCCCACTAAAAACAGTTTCTAAACATAGAAGTCCTGTGACATCTCTGGCATGTGCTCAATGTTTTTCACTTGAAGTCTACACAGAAATATTTGCTATAGTAAAGCTTGAGGAAGATGACCCATCTTCTATGTAACCCATTACTTACTCTGCTGGAGAACCCCAGTTACAATGTTACACTGTTACAATGTTCTTGAGTCCTTATGACTTCCGAAGCTTGGCTCAGAAATCATTCTTAACCCCAGAGACAAGGCAGTATTTAATGAATATGCTGGGTATTTCGGGGGAAGGGAGGAGAAGATCATGAGGCCCCCACAGTTAACTGAGAGCCATTGGCAGGTGATGGCTGCTGGGGCAAGAGGGTGTCAGTTCTCTTCAGGGTGTGGCTCTTGGGGGGTTGCCATGCTCCAGTGAGGGCACCACACCCTTGTAAGAACAGCGCTAAATAGATTCAGGCGGTGTTAGCTAGGGAGGGGAAAAAGACATGGATTTGGAAAAGGTCTGGGATAAAAGCTGAAGCAGGAGGATTGCAAGCTGTCTGTGCCACACAGGAAGCCCTGGTCTCACATAAAGTAAAAAGCGATGTGAAAAGCTTTGGGAAATTTACAACTTGGCCAGAAAAGCAGCGCACGTCATGGTCCAGTTAAGTGAGGCGTGGTCGCCAGCCCCAACAAAGGCACAGAAAAGCCAAAGGGTTTGCCCTGGGACCCTGGGAGAGCTGCCTCAGGAGCAGGCACTGAGTCAGCAAGGCCACTGACCACCACGAGCTTAGAAATGCAGCAACACGATTTTGTTTACTTTCCTGCGTAGAATGCTTTTCAGAACAGAGCTGGACGTGGGTGCCCTCCATGAATGCCCTGTATAATGTCCCAAGGTTGCCAGGGCTGGGGTTTCAGCAGGCCCAGGTACAGCTGGTACTGACAGCAGAACTTGGCATCGCCCACATGAGGCTGGCTGAGCATGCACTCGGCACGCAAGAGTTACAGAGTTACTATGGCAGAGGGGGTCAAAGAGTGAACAATAAGACCCTTCAGCTAGCTCACAGCAGGGCAAACTGTGAAGTCTTGGTAGCCCAAGGATGCACACATGTTCGCACAGAACAATACCTACTACAGGAAACCTGCCCAAGAGATAAGCCATATGCAATGAGGCCAGTGAGCCAGGCCTAACCAAACCCTTGGAAACCATTCCCCACCACGGGCCCTGGGTCCTCCACCAAGGAACTGTAGGATGTAAAGCTTGCTCTGCTGTTCTAGTCTTGCCTGGGGCCAGCAACTCTTAACCATTTTCCTATTTCTGGCTTCTGAAATGGCTCACTCTGCGCCTGCCCAGACATGTAACTTAGGAGTATATATTTCTGTCTGATTTTTTTTTCAGGAGCTCACAGTTGATTTTGCCTTCAGTTTCAGAGGAGACCATGAATTTGAACTTTAGGGACTCTTGGACACATTTTACACTGTGACATAGATATAAACCTCTGGGGCTGGGATTGGAAGGCTACATTCAGATGTTCAATGCATTATGGGCTTGGTTCAAAGGATGGCACTATTGAGCGAGGGCACAGTGGCTTAACCAGAAGCCTCCCCTAGGGAGCTGTGGGGCTCTAACTAGTCACTCCCTCTTCCTTTCCTGGTTTCTGCTTTATCACATGATCCTAACAGAGGTCTAGAAGCAATGGGCTAATCCAACCATGGTCTAGGAACCATAAGAAACCCTTTCTCTTTATAAGCAACTGGCTCAGGCATTTTGTTATTATAATGGAAGCCATAACAGAGGCTTCGAAGCATAACACTGATTTCTACTAAACATAGAAACAAAATGAAGATGCTGATTTCTGCTTCATTATTCCACACCATTCTGGAGGCTATAGGCAATATAAGCAAATGCAACAATATGGGAAGTTGTCCAGGCAGCGGTGGTGCACACCTTTAATCCCAGCACTTGGGAGGCGGAGGCAGGCGGATCTCTGTGAGTTCAAGGCCAGCCGGGGTCTATAGAGCCAGTTCCAGGATAGCCAGGGCTACACAGAGAAACCCTGTCTTGAAAAAAACAAAAAGAGAGAGGGGAAGGAGGGGAGAGAAGGAGAATTGAGTCATTCTTATAAATATTAAAAAGACGAAACTTTCTATACTATAATTATCAAGAAATAAGGGTGGATTTGTTAAAAAGTCATCCATTCACTAATAGAAATTAAGTGGAAAGAGTTAGAAAATCACCGGGAACCAGGAAGGCTATCCTTTAGCTCTGCACGGCTATGTCTGGAATTCATCTCTTACACATGCTGCCCTCAGTCTTGGCCAGAGAAGCTTCTTCAGGAGCAAACTGTGGTTATGGCAAAGACTCCTAACTCAAAAGTCTAAGGAGAAGAGACTGGGAGTCTCGTCTCGGCCTTAAACATGACATCCTCCCGAGGCTCAGGGAACACCCCAGGAGGAGGAGGCAGAAAGGATGGAGGAGCAGGAAGATGCAGGGATGCTGCACAGCGCTGTCCTGCGTGTGACATGATCATTGCGCTCATGAATGCACAGAGGCTATGGTCCCCTGCACAAGATCAAACCAGCCACGATGGGGGAGGGTGTGAAGAAGAGGTCCCGAGCCCCACTCCTAACTGAAGAGCTACTGACAGCTGCTGGCTCCTGGGGGTGGGAGCAGCCACTCCTTTGGAGACATAACTAGGGGCAGGTGGTGCATGCCCCGTGGATGATGTCACTTACTGGCAGCACTAACTGAACTCAGGTTATCTTTTCAAAAAGGAAGGGGACATGAAGCTGGGAGGACATGTTGGTGCAGAAGGTCAGGGGTGACTGAGAGGCAGTGGAGTAGACAGGGTCAAAATACATTATATACATGAATGGAATTCTCAATAAGTAAAAAATATCATATGCCTCTTTTAAAAAACTTATAAAACTTACAAGACTGGCACATGGAAACCACAAGGATTTCTCAAAGGACATAAAAGAACAGATCACAAGGAAAGGCATATTTTGGATGAGATGATTTAACAGAAGTGCCAGTTCCCCACAAAATTAACATATGAGCATAATTTCAATTAAATTTTCTACATGATTTCGGTCTAGGTGATATTGAAGGGAACTATTAGTGTCTAGAGGAATACATTTCCAAGACACGCCACAGAAGTTATGTTCTTAAAAATGCAAAGATCCGCCAGGCATTCTTACATATAATAATAACAGCTCACGCCTTCAGTTCCAGTATCTGGGAGGCAGAGGCAATCTCTGAGCTCAAGGCCACCCTGGTCTACATAGTGAGTTCCAGGACAGCTAGGGGACACATAGAGAGACCCTGTTTGAGAAACAAAATATGAATATCTTCTAAATCTGGTAGCCCCATTACTATAATAAAAATACAGCAATAATCAAAACGGGCTGCCAAAATCCTACAGATCCTATATTCAAACACTAAAGTACAAATG
The DNA here is from genome assembly GCF_963924665.1 of Micromys minutus. Lineage (NCBI taxonomy): Eukaryota > Metazoa > Chordata > Mammalia > Rodentia > Muridae > Micromys > Micromys minutus. The sequence goes on from NC_137969.1 coordinate 129,091,087, forward strand.
GACTTGAAGTTTAAAATTAATTTCTCAAAGCCTTACAGGTTATTAAAAGCTTTCGTGTATAATCCAGGCAACAAAGGACTACCAAGTTGGGAAAAAAAATCCAAACTATTTACTTTAATAAAAAAACGATATCTGGACTCACAAGAGGGCTGAAGGCTTCACAAACAGGTGAAGGCACTTTACATCCAGTGTGATTCCCGGGACCACAGGGGAGAGGGAGAGAAAGCCACCCCCTGGCAGCCATAGTCTGACTACAGCGCTCTCGCCGAGCCAACCATCCCCCCACCCAACAAATAAACAAAATCACATCTCAGCACGCGAGCCACTTAAAATACTTAGGGTAAACAACACCCAAACAATAAAGGACAGATTTGGAAAAGTACTGATACAGGAGAGAAAATCTAAAGCTTCAATCATCTGTCATAAGAAAGGGGCAGATAGTAAATGGAATAATTGTAGCTACTGTGGGAGAGACACAAGGAATCGGAACACTTCGCACACTCCTGAGTGTGTGAGGAGGTGAGCACGCTGCACAGAGCAGGAGCGCCCTGGGCCTGCAGCCACCTGCTCATTTCTCCGTGCAGCCTTCATGTAGCATTCAGTCTACATGAGCTCAGAAGACAGCAAGGGACTCAGAGTCAGCTGCAGCATAACTGCCCTCGGGGTGCGCTCCTCATAGTAAATTAGCAACCCTTTAAAAAAGAATGTATCGATAGCGCTATTTATTAATAATACTGCCACCCTCTGAGAGACATTTCAGAACCACATTCTGGCAAAGCAAGTCTCCTGACTCGATGCTCAGCTCCGCTGGCCAAGCCTGTCAATGTCTTAAATCAGAAACAGACTTGCCAGAGCTGGGGGCCCTGGCATCCCAAGTTTCTGGAAGCTCCTAAAAGTGAATGGAAGGGAGGGACCATTGCTGTATGCTGATCTAAAGAAGAGCAATGGCTCTGTACAATGACTTCACTTAAAATTAATTCTGATCACTGTGTGTCTAAAGCTCTATAAGTACAGAAACCTACCATATAATACAGCAAATTATTCAAATAACTGCATGTCGTGGGGCACAGCCCATGCAAAGCAAGGGAGCAGTAAGACACAAGACAAGGATAGTCTCTTAGATCACATTAGAAATCTTGGTGAATTGACTTTTTTAAGGTTTTTTTTTTTTTTTAAGATTTATTTATTTATTATGTATAAGTGCACTGTAGCTGTCTTCAGACACACCAGAAGAGGGCATCATATCCCATTACAGATGGTTGTAAGCCACCATGTGGTTGCTGGGAACTCAACTCAAGACCTCTGGAAAGGCAGTCAGTGCTCTTAACCACTGTGCCATCTCTCCAGCCCCCCCCCACCCTTTTCAAGGTTTTAACCTTAAAGGTTAATTACTGTCCACAGTTTGAACCCCCAACTGTCATTACCTGTGATTTCTAGGGGCAGGGGTTCAATTACTCTAAAATCATTATTAAGTCTTCTCTCTGACCTATATGAATTCTATATCTAATCTACTTATCAATTCTACTGGAAGCTACCTGTTACTCCATTTTTTTAAACTGGACTGTGGGGGAGGGGTGTGCACAGTCACGCCTGGGAAGTACATATGTGTGCCGGGTGCGTCCTGGGATTACAGGCAGCGATCACACCTCCCCGACTTTCCAGTGGGTTCTAGGGATCAGAGCTTGTGCCCATGGTTGCATAGCAAATATTTGTCAGCAGGGAGCCATCTGCCAACCCCAGCTCACTTTTAGGTTTAGAAGTTAGTAATGATATCGTCCATACTGTTCCCAAGTTCTTCCTCCGGGAGGTCAAAGGGCAGACCACTTTCTGCCCAAGCACGAGGACCCCGTGTACCAACCACCCACAGCAGGGGCTGTGTAAATCACATCGATAACCTTATCTTTGAGCGTACCCAAGGCCACTACATTGGAATCATTCTCTCCCTCCATCTTCCTATATTAAAAATGACTCATTCATATCCTGTCCCAAAGTTTTATGAGAAACATCTTTAATAAAAAGGTATTCATTCGTCCTATGTAGTGTAGGTCTACATTTTCCATTACATCGTCAGACAAGCATCTGTTAAAAGTTATTCACCCCTTCATTCTTTATGAAGGTCTCTGCTAATTATCACGTCCCAGCGAGGCCAAAGCTAGCCTCCAATCTCCTGCACCTGACATCTCTTCTGTCTGTCTATGCTTCTCCTGAACTATCTGCTGTTTATTCCTTTGAAATTCGCCCGAGGAGCACCGGGCCAGAGGAGCCCCTAACTGAAATCTGAATGATTAAAAGAACTTAGCCAAAGCGTGTATGTGTGAGGGACTGGAGGTCAGACAAGGGGGCTCAATGTTCCTTAGGTTATATCTGAACCTTGAAGGAAGAAAAAGAAAAAGAAAAATCAGAAATCTATCAACAGATGGATATTCAAAATGTGGTAGATTCACTATGTAAAAGTACATTTCTATTATAACTGTTATAACTGTCTTCCAGGCTTCCTGCCCTCATCTGCTAACCTAGGCCTAATATTTTCAGCCTCTGAGACTTGCTGCTGAGTAAACTCAACCCCTCTTGTTCTTTCTGAGTTCTGGCTGGTTCAACTCAGCTGTCCTGGCTCAAAACTGCTCTGCAAGCTGGCTGCTTCAAGCTGGCATCTTTCTCAGCCTTGCCTGAATCACTCGGCTTGGCCTCATACTAACCTTGGCAGTCTGCTCTAATCTTCTGGCTCCTTCGGTCCTCACCTGTGTCTAGCTTGTTCTCTCTCTGCAGCCTGCCTCTGTACAACTGTATACAACTGTCCCGGTACGGCTGCTTCCTCCTTCTCTCTGCACTGCTCCCTTTCCTCTCTCTCGGGACATACCGTATTCAAGCAAACCTTTCTCTGACTAGTCACTGGGATGCTATTATACAAAGTGTCCAGAAGAGCCACCGTGCAGAAAGCAGATTAGTGTGCACTGTTTCTGGGGGACGGGGGTGGCAATGATGAAAATATTCTAGCAGTGGACTGGGGTGGCGGCTGCACAGGCTTAGGAAGACGGTAAACAATGGCAGGCTGGACACCACGAAAGGAAGCGTTTTATACCATGTAAATGCTATCAAGACGGAGCTGATAGCATCCCCCATCAGACTGCCTCGATTTAATGGGAATCTCATGAATGCATGTGTGTATAAGTGCAGATATGTGCACACCCACATGTGCACATGAATACCATGCATGCAAAGTTTAACTCCGGACAGAGAGCATTATGGCTCTACCAAATTTAGATTAGAAGGTATGACTGGGAGGAGGGTGCTTTGTCTGCAGTTCAGGGAAAACCATTTCTGGGCAATTTAAGACTCATTCCATTGTGCACGTCCACTGTAATGCAACACAGCTAATTCATATTCCAACTCACAAGACGGTCAAACTGGCCCAATTTATTATCTATTCCACTGTCTGTGATTTAAAAACAAAACAAAACCCTGAATCCTTTGAAACAGGAGCTGCTATGTAAACTTAGGTAAGCAGAGGCAATGCTAAAAATATATTCACAAGAGGGACTGTCACACATCTGCCACCTTGACCAACACCAGATACTTATGGAGTAGGCGGACACTTGCTTGGCCTTATCAGTCTGGGGACCTCTGAGATCTTTTAAAGGACAGCATCCTCGCTGTGCAGCTGGCGTCACAGAATGTTCCTGACTCAGGTTTTGTTTCTTTTTTTTTTTTACAGAAGTGATGCCTGAAAGTTTTGGCCCAGAGACAAAAAAATGTAGGCCACAGGGAGGTTGCTCATTGTTACCAAAAGACAAAGGCTTTGCTCGGCAAACTTCAGCCTGGCTGCATCAACATTTTGCCAGCTAAGCAGTCCCTACCAGGGCCTCCGCGCTTAGCGCCCGACGGAACATCTAGCCCAACACAAACCGCGCAGGCGCATCATGCAAGTAAGGAGTGTTGCTATCAAAGATAGGCACTGTGGATAAGGGCAGGGAGTCATGAAAACTCTAGATCTTTCTTTTTCTTTTATTCTTGAGGAGGTGGGGCAACATTTGAAATAAATTTCCTTTTTTTTTTTTTTTAATAAAACCTATTCCACAAATCAAGTTTGCTCTGTTCTTCCCAACAAATTCAGTAAATGGAACACAATAGGTTGTTACTTTTTCAAAGTTACTATGGTATAACTGAATACAAATTTGCTTTAGGGCCTGTTCCCCTGAAGGGAAATGGTAGCATATCAAAGTTTTTAAACTTTTAAGTTTTTTCCGTTTACTCGCTTTCTTCTAGTTTTATTTTTCAAGAACTTCCTACATGAGCACCACACCTACCTCACCTCTACCCCCCAGCCCTTCTTTGGCCCCATGCCAAATTCATCACCTTTTTAGTTGTGTGTGTGTGTGTGTGTGTGTGTGTGTGTGTATGTGTGTGTGTTGTACTAGATTCATTTAGCTTTTCATATGTACATGTATCCAGAGCATGTAATGTTGATAATCAGACAAAACAGCTTCCTACTGGCTGTGTTATCTCACTTCAAGAGAAAAGACTGAATCTTTACCTGCTCTGGTAGGTGCCTAGATATTTCCCAGAGCACAAGCAAGCACGGAGCATGAGAAGTGAAGAGACAACCAATCCACACCTCTGGGGGGGGGGGGGGTGACAATGGCCAGTGGAGGCACAGAGCAGATGCAGCACTGGCCGATGGACTCCCAGGATGGTTGGTGGAGATCAGGTGTTCCATGCAAAGCAGACAGGATGGGGTGCACTGTGAAGCAGATGGGGGGAGGGGCGGAGTAAGCAGAGTGAAGGAAGCAAACTGTGAAGGCACAGCCTGTCCCAGAGCAGGGTGGGAAGAGCAAGAGAAGAGGCAGATGACATGAACAGAGGCCAAGAGAACTATTCCATAGAGACAGTGAGACTGCAGGATGGACGGGAAGGTGACCAAAGGAAGGGGTCTAAAAGGAACCTTTAGCAACAAATGGAATCTACAAACAGGATGTAAAAAGCCTACAGCAGAGATAGCCCAGCCCAGGTGACCATCCCCTCCTCACCCTGCCTCTGGAGGGGCTGGTGAGTTGAGACTGTGGCCATGTCAATAGTCAGGAGATAATAAGAAAACTCGGAGGTGGAGTAAAGGGCCTTACTAACCAACTCCTGGCTCACAGACCAAGTCCTGGATGACAGCGCTGTCTGTGAGCCAGGGGAAGATGCTAGCACTCCAAGCCAAGCACAGGAAAGCCCCTCCCTCCACATCTCCCCTATCACCCCTGCTCCATCAGCTGATAGTCACAAGGGCAGGCATTGCACCTCTCAGCTAAACCTCGCTGTAAAGTTCACGGTACGCTTCTCTCCCTGACAATGCTCGAAGAGAGCAAAGATCCATCCCCCAGTTCCTTCTGTATCCCTACGGCAGGCACTCAATCCATGTCGGCTGGTTCAAGAGTTTTGGTGTAATGAACATGCCTAGAAAGAGCCAGCTACTGCCCCCTCCCAGCTCTTAGGGTCTTCTCTGCACTAACGCTGCTGCCGGCGATTTATAAACACCCACCATGTCCCAGGCCTAAGACAGACATGGCTGGAGCCTTACTAAACACTGACACTAGCAATTTATTTTCAGTTTTAACATATCGCTTTCTAACTCTGAAAACATCTTCAAGAGATAGGCAGTATGTTCGCCGCTCAAGGGCAATGGGTTACCCACAGACTGAATCACGCTTGTACCAAAACAGCTGAAACCAGAGGCTTTGCCAGCATCTGCTTGGGGTTCACGCTCGGATTCAGGGAATGTGATTTGGCTGTGGCTAGCTATAGGGTCCAGGCAATAACATGTAGAAATATTTAAGTGATCACAAATAAGTACATTAGGGGGTTCCGCTCTAGTCTTACCGCGTAGATAAGTGAGTGATGGGGGGGTCAGAAAGACTTAAGTGAGTGATGGGGGGGTCAGAAAGACTTAAGTGAGTGATGGGGGGGTCAGAAAGACTTCGAACTGTGGTCTAAGTTGTCTCTGAAAAACTATACGTGACTAGCTTTCTTTTAACCACTAAAAGCACTTAACTTAATTAACCATCATGAGTCTCCTAATATTTTAAGTGAGTTTACGCTCTTAAAAACTTTCCTAAAACTAACCATTGTCTGCCTTCTGGCAAGGCAGCATCTACTCGTGGGAAAAAAAAAAAAACTACTTAGAAGATGAGAAAACAGTGAGGTGCAGAGGAGAAGGCAGTGCAGTGGAAACTCGGACCCCTTCGGACTGTCTCCGGTGGACTTCCCTCATGTCAGCATTAGGAGTTGCCTACCATTTGCTTATGAGACAAAACTCCATTAAGTATTTTCATAAAGAGCTAAGCAGAAAAGACTTTTTAAATTTAATCTCTCATGTTTGATTCATGAGGCTGCTTGGGCACTGGCGGAACAGTTGGGAGCGAGACCAACCAGATCCGTACCCCCAGCTCTTTGCTACCACATGACCTTGGAAGAGTCACGATTTTTCTATGCTTCCATTTTCTTTGCATAAACAATCCCCATAACCGGACTGGAGCTCGCTTAATTCACTAGTTTGATAGTCTAAATTAATGGTGATGGTTATTTTGGCAGAGAAGAGTCGGAGATGATAAATCTTATCATAAGTGCACTGACATCTTTCTCAAAAAAAGTAGCCCACTGAAACATACTAAGTGAAATCAGTATTTCTGCCAGGTCCTTATCTGAGGGAGAGACTCGGGGACAGAGGATCGTAGCTCAATGGCACTTGCTTTCCTGACCAAAGTGAATGCTCTCCCTCATAAAAACCAAGTGCATATGACTTCTTGCCCATGGCAACAGTAACAGCAGGGGAAAGTTACTGCCAGTCTCTGAAACTGCCTGACGCCTGAAGACAGCCAGGGCTGCTACACATGCACAGCTAACAGCTGTGAACCGTACTGGAATCCACAACCCTGCAGAAGTCCCGGCTACTTGTCATCTTCCCCTATGTTTGATCGATTCTCAGAAACTTTGCCGGGATGGCACAATTAACAGCAAACCCGGGGCTGATAAATTTCAGTCAAGGGGGAAAAAAATGTAACAGCCTGAATAGTAAGTGCCTCTCCTGTGCACCTCAGAGATGCTCATCTGACTGAGAGCCATTGGAGAGCATGCTCTCCAGGGTATTTTCAAGGCTCTGATTTGATCTGGATGGGTCTGGAGAGAAAGCATGCAAGGAATGGCAAGAATATTCACAACTCAGCACCCCCCACCCCTCCCACCTCCCAGGGCAGGCATCTGTACTCACAGCTGCTGCTCCAAGACTTTAACAAGGACTTTATGCTAATTTCAAAACATACAGAATCCTGTAGACTCAACATTGTGTCTTGGCCGGCTGCAGGAGCGGTGGCAGCGGCAACAGCAGCAGCAGCAGCAGCAGCAATTCTGTGGCTCTGGCTCCCAGCCCTCGTCCCCTTGCCTCTCGCAGGCAGCAGAGTTCTGGCCCACAGTGCCTTGGCTTCATCACCGTGCAGTCTCGCGGTGACGCACGGGCTGTAGTGGAAATGCTGCTCAATGCAGATGAGGTACCCAGCCGAATTAAAGCTCACAAGTTTATTAGAGTGCCCTGAAGGACACCCTCACCTTTCTTTATGCAGACCTGCGTGTGGCCAAGACCTGCCCGGTTTGCATTCAGACTGCCAGAGTGAGGAGTTTCCTCTTCTCTGTGTCTCTGGTACACAGACACGGGCTGCTCTCTGTCCTGCAATGCCAACTTCCCCCCCCCCCCCCCCCCCCCCCCCGGCAAAGGGCCTTAGGAACACATTTTTTTTTTAAATGAATTAGAATCTAACCTATGATCTTTAAAAGTCTTCCTTTAATAGCCGGTGTCTTCTTCAAAGCAGGAAAAAATCAGTAGCAGTCTCCTAGGGGATTTGAGCAATGCATTCTCTCCACCCTGATCCACACCCGGCTGTGGTTTGCACAGCATGCTTATGATGAGACAGAGTCCACAGGCCCTCTTACCCCACTGCTGCCTAATGGAATGAGAGATGATGTCATGAACGCCGGCTGAACCTCCACTGGCCTCTGAAACTGCTCAACTCAGGACAAAGTGGTTTTCTGAGGCATGCAACCTATGCTACCGAGAAAACCGTCAGGTAAGGAGGTTGTTTGAAAACAGTGTTTTCTGTCCTTAATACAACCTATCTAATTCCCATGAAAGCCTGACGGTCAAAATGTCAGTCAACAGCCAAAATATCCACTGGCCAATAAGCACATCTGGACAACTTCATCCTCTGGAAAAGTCTAAAGATGAAAACACGATGTCAAATGCTGACCTTCCAAACACGACAGAGACATTGTACAAACCAAAAACAAATATTATTTTATGTCACTATCAGAAGAGCATTTCCACCTCAGTTGGCTTTCTGCGTGTATCTTTGGAGGCAAGTAGATGTGTGTTCAGGGTCCCTCCTCAGATGTAGAAACACATTTGTAGTGAGTCATCTGCATTATTGCATTCTTTAAGTACCAAGGAGACTATGTGCAATTATCAAAGTCACAGCTGAATAAATTCACTCAGTCAAATTGCTAGGCACTGTATTAGAAGCTAAAATAACATCTTTCCATGCATGACCACCATCCACTATGTACAAGGGATAATCGCATTCATTAAGACATATTCAGTGGGAATAGTATGGGGGCAGATGTCTGAAGCTGTAGGAGGTGTTTGTTTTGGTTTGGGTTGGCTTCTTGTTTCTAGAATAGTTCAAGAAATCTGACACAAGTTTGGACCATTCCAATTCCTTAAATAGACCTAACAAGATCATTCAAACTAAGGGTTCAAAAGGCTGACCAACACGGAACCCAACCCCACACCAGGACTCAGAGCTGACCAACACGGAACCCAACCCCACACCAGGACTCAGGGCTGACCAACACGGAACCCAACCCCACACCAGGACTCAGGGCTGACCAACATGGAACCCTAACTCTACATGCCAAGCCAACTCTGAGCCCTAATTGCATGCTGAGATGCTAAGGCTGACCAACACCAAACCTCAAGTCTATAACACTGTCATTTGCTTCCGTCTTAAGGAAGGAAGGAAGGAAGGAAGGAAGGAAGGAAGGAAGGAAGGAAGGAAGGGAAAGGAAAGGAAAGGAAAGGAAAGGAAAGGAAAGAAAGAAAGAAAGAAAGAAAGAAAGAAAGAAAGAAAGAAAGAAAGAAAATATATAGGGGCTGGAGAGATGGCTCAGTGGTTAAGAGCACTGACTGCCCTTCCAGAGATCCTGAGTTCAATTCCCAGCAATCACATAGTGGCTCACAGCCATCTGTAATGGAATCCAAGCTACCTTCTGATGTTTTAAGTCAACAACAGTATACTTACATCAAATAAAAAAATCTTTAAAAAGAAAACAAACAAAAGCACTCCAGAGACAGCTGAGAGCAGGGTTTCTCTTCAAAGAACCAAGGTTCCAGATATTAGAAGAACAAAAGACAGCCCATAATCCCAAAGGCCAACCTTCTACCGTACAGAACCCACATACATTAATAATGAACGTCCACACTGCAAAAAACAAAAAAAAAAACTACTGATTTACAAAAGTAGGTTTACATTTTGTTTTTAATTATAGTGTTTCCCAAAGTAACTTCAACAGACCTGCTAACAGATTCCATGGGAAAAGGTGAGCTAAACCCAAACAAAGGCCACCATTAAGTATCAAGGCACAGAACTGAATCAGGTCACTGACCAGTTGGTGTATAACATCTAGGTGCTCTACCATGTTCTTGCTACCCCTGTTGGGCTGAGCTCACCCAAGATTTAAAAGCAACTTGCTAGTATTTGACTACAACATCCCATGAAGAGATTCACACCGCCCCCGTAAGTCTTCAGAACTATACAAGTGTCATACAGAAAATCAGTTTGGTGACTTTGGGGGAAAGGGGTAAACAACGGGTGATTTTTCTCATGACTCTACAAATGGAAGGTTTTTTTGCTTTTTGGGTTTTTTTTTTCTTTTTAAATTTGTCTATAAAGCCACGTGGTAGTGTGGCCAGCAGTAGCGCATGCCTTTGGTCCCAGCTCTTGGGAGGCAGAGGCAGGCAGATCTCTGAGTTTCTGGCCAGCTTGGTGTACACAGAGAGCTCCAGGACACCCAGGGCTACACAGTAAAACTCACCTTGAAAAAAAAAGTCTATTTAGATATAAAAGAGCAAGCCAGAATCTAAAGTTTCTATTTTACCTAAACAGGTGCACACACACCCCCATTCCATATATATAAGCAGCTCACTGTAAGTACAGTGCAAGTGAAAATGGCATTTTCCATTTGTGCACAGGCCAATCTAACACGTGGGCAGGGCCTAGTTCTACCTGCACCTCACTCTCAAGACTAAAGAAAACAATAAACTATGTTATTCTTTCAACTCCTGATCACACACACCATAGCAGTATCTCCTTCCTCCATCTATCCAAACTGCCAACCTTTTAGCTGAGGGGGAAATCAAGGGAGTACTGTCTCGTTACACTGCTAACTAATTACTTCAACCAACACAAAGTCTAAAGCCCGTTGTAAGTTTCTCAGCTCACCAGAGATGCCAGTTTCCATTTCATACTTTATAAATTCACAATCCTCTAACTTATATACACCCACGTGTATTTCCATATCGCTGCCATAAAGACAGCTACAAAAACTGTCTCTAGATGGTGTAGCCTTGGTAGAGCAGACAGGTCTAATTCAGGGTAGTTGCTCGGCTGTACTCCTCACAGTTTAGACTACACTGTTTCAGGCTTTGGAAATGATGTTTTAGAATGTAGGAGATTCATAGTTTCGAGACAGGCTGGTCCCGTTTGTCTTAAGACCCTATTACTGAGGACATCGCATGAGGAATACAAATCGGCCCTGATCAGGGAGCTTCCGTCTGGCCTGCTAGCTTTCCCAATATGGAAGGTGCAGCTCACCCAGCTAGAATCCCGTGAACTTAATAATGGCAAGACATGCCCACGGGTGCAATATTGGCACAAACGCTATGGAATAGCCAACTACCTTGTACCTGGATTTAAGGCCTGTTCTACAGAAACAAACAAAAGTTCTACAGGTACTGTAAAGCTGGCCAACAACTCATAGTGGAGAAGTTCACAGACCCCAGGGAAAAATCTACTATTGCTCTGCTGGTAGACATATTACCAAACTCCCCTCTAAATCCTGTGTTCTATACCTGCATAATTAGCACAGCTCACAGAAAATTGCCAGTCAAGCTCCTACATCTTTATCACACCCCTCCTCCGAGGCTCAGGGACCACTGTGGAGGATGGGGTGGGAAGACCACAAAAGCTGGATGTCCCGAAGGATCAGAACCAAACCATTGTCTGGATGTGATGGGAGCACTTCACTCCTGAGATTTCGGCAGCTCTGGTTCGACAGGAAAGACCTACTGAAGAAAGAGCCAGGCACTGAGTGGGGAAGAGATCACAAGCCCTCACCCCCAAGGAGCAGCTATTGATAGTTGGTGTCTTCAGGAAAAGAGTCATTTTTCCTAAAGGGTGTGGCCTCCGGTAGACTCACCACACTCTGTAGTAGGTGGCCCCTCCCAGTAAGTAAATGGGCAGCTCAAACTGAATTCAGTGGACTGCCAATAAAAAGGGGCCAGACAGAAAGGGAACAGAGTGGGGGAGACGGCAGGGAGGAAGATGGGGGAGGTGTGAGGGAGGGGTGGGAAATGACAGAAACACACTGTATGAAAGTCTCCAAGGCCATTTAAAAAAAAGAGACTGACATTTTTAAAAACCATTGCCTTGGGTTGATATCCTCCCACTAAAGCTAGATACTGCAGTAAACACCAGGCAGGGATGGCGGCCACAGCCCTTCTTCTCCTGGGTGTTGGAAGGCAGGTTCCCCACTAATCGGTGCCCTTCCAAAGGGCTTCCCTTTAGTTCTCAGTAGAGGGTAGTCTCCATGCAGCAAACACCAGTAAAACGCTCAGGAAGGCTTAGAGAACACTGCCGTCTAGGAGGGGGGGAATCTGAACTCAGTGCACCCAGACACTCTGAATTCCTCAATTTCGAGACTCATTTCAGGAAAGGAGTGCACATTCATGGATCAGCCCTCACTAGGAGAGCTTCATCAGCATCTCAAAAGCACTGGTCTCCCAAATTAGCACACATGGAAAAGAGGGAAAAGAATGTGAGCTTTTCTCCCGAAAATATCGCATGCCCTTCAGCTCCAGAGCCTCTTCTCTCCCACAGATCCCTGCCTCTTCTGAACACTCTCATCTTCGCTGGAGCTTAGAAAAGGGGTTGAAAGGCTTTAGAGGAATGATGCTCTCTGGTCTATTACATAATTACCAGTCACAAATGCAATGGGGGGAGAGAGGATGGGGGGAAGGGATGCTACAAACACAAACTCCTGTTTTGTTTTGAGCCCTCATTAAATAACCAAATGCTAATGGCATCCAACCATATCACTAGCTTGACAAGCTCACTCCTAACCTATATCTCCTTTGTTCTTTTTGTATTTCCCAACTTTTCAACAAAGGGACGTCTTGATGTCTTAAAGCATTGCACTCAAGTAGAAGAAGCAGGGGCACTTTGGATAAATGGTTGGGTTTCAGAGCTGGAGCAGTAAATACATAAGAAAAACCTGGACCATCCTGGAGTATCAGGAAAGAGAGAGTGGAAACCAAGCACAGACAGTGAGTGAGGCTCAGCAAAGGTGAGAGGGGCTGACTTGAGGAGCTATCCAGATCCAAAGCTTCAGACTGAGTTTTAGGATATAACCCAGAGTCTGAAATATCTATGTATAAATTTTGACCTCACCCAGACTCATGTTAAAATGTAATCCCTGTTGTGATGTATTAGGAGGGTAGAAATGTAAAAGCCATGTGTGGGTTCTAACGCTACAAGGCTGCATCAGCTCAAGGGGAAGGGGCTTGAACTAAAGTTCTGAACCCTGGCCTACACCTTCTGGGACTCTGCAGGGTGTCTCCACACCACACGCAGCCTCTGGTCTTGAACTTCCTAGCCCTCAGAGTCAACAAATAAACCTACATTTCTGTTTAATTATAGCAGCACAAAGTGACTAAGGCACTGATATAAATAAACAGGAGGAAGAGGAAAACCTTCCACTGTGCAGAAAGGAGGACACTTGACTGCTCCCCTCTGGTTGGCTGCCTGGCTTCTGAATGGCATCTGAGCCCTTAGGTTCCTGGAGCACCCCCACTACACCTGAACTGCTGTGAGTGTCTCACTGTACCGAAGTCACATACATAATACAGTTCCTGTGGCCTAGGCAACCCCTGGGCAGTGAGTGTCTGATGAGCTTCTTGGACCAGTATCACTTCACCTGGAGTGTTCCAGCTCACTTACTGTGAGACCAAAAAAAAAAAAAGACCAGGGAAAGAACAGCTTTATTAGGAAGAAACCTGGGAGATATCCCCTCAGCCAGAAGTTCAAGGTTTGGCTGACTGGTTGGTTTGCTTAAATACAGGGTTACTCTGTGTAGCCCAGGCTGTCCTGGAACTTGTTCTGTAGACAAGGCTGGCCATGAACTCAGGAGATCCATCCCCCAGTCGTGATCAAGGGTTTTATTAGTGATCACTAGTACTACTGGTTCTAGTTCTTAGTAGAACATGATAATCCCCAAAATCAAAAGCCCAGCTTAATCATAAAGGTGTGCCATTCATACATACTCACACATGCGTGTGCACACACACACATACAAAACACCCAACTAATGTCATCAGCACCATTAAAACCAACGACAAGCTGGAAATGTAGTTTGGTGACAGAGTCTAGGGCTCAACCCCAGCAACAGAAGAAGAAACATTTTTGGACTTTAAGAGAGCCTAGGGAGGCACAACAAGCAAATGTACAGTGGTATCCTAGACACCAAACAGAATGAGGGGGAAAAACAGCTGAGCAGAATTTTGGCTAAATGCTGCAACACCATTGGCTCACTAGTTGTGAACAACTAACCGTAATGACGTAAAGTGGTAATGACGGTAGAAACTCACTGTTGTGCTGGTGCTCACAATTTTACTATGAGTCTGAAAGTACCCAGAAATAAAGTTTAACACGATCCTTACATAAAGTGTGCAAAGCTTATGTGAACTCATTCCTGACTTCTATATATGACTCTTACACTACTACAAAGCCCGTGACTGAGGTAATCAAACACTGATCTATAAACAGCGGGAACTAAAGCCATTGAGAGATGTGAAAGCAAATGAGAAGAAACACAAGAGTTGTCTCAACTTTCTGCTTGGAGGCAGTTTCTGGGCCGCAGTGCAGAGGTCACATCCCTGGGAAATCTAGAGACCACAGACATCTTCGCTGATTAACCACGGTTAGTCTCTAGCTACTGCAGGAGAGCTGCGTACAGCGAACTGCTAAAGGTCACTGGAAACCTTCCTGGGTAGTTAGTTACAAAGGCTGCCAAGCAATCTTCTGAATCAAGCATCAGAGGACCGTGCTGATCGGCTAGTGGTTACCATCCAAAAAGTAAACCTTTCTTTCGAAGCATGTAACAAGATCCAGAGTGCAAGAGTGTCACACTGGCACATGCCACATCTAATTAAGGACCATTAGATGTGTCAAAAGGAAAATGACCTGTAAAACTAGAAATAACAGAGATGGTGGATTCTATTGCTTCTTTAAAAGGTCAGATTCAATAATACAGGAAAAAATGGAGAAAAAAAAAAAGAAGATAAAAAAGATTCAAATAGAACTTTAAGAGACAAAAAAATTCTACCTAGTACCCCCTTCCTTATTCACAGGAAAGGCATTCTAAGACCCGGAGTGGACATCTAAAACTACAGGTAGCATAAAGTCCTTGTCTTAGTTTGAGTTTCTATTGCTGTGAGGAGACACCATGACCAAATCAACTCTTATAAGAGAAAGCATTTAACTAGGGCTGGCTTACGGTTCAGAGGTTTGGTCCATTATCACCATGAGGGAAGCATGGCAGCATGCAGGCAGACATGATGCTGGAGAAGGAGCAGAGAGTTCTACATCTGAATCCACAGGCAACAGGAAGAGAGAATGATGCTGGGCCTGGCTTGAGCTTCTGAAACCTTAAAGCCCGCCCCCTAGTGACACAGTTCCTCCAACAAGGCCACACCTCCTAATGTGCCACTCCCTGTGGGCCTATGGAGGTCATTCTCATTCAAACCACCAGTCATGTATATACCACTTTTCTCCCCACCCAAAAATACTTATGATAACGTCTTGAACTAAGTACAAGATTAACAACAGAACAGAACAAACAAACAACCATATGACGAAAGTTATATGAATGTGCTCTCTTTCCATTGCTCACTTTTTAAAAATTTTCTAGACACCCTCCTTGGGGTGACATGCAGTGACGCCACCACAAGGAGCATGGCATTAGGGGCAGGGACACTACTATACAGCACCAGGCTGTCACACATGCCTCATCTAGACCCCAGTACCAGGGTGACAGATGGGCATGCTGACAAAGTCCTGACTCCTGTGCCAGGGAGGATGAAACAGGGCAGACCAAGGTTCCACAGTAAACCTGGACAAACCGGTACATAAACGCACCAAAGCAGTGAATCTCAACCTGGGGGTCATGACCCCTTTGGGGGTTGCCTATCAGATATTGACATTATGATCCATAACAGCTGGCAAATTGCAGTTGTGAAGTAAAAATGGAACAATTTTACAGTTGGGGTTATCACACAGGAGGCACTGTGCTAAAGGGCAGCTAAAGGGCCTTAGGAAGGTTGAGCCCACTGCTCCAAAGGGAAGCACTGTCAACACAACAGCCTCTCGTCAGCAGGACGAGCAAAGCCTCCAACTGGGGGGAAACGGCCAAGAGCTCTAACTTAAGCAGAACCAGCACCTCTGCAGGACAGAAAATGTCACCAGAAGACACAATGATCTTTTCTAAAATTAGGAAGACTGCAGACCCACGGAGCCAAAGTTCTCGGGCGAAAAACATGCCAGGATCCCAAAGAAACTGCTGAACCCAATAGTAAAGATTTTTTTTTTTTTTTAAGTAATAAAAAAATGATTAACTGCATATGGGGAAACAAAGATTAAAATGAACAAGGCTGTCCCACTGTAGACTACATGGCCCAAGGCAGAACGGCTTTACTGTAGAATGAAGGAGGGAGGGAGGGAAAGAGGGAAAGAGGGAAGGAGGAAATGAATGAATGAATGAACAAAGGAATGAAGGAAAAAAGGAAATTGATATGGATTTATGGGGGAGGGCGTGGGGGATAGCTTTGGGTTAAAAAAAAAGCAAGCAAGCAAACAAAAAAGGAAAAGAAAAAACAAAGTAAAAACTTTTACCAAACATACTAAATGTGCAACAATAAAAATGAGGAGGAAGCTGGAAGCTTGCATCCACACAGTCAACTGATGGGTACCAGGAGCGATGAGCAGGTGGGGGAAGAGAAGATGTTTCTCCTTTTAAATGGTTTTTCCCAGATCCGGGGATGAATGCTTGCCTGGGTTCAATCCCCGGCACACACCATCAGTTAACTAAGGCAAAACATTTAGATGAAGCAAAGACCACTGGTAGTGCATTCCTGGGGAGAAATGAAACAGTTACCAGTTACAGGAGGCCTGGAGAGATGACTCCATGGGTAAGAGCACCTGCAGCTACACCGGGGATCTGAGTTTGCTCCCCAGCATCCATGTAAGGGGGCTCACACCATCTGTCGCTCCAGCTCCTGAGACTCTGGCATCTCTGGCCTCCCTAGATAACCCGTCCTAGATACATACACAGACCTATATACAGACATACATAACTACCTTAATTGTTTTGAATTTTTAAATAAAACTTAAAAGGAATTCACTCCATCGGCCCAACACAGAAAAACATAAATTTAAGATTTCACTTTATTCATCATGTGGAAAACATCATTCTGTTGTTGCAAACTCAAGTATGATTTTTTTTTTTTTTTTGCAAACTTCAGTGCAATGAATTTTAAGAGGAGAGAAGGGAAATGAACTAGAGCTAGAATATGAGTATTAGAAGATAAATTCAGAAGACAGAGAAAAAAGGAAGGGGTGGTAACAGGACAAAAAAAAAAAAAAACCTAAACAGATTCATTTTAATTTTATTTTTACTGAAAAAAGTTTTTCATGTTTCTCCTTCCTCGGTTCCTCCCAAATCACCCCCACCTCCCCACCCACTCAACTTTATGTTCTTTTGGTATCTCTAAAGTCAAACAAACGAACAAAATTTCCTACAAGGAGAAAAGAAAACCTAAAAAAACAAGTAAAAGACTAGTAAGGGGAAAAAACGTCCAAGCAAAGCAAAATGAGACACAAGGTGTATAGAAATATCACGGAATCTGTTTTATGCAGCCAACTATTTCTGAGCATGGGGCCTGCCCCCGAGATGTGGCTAACATAACCAGTGGGCTCTGTTAGAGAAACTGATGTTACCTTTATCAGTGAGTATCAGTTACAGATCCTTTTCAAGACAGTATAACCTCGTGTCAATAATTCCATTAAATATAAATGGTCTAAACACTATAAAAGATAAAGTGCAACTGAGCCTCATGCCCTGGCCAAAGATAGACTTCATTTGTGAACACAAAGTGGGGGTTCTCACATACAAACAAGCCCTTATGAAACTATCGGCTGTAACTAAGTACAAGGCAATAAAGAGGGAGGGCCTCTTTGGGAACACCGTGAGATCTAAATCTTGTAATGAAGCATCTGGACCTGAAGAATGAACCGTGGTATTTATCATCAAAAAGAAAACAAAACAAAACAAGCACAAATGAAGTGAGTTAGACAGCTTTGGCCGGGACTCCCTTGACTCTTCCATTAGCTAGAGAGAGTCTCAGGGAAACTGAATTCACACAGACCGAATATTGAGGTAAATAAGAAAATAATGGAGAAAGGTCATAAGAGAAACCAGGTCAAAGGGGAGGCAATAAGGACTCAGATTCCATATTCCTCTACTTGATAGCTCCTGATGAGTTTGATGAAAAAGGGTACAGCCAAGGTGTTCATAAACAAAGACTGGTTCAAATGCAGCCCTGAGCCATGAGCCCAAGTGACCTTAATTTCGGCCCAGAGTTTTCAATTCAAGTTTCGGGTCATGTCCACACTTAACTGCTTATGCTACTGTGGCGGTTTGAGGGAGACTTCTCATAGAGTTTTGGTGGCACTGTTTGGGTCGGCATAGGTGGGTTGGCCTTTTTAAAGGAAGTTTGTCCGAAGTGGTGGGCTTTCTCTCTTCTTTCTGTTGTCCCTGCCAATCTGGACCCTAGCCCTCCAGAACTGTAAGCCCAAATACACCCTTTCTTCTACAAGTTGCCTTGGTGATGGTGTTTTATCAGAACAGGAGGAAACAAACTAATCCAATTATAAAGATCAGCCAAGTTTCTGACCACAGGTATATGGTTCTAATAAACATGATTTTTACAAAGTGCACAGATTTTACATAGCACATCAACAAACTTACAACCTAAAACCCATTTTCAAAATCTGTATGTAAATGTGTGTGTGTGCATGTGCGCACATGTGTTTTTGTGTGTGTATGTATGTGTGTGTGTGCATGTGCCTGTGCATATGTATGTCTGTGTGTGTATGTGTGAATGTATGTGTACATGTGTGTGGTATACATGTATGTATGTATGTGTGAGTATATATGTGTGTGCATGTATGTGTGCACTGCGTCTGTGCATGCATGTATGTGTGTATGTAGACTAGAGGTCAGTGATCAACATAAAGTGTCTTCTCTGTTGCTCTCCACTTTACTGTTTGAGACAGGGTCTGCTCCTGAGCCTGGAATTCACAGACTGGTTAGAACACCTGGCCATCAAGCCCTGGAGGTCCCCCACCTCTCCTCTCAGTCTCCTCCCCAGCACCGGGGTTTCGGTCTCATGATAACACATTTGTCTTCTGTGGATGCTGGGGAACCAAACTGTGGTCCTGCCTGTCACTTCCAGGAATAACAATTACACTTCTGTGGGTACCATGAGGTCCAACCGTGCTCATGCTCCTGTGGCTGTTTATTAATAATTGAACTTGTTCTGAGCTTTCCCTCTCGGTTCTTTTTTAATCTTTTGCACATTAAAAAAAAAAAAAAAAAAAAAAAAAAAAAGCTTCCTCTGTTCTGAAAGGAACAGTCCCTGTAGCCATATCTTCTTCTTTGCCCTTGCAAACCAATTTCCCATCTGTTGGTACAATGCTAAGACATTGTTTCTGAATGAAACCAGCATCTGTTCTTTCAAGTGCATTCTCAGGAGCCCAATAGCCCTCGGCTGGATCCTAGCTACCTGAAGAGAAAGGGTTGAACACAACGTTGTAGGAATCCAAGCTTTAATAATATTTGTATTTTTAAAAACCTGTTACCCTATGTATGTGGATTGCCCCAGTGAAAGAATTACTAGCTTCCCTCTGTGTGGCACATACATGTCTGGAGCAGAAATGCAGGCCTGCACTGCGACTAGTCAGTCCTTCTGGGCAACGACAAATATTTAACTGGAAAAGAAAAACTGATGGACAAAAAACAAAAACAAATGAAAAACCTCACACCGAAGAAGCAATGGATCAGGACTCAGGATCAGGAAAAAGAGACAAAGACAAGTCAGTCCCACTGAATGGGCTATCCTACAACACAGTCCCACTGAATGGGCTATCCTACAACACAGTCCCACTGAATGGGCTATCCTACAACACAGTCCCACTGAATGGGCTATCCTACAACACAGTCCCACTGAATGGGCTATCCTACAACACAGTCCCACTGAATGGGCTATCCTATAACACAATCCCCACTAAATGGGCTATCCCACAACACAGAAAAGAGGACCATGCTGGGCTAACATGAACCAAAAGGCACTGTGTTTGAAGGAGCCTAACTTCAAAAACATAGTACTCTTTAAAGCCCTGTTTTAAATCCTTTAACGTCAGGGTTCACTTTTCATGGGATCCCCTAAATGATTTGCTTTAACTCTTGTCTTAGTTTGAGACACCATATTGTTATACAGTCTGCACTGGCCTAGAGCTGGTGACCCTTCTGCCTCTAACACCAGAGGCACTGGGACTGACTATAGGCATCCAAGTGGTTCCCGTGTGAATCTTAATTAAGCACACTGATGTGTGAGACTTTAAGGGAGCTAGGGAGATGGCTCAGCCCATCAAGTGCCTACTATGTGAACATGAGGACCCAAGTTCAATCCCCAGCTCCTGAAAATAAGATGGGTGCCTGTAATCACGGTGCTGGGAAGGACGGGACAGTCACAGGGGCTTGCTGGCCAAGCAGTGTGCTCCAGTTTCCCTGAGATGTTCTGCCTCAAAAGGATCAGCTGGAGAACAATGAGAAAGATACCTGACAGCAACCTCTGGCCTCTCTATACACATGCAAAAAATACCTGTGTACAGACAGACAGACAGACAGACAGACAGACACACACACACACACACACACACACACACACTACAAACAAGTATATTTAAAAAGAAGTATTTTTAAATGTGCTCATAACCACATTGTTTCTAAATGTATTTTTATTCTTATTAATGCTATTTATGCCCACATGCCTCTGTGTGTGTGTGTGTGTGTGTCTGTCTGTCTGTCTGTCTGTCTGTCTATCTGACAACAGAAACCAGAAGAGGGTGTCAGATCCCCTAGAGCTCGAGGTAAAGGCAGCTGTGAGGTATCTGATGTAGGCACTGAACTCAGATCCCCTGCAAGTATAGGAAATGCTGTTAACAGCTGAGCCATTCTCCAGCCCAAGGTTAACTTTCTTATGTACTCTATTTTAAAATAGAATGGGAAATTTCAAAAGACTAAGAATAATGAGAATTTTTAACAGGTTTCTTCATCAAGGGAACTGGAAATATGCTCCAGCCAGTACTTCCTCCATACACAATGTAAAAAGAGACTGTCTGACCAACCTGAGCTTAAATTCCTCCCTATCAAAGGTCTAAATGAAAGAACAAGAAGAAACTGGAGCAGGCAAATATAAATAATCGACACCTGTACTGTTTAGCAATTTAAATCAATGGATGATGACGTGCTTACTTTAATAGATGCAGAATTTGGAAAAATAAACTTTCTAAGGCGAGCATATGGATTCTAGTTTTTAGAACCACCTATCACACTCATTTGAGATTAACATCCCTTTATAATGAATCCTCTCCTCCCTTCCTTTTTCTTCTTTGCTCTTTTCTTGAGATGGGGCCTCACATAGCCCAGGCTAATCTTGAGTTCATTGTGAACTCCTAGGCCCAGAGTCCCCACCTCCCAAGTGCTGGTATCATGGGTCATACCTCCACAGCCAGCGTAGATATTGTTTACACAGGACGCAGGGCTGGACCGGGTTCAATAAACTTTATGGCTGAAAAATGATATCATGGTGGATTCTACCCACATAAGCGGCAGGAAGGGTTCCACTGGGCAGCTTCATTGACAATAGCAGAACTCCACATGGGGCACTGGGGGCCGGGAGGGAATGTGGCAAGCCGACAGATGTTATCTTTAAAGAATATACCATCTGGCCATGCTAAAAATGCCACAGGATCACACAGATCTGTTTTTGTTTTGTCTTGTCTTGATTTTAATTTTGAGAGACTTTATGATCGCTTATCATAGTCTCTGAAGTTTAATATGAGGTAACTGATATTGAACTGGTAATTTATTGAACACCTGCTACAGACCAAAAAAAAAAAAAAAAAAAAAAAAGCTCTTACAAGGGTTGCATAAAATACAAGGAAATATAATGCTAGATCTCTTTAAATCCTCCGGCATCCGTGGCAAGGTTAGATCTGTTCCCTGACCTTGGCAATATTCTTTATTATATTTTAACTATTAGAAAACTTTGGTTCCCAGGGCAAACCTGTTGTGTTTCTGTAAACAAAGTCACGCCGGGATATGTCTCATCCAGTCACTCATGAATCATCTGTGGCTGCCCTGGCCCTACAAAGCTTAGGTTGAGTGTGGATAATAGACACGCACAGCTTACAAGCCCCGAGATATCTACTCTCTGGGCTGTCACTGAAAGTTTGTTATTGTAGCATAGCACTTGCTTGATGGGAGAGTCTTCCCTCCTCCACTTTTTTGTTTTGTTGTACTTTGGAACTAGTAGAGGGCTGGTTTTGCACAGGGACTACTACTCTCTGAGCAGTGTGCTATATGGCTAAGTACAGCTTCAGGCACCTGCTCTGGGAGGCAAGTAAAAGCTAGCTTTGGCACATACAGGATGGGAGCCTAGGACAGTAGCCTCTAGTTCCCCAACCAGCCCTCAAGCCAGATGCCTCTCAACCATGTGGTACAGACCTGAGCTCTGGCGTTTCCCACATCAAGCCAGGCCAACACAAGCCTCCAAGAGCTAATATTCTTATATTACATAGGCTAACAGAAGCTAGCAGGTGGAGAAGTGAGGTCACGGGGAATGGCCCAGAGGCATCACACAAGAGGTGTGCACTCCACACACCCGGTAGAATTCTAGCTTGAGGATGCCATGAGAATTGAGGCTGTAACCATCAACAGTAGGTCTTCAACCCAAAGGCACAAACCCAGTCTGTACCTGGGCCCAGTTAGTTCTGAACATGCCTTGCTTCCTGAATTCTCTTTATAGCACACTGGACTTGTATTTAATCTTTCTAGTCTACTCTTTTACGTTTTCAACTCAAATTTGGCTTGACTCACCACAACCTAGTCTTTAACCA
Organism: Micromys minutus; assembly: GCF_963924665.1. Lineage (NCBI taxonomy): Eukaryota > Metazoa > Chordata > Mammalia > Rodentia > Muridae > Micromys > Micromys minutus. The sequence goes on from NC_137969.1 coordinate 129,113,685, forward strand.
CATCATTATTTATTTCTTTAGTGTGTTTTGTTTTGTTTTCTGCTCTGATGGAGTGTGTCTGTCATGTCTGACTGTGTGACTGGTACTGGCCTCATACCCATAAGTACATCTACTGACCCAGCCTTCTGAGGACTTAGGGGTACAGGCACCCCAGATTCTGGCCAGTTCTTGGTATGTTTTTATTGCTTTATTCATGTTATTATGACTTTTTCATCTAAGTCATATAGATCATATTATTTCAGCAATGCTTAACTAAGCACTCATTTATATGTTTCTCTTACTCCACTTAAATTAACCTTAGATTATGTAACTCTCTCCCCTTTTGCTTTTTACATAAACCATTGGCCAGGAAGGCAGGCAACACCCTCTAGCTAATGGAATCTGGGACAATCCAGAGGGTCCTAGGTGGAATAGGATGAAAACATCAGAAGCAAGTAAGGAAAGAGACCTGGAGCAGTGGTTACACACCTGGATATGAGGAACGTAGGCACACATTGCTAAATGGTGAGGGTAAAGTCAGGAAAACCTGGTGGCAGGTAATTGTGTCCCTCTGTAAACATCACTGAAAGTATTTGCCATAAACCAAGATGACTATGACATCATTCAGTGATGGCAGAGGAATTTTAATCCAGCAACAGGGGTGTTCTAGCAAGGGATCGTGTCCAAAGATATGATCCAGCCAGAATGTAGACACACCCTGGATTATAGTATAATCTGGCTGAAATAGAGGCATGCCCTTAGTACACACAAGCCTTTAATCTCTAAAAATGAAGGTAAAGTTAGTTTATAGAAGGACGCAGCCATGTTTCAAAGTGACTTCTAATTGAGGGGCAGACAAAGTGACGAACCAGAGAAAGATTTGACAGAATCAGTCAGAAACATGATACAACCAACTCACCAAGAACAACAGCAGGGGAAGAGAAGCTACTTAAGAGCAGCAAAAAAACAAAAAGGATGTGTGTGTGTGTGTGTGTGTGTGTGTGTGTGTGTGTGTGTGTGTGTGTGTAGAGCAGTTTTACCAGGACAGCTTTATAGAGCCAGGTTACAGAGAAAACAAGCTAGACACAGGTGAAGACAGAACAAGATAGAAAACAGGGAGCTAAGAGATTAGAACACATTACCAAAGTTAGTATGCGGCTAGGAAGAGCAATTCAGTCAGAAGCCAAGACCAGCTGGATTGAATCAGCCACCTTGAAAATTAGAAGCTAGAAGCTTCCTGTCTTAGGCCTAGGGAGATTGGGAACAGAGAAGGAAATGCCCTAGGCTCATCCCAAGCCCTGGACTCACACAGCTTGGGTTTGCTCCCATTACTTCATCTAAGGAAACAGAAGTGATTTACAAGTGATCAGTCTTAACATGACCACCACCACCACAAGAGTCCGTCACTGACGACAACAACCTTACACATCTTGGTCCTAGAGATAGTGTTCCGGTTGTCATATTTATCAGTGAACTATGTTTCCTGTTGTTTCTTTTTGAGGTCTTTGGGATCAAACCCACGCTAGGCAAGAGTTCTACTACTGAACTGCACACTCCAGCCCTGGAATTGGTCCTGAATCCCATATCAGGAGGCCAGCCATGAAGGACGCTGAAGTATCTCATGGACAAAAGAAGACTGCATCTGTTTGATTGTTCGGACACCTTTTATTTTGTATTAAGGATCTAGATGTGGCAAACAAGTGACATACGTCTTCAGCAATATCACAATGTGACGCAGCTATGCATGGGAGAGTACTTACAAGTAGGCTGCCTAACCATTTAACCTAAGAGCTCTCTTCAAGTAGAAATCAGAGGATTGGGGGAACGGGGAGAGAGAGCCACTGGGGTTTTATTTTAACTTCATTAACTTTAAATGTTTAAGTCATATTTAATCCCCAGCTTTCTGACACAGTGCTAGGGCCCTGTCATTTAGGCTGAACTTGTGGATTACACCATTGTTCTTGCCTAAGACCAAAGCCTCATACACTGACCACCCTGTTCAGGTTCAGAAAGCACTCAATGGCACCCCCCAGTCCTCTACATGTCCCTGGCCTGTTTACTGCAGTTTCGTCTTTCCCTAGAAATCTACCTTCGTGGAGCCCATCCAAAGCACCTACCTCTGTTTACACCAAATCAACCCTCTCTCTGCTCTCATTTTTACCATATTATGTAATGCCTAATTAATTATGTAATCATAACAAGACGTTGACATTGGCATATACACACTCAGTTAAAACAACAACCAGCTCAGCGGACCCCAACAGTCAGGTCTATTGGGAAGAGAAAGCTGGCAGGAGTCAGAGCTGCTGCATGCTGGCGCAGCGCCTCCAGCAGGAAACGACGGTAAATGCGCCAGGCTATTCAAGAATGCCTATTACATTTAAAGAAAGTTCAAAACTGGAAAAAACAAAAACCGATTAAAAGTAGAGATGTTCTTCAAAGCATGACCTATTAATATGTTCATTTCATGTGTACTTCTGCCTACTCACAAGCATGAACAAGCAATTCTACCATTACAGGTAGTAATTCAGACTGTTCTCTGTGGAGCTTCTCACAAGAAGACAATTATGCATCTACATCACAACCTTGTCTAATGTCCCTTAGGAACAAAAAGCCTTTCAGTGAGCTGGTGAGATGGCTGAGTGGGTAAAGGTGCTTGCCAACACATACACATACACACACACACACACACACACACACACACACACACACACACATATACACACATACACAAAAACACACACACACATATTATTTGTGTGGAACTTCTCCATACACTCAATTTCTCCTTTCAGTGAATCAATAAAGCCAGCGGACCATGGAGGCTCACACTCTCAATCCCAGCACTAGAGAGGCCAAGGCAGGAGGATTGCTGCTCCAAGCTGAAGGCAAAGCAGAACACAGTTAGGTGCCAGCCAGCTAATCCAGGGTAATACCTTACCTTAAAACAACAAATATGTTTCAAAACTCCAACCCCTCCTAGATAAACAGTTCCAGTTGTAATTTTCATAGCTTCTGGCTACACTACTCCATGGCAGGAGGGGTGGGAAATGGGCTCACAAGTCACCACTTCACATGGATTCTTGTATCAGTGACCCTTAATTTCTGTTTCTAGTCATATATATGACACAATCAAGGACTTGCAGGTACCACTGAGTCTCAGAAACCAGAAACAATTGAAGCACACAGAAACTATACAGGAAACGCACTGTGGGATCAAAGAAGCCTAGATTCTAGACTCACTCTCTGACAACATGGTGGAACTGTGACAAGAAGAACAGAGATGAGACCGCGTGCCTGCCTCGAAGGGACTCAGTGCACACTGCCGCAATGGTTTCGAGTTCATATGAACAGCTGCCCTGCTGTGTCCAGATGTTTCCCTGCGGTCCGTCATTCATAGCTTCTGGCTCTTACTGATCCCTTAGCCTGTGGAGGACACAGGAAGGTAATATATTCCCTTTAGTGCTCAGCTTTCTGTCGTCTCTTCTTCTCTGTACTCCCAACAGTTGTGGGTCTGGATTAATCACCGTCTACTCAAACAGAGCTTCTCGGGTGAGGGCTGAAAGCTGCACTGATTGGATGTGCGCACAAGGAAAGGACTGGCTCCGGGCCATCGTCTAAGTAATTTTCTTTAGGAGCAGTGAACGTGTTCAAATGTGAGTTTAAAGACAGTCACAGAGCTCGGGAGGTGACGACATCAGGATTAAGAATTAAAGTCATCCTTAGCTACACAGCAAGTCTGGGGCCAGCCTAGGCTACATGATACATTGACTCAAAAGCCAAAAACAAGGAGAAGATCAAGAGCTGGAGAGAAATGGGGACGGAGGGAGGGAAGGAAGTCCTGCTTTGTTACAGAGCAAATGTGTTTTCCAGGTCTGTTTGCTGTTTCGTTTTTTACTGTTAGTCTAACAATAGAAATCTTTTCTTTTGATCATTACTCACTTTCATTTTTAAACTTTGTTTAGCCCCTTAAAGAGAAAAAAAGAACCCTGGGGCTGGAAATATGGCTTAGAAGCTAAGAGTGGGCGCTCCCCTCGTGGAAGCCTGAGTTCAGGTCCCAGCACCCGTGCCAAGTGGCTCATACCACCTGTAACCCCAACTCTCGGGGGATCTGATACCTGCCTCCACACACCCTGCACTCGGAGACAAGCCCCCACACACACAGACAGACACACACACACACACACACACACACACACACACAATCTAAGGGGATCTGATATCTGCCTCCACACACCCTGCACTCGGAGACAAGCCCCCACACAGACAGACAGACACACACACACACACACACACACACACACACACACA